>NW_026453592.1:0-352500 GCF_943734755.1 Anopheles moucheti | reverse complement strand
GCTGCTTCCGGTAGCATCTGGCATCTTCCTTCACCTGGAGGCAGATGGGAATCACGCCCGCCAGGACCGTAGCCACCTCGTAGCGCACCGATATAAAGGTGCGGGCAACGGGTCTCGCGTACAGGTTCTGCACCCTGATGAGCTTACGGCGATTCCCTCGCACGTCTAACGCCTCGTGCCAGATCGGTGCAGCATACCGGAGCGTCGCATCCACCACAGCCGAGAGGAGCCGTCGCTTTCCGCCCTTAGGCCCGCTGTGGTTCGCCATTAGCCGTGTGACCGCCTGTGCTACACGTTTCGCCTTTGCCGTGGCGTAATCCACATGCGGCCCCCACGACATGTGGTCCTGTAAGATGACCCCCAGGTATTTGATGGTCTCTTTCGGCATTCGCTCCACTCCGTTGATATTGACCGGGTGACGGGAGTTTGCCCTTCGCATCGTGGAGATCATGACCAGCTCGGTCTTGGCCGGCGCAAGCTCAAGGTGATGAGCCTCCATCCACGAGCTGATCAAAGAAATGGCCTCTTCCGCCAAGGTAGCTGCCTCCTGTGGTGTTGTCCCAGCAGCTAGAACCACCAGGTCATCCGCAAACCCGACCGTTTCCACACCGTCCGGCAGTGTCAGCCGCAGAACGCCGTCATACATTGTATTCCAGAGGGTCGGCCCAAGAATCGACCCCTGTGGAACACCCGCCGATAGTTTTCGTCGCACTGGCCCCTCGCTCGTCTCATAGATCATTTCCCGCTCAGAGAAATAGCTGCGCAAAATTCTCTGGAGCGCTGCTGGGACGCGCTTCTCTTGGAGAGCCATCGCGATCGCCTTCCAACTGGCCGTGTTGAAGGCATTCCTGACGTCTAACGCTGCCACCATCAGACATCGAGGATCCCGGCCGTTGGTGCGATGGAACGTCCTGGCGTACTGTCCCTTCTCAATGACCCTCTCTATAGCTTGGACCGTAGAGCGTCCACGGCGGAAGCCGTATTGGTCCTGTGATAAGCGAGGTGCGCTCTCATCCTCGAGATGTTCATTGAGGCGGTTCAAAACCAGTCTCTCGAACCCCTTAGGTGCCGCTCCCAGCATCAGCAGTGGACGACTTGACGACGGTTCGCCCGGTGGTTTGCCTGGTTTCGGGATGAGCGCCAGGCGTGCCACTTTCCACGATGCCGGAATCTCGCCGCTCTGCAGGACCTCATTGTAGGCCCGCACGAACGCTTCCGGGTGCTCCCTCATCGCGGTCTTCACTGCCGCGTTGGGAATTCCATCGAGGCCCGGCGCCTTTGAGGTGGCCATCCCCTCAGCGATGCAAAGGATCTCCTCACGGGTGACTGGTCGGATGGGCTCTTCGTCCTCGTCGCTTTCCGTCGCAATCGGCGGCCACTCGAACGATGGGTGGGCCGGGAAGAGGGCGTCGATGATCGGCTCCAGCACAGAACGGTCCAGTTCCGGCGGCGCTCGACTGCGCAGCTTGGCCATAACCACTCGATACCCCAACCCAAACACATCATCCTCGACTCCGTCGATGAGCTCCTGCATGCAGCGCTCTTTGCTGCGCTGGATCTCCCGTTCCAAAGCCCTACGGTCGTCCAGCAAGCGGGCTGAAGCGGCGATACGGTCGTCGGTCTGCGTTGCTGTGCGTAGCCTGGCCTCGGCAGCTTCGCACGCATCTCGCGCCCTCGCGATTTCCGGGTTCCACCAGTATAACGTCGGAGCCTGCCGGAAATTGGTCTTGTGGATCCTCTCCATCGTTGCGTCGCACGCTTCTGTGAGCCCCCTGATCAGGCCCTCAGGTGTGCTTACATCGTCGAAACGGCCGATCCCAAGCGCCAGCTTAAAACAAGCCTGATTGAATTGGCTTGTTTTGTAGCGTGTTCCCGCGTGCCGCGTCATGCCTGCTATACCGCCGTGCCCGTTGCAGTGTGGCCGATGCTGATGTTCTTGTCGGCCGCTGGTCGAAGGCAGTTTAGCGCTGAACAGCACATAGCTGTGGTCGCTACCGGAGTATCTGCTACTCACACTCCAACTGCCTGGCTCCGCTACGCAGGGACTCGAGAAGCTCACATCGATGACGCTTTCCCGTGCAACACCGTTGCCCTTGAAAGTGGGTGTGTTCCCTCGGTTGAGCGTCCTAAGACCGAGGTGCTCAACAACACTCAACAAGTCCTCACCCTTCGCCGTGGTTCTTGAGCTGCCCCACTCCTGGTTCCAGGCATTAAAATCCCCAGCCAGAACCATGGGATCCTGCCCCGTGAGCGTGAGCTCAACCGCTTCCAGGTAGTCGCCGAGATCCGCTTGTCCGATGTTGGGGGACACATAGCAGCTGGCAAACGTTATCCCGGCTATGGTGGCAACTACCAGCCCAGGCACCGATGAACTCCCCAGTCGTTGGATGGGGTAGCCGCCAGTCGCCACTACCGCTACGCTCTGAGCCTCGTCGACCGCCCACCGCACGCTGTCTCTAGGTGGTTTGTACAGCTCGCACGCTATCACCACCTGCGCTCCGATCTCCCTAGCCGTCTGCAGCATGATGTCCTGCGCTGCACGGCTGCGCCCAAGGTTAATTTGCAAGACCTTCAGACCTTCCGGGTGCAGGACGGGTGTCCTACTCGGTGAGGGCCCTTGCAGACCGCACAACACACCTCCGCTGTGCAGGCTCGGGCCAGGTGACCCGGTTGGCCGCAGCGGATGCAGTGCGTCGATCGATCCGTCCCGCTCTTGCACTGGTGCCGCAGGTGTCCGTGCTCCAGGCATTTGAAGCACCGTAGCTGGCCCCGCGTCGGTGGTGTCAGTTTCGTCGCCAAGCATGAGGTGTGCAGCACTCGTACTCGCTGTTGGTGCATCAACTCCGCCGCCTTGAGTGTCATCCGAACGTACGCCGTCTGCGTACCGTTCCACGCCTTCACTAGGTGCACAGCGGATTCGCTCACCGACTCCGAACTGGTGGTCGTCACCGCCTTCGCCACATCCAATGCCACCGCTAAAGGGTCCACCTCATCAAGGCGGACCTCCACCGTTTCTGTCACCAGGCGGATGGTGGCCGGAGCTGCAGACTGTGCAAAGACCTCCTGCACTCGTTGCAGGATTGCTTCAGCATTGGCGCCGTCCTCCAAGTTCATGACCAGCCGGTCCCGCGTCGTTCGTCGTCCCACTCCAAGCTTGGCCTGGTCTTCGGCCATCGACGGAGCGCTGCGTATCAGCTGATACGCGTCGGTCCAAGACTGACCCTCGCCTGGGGCAACCTCGATGGCGTCCAGCTTCTTCTTCGCCGAATGCTTCGCCGCCGCAGATTGTGGTCGCGGCTTGGCCAGCTGCTGCTGTTGTTGTTGCTGCTGCGACTTCTGCGGTGCTTTACGAGGCCCCACCACCGTCCAAGAACCGCCCTGGGAAGCCTGCGTGCCGGATGTCTCGGCCGCCACGTTAGCATACGTCATCCGCTGCTGCTGCTGTTGTTGTTGCTGCTGTTGCGGTTGCTGCAGGGAGCTCTGCGATGTCACCTGCTTCGACGGAGGCCGTTGCTGTTGCTGTTTCTGCTGCCTCTGAGGCTGCTGCTGCGCAACAGCTGGCTGCGCCTGCTGCTGCGGTTGCAGAGCTTGGTTACCGCCGCAACCAAGCATCTGTGCCAGCAACTCCTGGTGGCACGCAGTCTCCTTTGCCAGCTCGCCTCTGAGACGCTGCGTCTCTTCATACCACTGGCGGGCCTGGTCCTTATTCCACTGCAGCTCCTGGTGGAATTTCTCTTGCGCCAGCTTAAATTCTTCGCGGGCCAGCTTCCGCTCCTCCCGGGCCATATCTTCGTTGGCCACGGTACGCTGTCGCAGCATCACCAGCTCTTGCTGCAGCTCCTTCACCATGGCCCGAAGCTGCTCATTGGCGAGGGACATTTCCCCGAGCACCTTTCGCAGTTCGACCATGTCCGGGTTCACCGACTTTGAGGCCAACGCCGAGGCTCTGGTGAGAATGACCTTCGGCTCTACCGCCGAAAGAGATCGCCCCGGCCTTTCCTCTGTCGATTCCGACCGAGGACGCGATGTACGAGTTGTCGCCATTTTAGAGACCCAAGCAGGTCTTAGTGGTCAGGGGGGGTGTTTCCCTGCTTGCAAACGCCTTTCCGAATTTTTGCAGTCGTTCCCAGATTTTTCCCGGCAATTTCCCGCACAAATCGGGAATTCGAGCAGTTTCGAGCTCGATAAAAACTGTCCGAATCGAGCAGATTCGAGCTGCCGATGACCCCCCACAGCTTCCCAGAATTTTCTGCGTCTTTTTTGGTTTCGAGCAGTTTTCGAGCAGAAACCGTCAATTTAAAAAATTGTCTGTTGGGGACTGCTCGCCTATCACTTTTTGTCTGTTGGGTCGTCCCGGGTTGTCACAAAAATGTCAAAAATTATTTTCGCGATTTTCACTATTTTTATGCACGGATCGTATTAAATGCACTAAAACTAGCACAACAGTGCAAACCGCAGCCAAATCGGACCAAAACTCGCGAAGTTATTAACGTTTTTGTATATACAACTGTCACTTCCAGAACACGTGCCGCAGCGGTAGCACCATGCGCGTTTTTGCCGTCACTGTTTTTTCCCAATTCTGCACCGATTTTCTTCCGGTTTTCGGCTATTGGGCGATCGGGGACACAGAATCTATCGTTTGCCACCTCATCCGGCCCGATTGGACCGGATTTTTGCGCAAACTCACAACACGCACGCACTATTGTTGTTGTTGTTGTTCCAAATGTATGCACAAATTTGCCACTCCGTATTTTTCGCTAAAATTCGCCGGCAAACACTGTTTATAGGTTGAAAACACTTCACTGGCGTCTATTTATGCGTTTTAAACGCAAACCGCGTTGATTTTCACCAATTTAGCACGGTTTTATGGCCAAAATTGTTCCCCATACAAAATGTATGGGGCAATGTTTTTCACTTTTTTGGCCCACTAATGCACCGATTTTCGTCCGGTTTTCACTAAAGTCACTCTAAACACCCTCTTATAGACTGATTATGAACAAATTCGAGACTTTCCGAGGTAATTTAACGCCACAATTTTTAACTCGCTCAGGAGCAAAATACACCACGTCCGAACAGCTCGACTGCTCGAATGTCACACACAGGGATAACTGGCTTGTGGCCGCCAAGCGTTCATAGCGACGTGGCTTTTTGATCCTTCGATGTCGGCTCTTCCTATCATTGTGAAGCAAAATTCACCAAGCGTAGGATTGTTCACCCTTTCAAGGGAACGTGAGCTGGGTTTAGACCGTCGTGAGACAGGTTAGTTTTACCCTACTGGTGTGTGCTGTTTGCCGCTATCTTAACGGAATTCCTGTGCAGTACGAGAGGAACCACAGGTACGGACCACTGGCTCAATACTAGTTCGACCGGACTTTGGTATGACGCTACGTCCGCTGGATTATGCCTGAACGCCTCTAAGGTCGTATCCAATCCGAGCTGATAGCGCTTCTCAAACCCATTAGGTGATCGGAAGCTAGCGGGCTTAACAACCCTCCGAGATCCGTCGGTGCTGCCCCGCGCACACTGACGTCTCATCCCCGCTATAGCACTAGACTGAGCCGCAACGGGCGGGAGCACGCTGCACGTGGAAGTACCTTACCACAGGGAACCCTGGTGGCTGTGTTTCCGTCGACCGTGGATACAACTAGTTTCGACACCTTCGACCGCCCGCAAACGACGGGACTACAGGCTGGGAGCTGCGAGTTGTAGAGATGCGTTCGCATCGATCCTCTCAGGCGACCCATGCTTGCTGGTGCTCGCGTTCACTTTGGGAATGGAGTGTTCGCGAGAGTGATTGTTGTGTTGTGTGTGTACAGTTGGTGCTTGCGTGCACTCCCATAGTGGAGTGTTCGCGAGCTTAAAACGCTAAGTCCCGATTAATACTCTCCTCGCAACATTATGTGCGTGGCTCCACGCCAAGTGGGATTAGCGGTGCGAAACGCGATTGGTAAAGTCGATGGTGATGTGCGTACCAACAGGCGATTTGTTAAGTCAAATGCGATCTGTGGTGCAACAGGCAATGTGTGTTTATTATCAGGTGTTGTTGGAAGTCAATACGATTTGACTTTCAAAAATTTTTCTAAGTCCCGATTTTTTTTCTCGTCGAGTAACTACAATGCACTATTTCTATCGCAGCGGACTTGTTGTTCATGGCCTAAATGATCGCGAACGAACACGTATTCGCAAAAAAATTTTTGTATGAAAAAGTCACCACTCGGGTACCTCCATACAAAAGTACCAAGTTCGGGTCGAGTGGTCGATGGACGTCGAAGGTGAAAATTTTTCATCATCGAAAATTTTTTCCAAAGTTGAAGCAATTGGGCCCTAGAGTATGAAAAGTGAAACCACGGATCGATATGAGAAATAAAAATTTTTGTATGAAAAAGTCACCACTCGGGTACCTCCATACAAAAGTACCAAGTTCGGGTCGAGTGGTCGATGGACGTCGAAGGCGAAAATTTTTCATCATCGAAAATTTTTTCCAAAGTTGAAGCAAATGGGCCCTAGAGTATGAAAAGTGAAACCACGGATCGATTTGAGAAATAAAAATTTTTTGTATGGGAGGGCCCCTGCTAGAACATTTTTCCCAAGTGCGACCATTTTACCCAGTGAGTCAAAAAAAATTTTTTTCACGGTGACTCAAAACTTCAATATTAGACTCCCCTGAGTATGAAAAGTGAAACGAAAATCATTTTTGAGAAGAAAAAATTTTTGTATGGGAGGGCCCCTGCTAGAACATTTTTACCAAGTGCGACCATTTTACCCGGTGAGTCAAAAAAAAATTTTTGTATGGGAGGGCCCCTGCTAGAACATTTTTCCCAAGTGCGTCGATTTTGGGTCACCGACACAAGCTCGGGTCAAAAAATTTTTTTTTTCACCGTGACTCAAAACATCAATTTTAGACTCCCCTGAGTATGAAAAGTGAAACGAAAATCATTTTTGAGAAGAAAAAAATTTTGTATGGGAGGGCCCCTGCTAGAACATTTTTCCCAAGTGCGTCGATTTTGGGTCGCCGACACAAGCTCGGGTCAAAAAAATTTTTTTTTCACGGTGACTCAAAACATCAATTTTAGACTCCCCTGAGTATGAAAAGTGAAACGAAAATCATTTTTGAGAAGAAAAAAATTTTGTATGGGAGGGCCCCTGCTAGAACATTTTTCCCAAGTGCGTCGATTTTGGGTCGCCGACACAAGCTCGGGTCAAAAAAATTTTTTTTTCACGGTGACTCAAAACATCAATTTTAGACTCCCCTGAGTATGAAAAGTGAAACGAAAATCATTTTTGAGAAGAAAAAATTTTTGTATGGGAGGGCCCCTGCTAGAACATATTTCCCAAGTGCGTCGATTTTTGGGTCGCCGACACAAGCTCGGGTCAAAAAAATTTTTTTTTCTCGGTGACTCAAAACATCAATTTTAGACTCCCCTGAGTATGAAAAGTGAAACGAAAATCATTTTTGAGAAGAAAAAATTTTTGTATGGGAGGGCCCCTGCTAGAACATTTTTCCCAAGTGCGTCGATTTTGGGTCGCCGACACAAGCTCGGGTCAAAAAATTTTTTTTTTCACGGTGACTCAAAACATCAATTTTAGACTCCCCTGAGTATGAAAAGTGAAACGAAAATCATTTTTGAGAAGAAAAAATTTTTGTATGGGAGGGCCCCTGCTAGAACATATTTCCCAAGTGCGTCGATTTTTGGGTCGCCGACACAAGCTCGGGTCAAAAAAATTTTTTTTTCTCGGTGACTCAAAACATCAATTTTAGACTCCCCTGAGTATGAAAAGTGAAACGAAAATCATTTTTGAGAAGAAAAAATTTTTGTATGGGAGGGCCCCTGCTAGAACATTTTTCCCAAGTGCGTCGATTTTGGGTCGCCGACACAAGCTCGGGTCAAAAAATTTTTTTTTTCACGGTGACTCAAAACATCAATTTTAGACTCCCCTGAGTATGAAAAGTGAAACGAAAATCATTTTTGAGAAGAAAAAATTTTTGTATGGGAGGGCCCCTGCTAGAACATTTTTCCCAAGTGAGTCGATTTTTGGGTCGCGACACAAGCTCGGGTCAAAAAAAATTTTTTTCACGGTGACTCAAAACTTCAATATTAGACTCCCCTGAGTATGAAAAGTGAAACGAAAATCATTTTTGAGAAGAAAAAATTTTTGTATGGGAGGGCCCCTGCTAGAACATTTTTACCAAGTGCGACCATTTTACCCGGTGAGTCAAAAAAAAATTTTTGTATGGGAGGGCCCCTGCTAGAACATTTTTCCCAAGTGCGTCGATTTTGGGTCACCGACACAAGCTCGGGTCAAAAAATTTTTTTTTTCACCGTGACTCAAAACATCAATTTTAGACTCCCCTGAGTATGAAAAGTGAAACGAAAATCATTTTTGAGAAGAAAAAATTTTTGTATGGGAGGGCCCCTGCTAGAACATATTTCCCAAGTGCGTCGATTTTGGGTCGCCGACACAAGCTCGGGTCAAAAAATTTTTTTTTTCACGGTGACTCAAAACATCAATTTTAGACTCCCCTGAGTATGAAAAGTGAAACGAAAATCATTTTTGAGAAGAAAAAAATTTTGTATGGGAGGGCCCCTGCTAGAACATTTTTCCCAAGTGCGTCGATTTTGGGTCGCCGACACAAGCTCGGGTCAAAAAAATTTTTTTTTCTCGGTGACTCAAAACATCAATTTTAGACTCCCCTGAGTATGAAAAGCGAAACGAAAATCATTTTTGAGAAGAAAAAATTTTTGTATGGGAGGGCCCCTGCTAGAACATATTTCCCAAGTGCGTCGATTTTGGGTCGCCGACACAAGCTCGGGTCAAAAAAATTTTTTTTTCACGGTGACTCAAAACATCAATTTTAGACTCCCCTGAGTATGAAAAGTGAAACGAAAATCATTTTTGAGAAGAAAAAATTTTTGTATGGGAGGGCCCCTGCTAGAACATTTTTCCCAAGTGCGTCGATTTTGGGTCGCCGACACAAGCTCGGGTCAAAAAAATTTTTTTTTCTCGGTGACTCAAAACATCAATTTTAGACTCCCCTGAGTATGAAAAGTGAAACGAAAATCATTTTTGAGAAGAAAAAATTTTTGTATGGGAGGGCCCCTGCTAGAACATTTTTCCCAAGTGCGTCGATTTTGGGTCGCCGACACAAGCTCGGGTCAAAAAAATTTTTTTTTCTCGGTGACTCAAAACATCAATTTTAGACTCCCCTGAGTATGAAAAGTGAAACGAAAATCATTTTTGAGAAGAAAAAAATTTGTATGGGAGGGCCCCTGCTAGAACATTTTTCCCAAGTAAATTCGATTTTACCCGGTGAGTCAAAAAATTTTGAAAAAAATATTTTTCCAAAATCGTGTTCATTGCCTATTATAAGGGACCAGGTCAGCTCACACGCATTTTTGGAGACCATATGGAAAGTGCGTCTGGGATTGCGGAAATTAAGTTTAGAGTGTTAAATGATGGTTTCGCAATCCCGAAAGGCTCAAAATCCACCCTAAGGTTCCCCGGGTGAAATGTGGTTTCCAAGGTGTGAGCACTATCGGTGATAGAGTTGGAATGTGATTTCCAGAGCGCAGGGCGACTGGGCTAGAGCGAAAATCATAGACAAGGGTAAGTATTGGACTGAACGACTCGAAGCAAACGAAAATCATAGACAAGGGTAATGGACTGAACGACTCGAAGCAAACGAAAACCACACACAAGAGTAATGGACTGAACAAATCGAAGCAAACGAAAATCACATACAAGAGTAATGGACTGAACGAATCGAAGCAAACGAAAACCACAGACAAGAGTAATAGAGTGAACGAATCGAAGCAAACGAAAGTCATGGACAAGAGTACTGAAAATCGGACCAAACCTCTCGAAGCACACGAAAACCATGAACACAGGGATAACTGAGAACGAACCTACCTATCAGAGCATGTGAAAGCATGGACAAGAGTACTGAAAATCGGACCAAACCTCAAGAAGCACACGAAAATCATGGACAAGAGTACTCAAAAACACGGACCAAACCTGTCGAAGCACACGAAAACCATGAACACAGGGATAACTGAAAACTGACTGTGAACCTATCAGAGCATGTGAAAGCATGGACAAGAGTACTGAAAATCGGACCAAACCTCAAGAAGCACACGAAAATCATGGACAAGAGTACTCAATAACACGGACCAAACCTGTCGAAGCACACGAAAACCATGAACACAGGGATAACTGAAAACGAACCGAACCTCTCGTAGCAAACGAAAAACATGGACAAAATTATTCGAAACGAACCGAAGCTCGATGCGAAAAATATGGAAAAGCAAGCCCGTAAGTCGCACTATCAAGCCCATAAGTCGCACTATCAAGCCCATAAGTCGCACTATCAAGCCCGTTAGTCGCACTATCAAGCCCATAGGTCGCACTATCAAGCCCGTTGGTCGCACTATCAAAGCCCGTTAGTCGCACTATCAGGCCCATAAGTCGCACTATCAGGCCCGTAAGTCGCACCAAAAAGCCCGTAAATTGCCCTATCAAGCCCGTTAGTCGCACTATCAGGCCCATAAGTCGCACCAACAAGCCCGTAAATTACCCTATCAAGCCCATAAGTCGCACCAAAAAGCCCGTAAATTGCCCTATCAAGCCCATAAGTCGCACCAAAAAGCCCGTAATTCGCACCAAAAAGCCCGTAAATTGCCCTATCAAGCCCGTTAGTCGCACTATCAGGCCCGTAAGTCGCACTATCAAGCTCGTAAATTGCCCGATAAAGCCCGTAAATTGCCCGATCAAGAGCCAGCGCTGCATTGTCGGTTAATCCCGTCGATCGCGTCGGCTATTTCTCAGAAGGTTGTACGGACACCATACCCGGTGGCAAGTACCGCGAAGTTTATAACGCAACAGAACGTTCGCCAGTCGGACACAAGAATTGGAAAAGCTCGTTGTAGTGTACAGGAATCGAACCGAACCTCCTAGCGAGAATAGGGTCCCGTGAGCAATCGCGCGGACCTATGTGAAATGGTTTAGAGTGTGATGTGATGTGATACACGGTGGAAGCGGTGCATGGTGACATGCATCACTCGGAGAGATATGTGGAACCGGTGGTCTTCCAGTTGCTTCAGTGCTTCGGTTGGCTTATGGTTAAAGAGTGTGAATTCGATTCACCCCGGTATCGAACGTGTGTGGGATACTCACGCCGGTACGAGAGAGAATTCTGGTTGATCCTACCAGTAATATACGCTTGTCTCAAAGGTTAAGCCATGCATGTCTAAGTACGAACATCAATGAATGTGAAACCGCATAAGGCTCAGTATAACAGCTATAATTTACAAGATCATAAACCCAATGAGTTAGTTGGATAACTGTGGAAAAGCCAGAGCTAATACATGCAACATGCCGGGACTGGTACCCTCGCCGGGTGCTGGAACTGGTGCACTTATTAGTTAAACCAATCGCCTCCGGGCGGCTTGAGTTGAAGTCTGGATAAGCTCGCAGATCGTATGGTCGCTCGCCGACTGACGACAGATCTTTCAAATGTCTGCCCTATCAACTATTGATGGTAGTGTAGAGGACTACCATGGTTGCGACGGGTAACGGGGAATCAGGGTTCGATTCCGGAGAGGGAGCCTGAGAAATGGCTACCACATCCAAGGAAGGCAGCAGGCGCGTAAATTACCCAATCCCGGCACGGGGAGGTAGTGACGAGAAATAACAATATGGACCTCTCTAACGATGGTCCATAATTGGAATGAGTTGAGTATAAATCCTTCAACAAGGATCAAGTGGAGGGCAAGTCTGGTGCCAGCAGCCGCGGTAATTCCAGCTCCACTAGCGTATATTAAAGTTGTTGCGGTTAAAACGTTCGAAGTTGATTCCCCGTCCAGACTCGCGACCGCCGCGGGCGCCCGGTTACACGCCGGGACCGTCCGTGAGCGAGCTCGCGGCTGCGACTCACAATGGTGTGCCTGGGCGTTTACTCCGTGAACGGGTATCGGTTAACCGGTTCAGTCCGGCCCGGCCCCTCATGGTGCTCAGGGTACTCACGTTTACCTTGAACAAATTAGAGTGCTCACAGCCTGATAACCCAAGGCAACCGCGGAAATCACATTCCATCAACACCCTCTTTGGTACACAGATTTCACAAAATTATTTTTAAAACATAAACACTTACACAGGCTCATCCTTTTTCCCACTCATACTGTATTCCGAGGAGCACGTCTGACCACTTGAACTGATAATCGCGGAATGATAACCGGGAAAGGATAATCGCAATAGGAATGGTATCGAAAAACGTGTTCATTATTTGCTACACTTTTTCCACGAATTTGGGTACCTGCTATTTGTTTGTACCCCAAGCCGATGCGTTTCTCTGTGTGCATAGAACAACCGCGTTGCGTGAGTAAGAAATGGTTTCCATCTCGCTTCTGCGTGCGTTGGTGTCGTATGCTGTGTTGTGGAAAGTGTCCATCGTTTTGTCCGTGTGAACTATTCGCGGAAGGTTGCAAACAAACATGATGATCATTTCCTTTGTGCAGTGCGTTGCCCGCGATGATTGTTCCGGTTTTTTTTTTCAAACCATAAACGTGGGGTGGTTGTTGTTTTTCTTTACACTCCATACTTGCTTCGACAAGCGCATTGAATTTGGAGCTAGGAAAAAAACATTCGGTGCATGTTGTGGGTAGCGCGTACTTCTTTTGCACACGAATCGGCATAAGCAGCATGAAGGATCGTGCCGTCTTTTCCTCTTATGGGGTTTTCTGCGTCGATCTGCTACAGTGCATTGTACTGATTAAAGGATGAATTTGGAGAATTTTTCTCTTCCGTTTAGATGTTGTCCTATGTTCTATGGGTTGAATTCCTTAGAAATGATGTTGTTTGCTGTATGTTGGTAGTGCGTCTTTACGCGTAAAAAATTGATTCGCACAGCTGTTTCACTTGGATTTCTTTAAAAAAAAAATAATAACAACAACAAAACGTTGGGGCGGTCAAATCCCATTCGGACCAAACCCCCGAATAAAGGACTGACTATCCGGCTACGTGGTAAAAATAAGTCGATACGATCAGGCCGTTCTAATGAAAAAAAACAAAACAAAACGTCCCTCTTTCGTTCCTATCCTGCACAACGTGCAAAAATGTAGCTGTGTTTGCATTCTACAAGCATGAAGTAAAAAAGGAATTGCACAAATGCGTGAGATATGCACATGTATCGTTAATGCTTTGGGTCATCCTGCTGTCTAGCTTTCGCGTATGTAAAGATGTGAACAAAGTATTGCAATTTTCATCAAGTTTCATAGTTAGGCTACGCAGTGTACAGAAAAACGATAAATAATTATGTGCATAATTTTATTATACATTTTTAAATAATCATTACAATAAATTTTAAAAGTGCACAAAATGCACCGAAAACGTCGTCGACCGAAAATTCGATACAAAAGCAATACATATGTTAATTTGTTAATTTTAACGACAGGCTATGAGACGTCGTAAAAATAAAGTCGTCAAAAGTGTACGCGAAACAAATTAATACCGTTTTTTCAAACAGCTCGAATTTGTTTCCTATGTGATTTGACAGCTATCGTCAACTGATTTAACAGTCGTCAATTTTAACAAAAATGACCATGGAATGAATTCGATTTAACAAAAATGAATTTTTGACGACGGTTAAAATTTGTTAAACCGTTCGCGATGCCGGCTACTATCTTTTTCAACTTATTTGGTCCATCCAAAACGAACTTTGCATTTTGCTATGTAGTTTCACAAGAAATGACTTTTCATATCAAAAACTATCTTTTTCAACTTATTTGGTCCATCCAAAACGAACTTTGCATTTTGCTATGAAGTTTCACAAGAAATGACTTTTCATATCAAAAACTATCTTTTTCAACTTATTTGGTCCATCCAAAACGAACTTTACATTTTGCTATGTAGTTTCACAAAAAATGACTTTTCATATCAAAAACTATCTTTTTCAACTTATTTGGTCCATCCAAAACGAACTTTGCATTTTGCTATGAAGTTTCACGAGAAATGACTTTTCATATCAAAAACTATCTTTTTCAACTTATTTGGTCCATCCAAAACGAACTTTGCATTTTGCTATGTAGTTTCACAAAAAATGACTTTTCATATCAAAAACTATCTATTTCAACTTATTTGGTCCATCCAAAACGAACTTTGCATTTTGCTATGTAGTTTCACAAAAAATGACTTTTCATATCAAAAACTATCTTTTTCAACTTATTTGGTCCATCCAAAACGAACTTCGCATTTTGCTATGTAGTTTCACAAAAAATGACTTTTCATATCAAAAACTATCTATTTCAACTTATTTGGTCCATCCAAAACGAACTTTGCATTTTGCTATGTAGTTTCACAAAAAATGACTTTTCATATCAAAAACTATCTATTTCAACTTATTTGGTCCATCCAAAACGAACTTTGCATTTTGCTATGTAGTTTCACAAAAAATGACTTTTCATACCAAAAACTATCTTTTTCAACTTATTTGGTCCATCCAAAACGAACTTTGCATTTTGCTATGTAGTTTCACAAAAAATGACTTTTCATATCAAAAACTATCTATTTCAACTTATTTGGTCCATCCAAAACGAACTTTGCATTTTGCTATGTAGTTTCACAAAAAATGACTTTTCATATCAAAAACTATCTTTTTTAACTTATTTGGTCCATCCAAAACGAACTTTGCATTTTGCTATGAAGTTTCACAAAAAATGACTTTTCATATCAAAAACTATCTTTTTCAACTTATTTGGTCCATCCAAAACGAACTTTGCATTTTGCTATGTAGTTTCACAAAAAATGACTTTTCATACCAAAAACTATCTTTTTCAACTTATTTGGTCCATCCAAAACGAACTTTGCATTTTGCTATGTAGTTTCACAAAAAATGACTTTTCATACCAAATACTATCTTTTTCAACTTATTTGGTCCATCCAAAACGAACTTTGCATTTTGCTATGAAGTTTCACAAAAAATGACTTTTCATATCAAAAACTATCTTTTTCAACTTATTTGGTCCATCCAAAACGAACTTCGCATTTTGCTATGTAGTTTCACAAAAAATGACTTTTCATATCAAAAACTATCTATTTCAACTTATTTGGTCCATCCAAAACGAACTTTGCATTTTGCTATGTAGTTTCACAAAAAATGACTTTTCATATCAAAAACTATCTATTTCAACTTATTTGGTCCATCCAAAACGAACTTTGCATTTTGCTATGTAGTTTCACAAAAAATGACTTTTCATACCAAAAACTATCTTTTTCAACTTATTTGGTCCATCCAAAACGAACTTTGCATTTTGCTATGTAGTTTCACAAAAAATGACTTTTCATATCAAAAACTATCTTTTTTAACTTATTTGGTCCATCCAAAACGAACTTTGCATTTTGCTATGAAGTTTCACAAAAAATGACTTTTCATACCAAAAACTATCTTTTTCAACTTATTTGGTCCATCCAAAACGAACTTTGCATTTTGCTATGTAGTTTCACAAAAAATGACTTTTCATACCAAAAACTATCTTTTTCAACTTATTTGGTCCATCCAAAACGAACTTTGCATTTTGCTATGTAGTTTCACAAAAAATGACTTTTCATACCAAATACTATCTTTTTCAACTTATTTGGTCCATCCAAAACGAACTTTGCATTTTGCTATGAAGTTTCACAAAAAATGACTTTTCATACCAAAAACTATCTTTTTCAACTTATTTGGTCCATCCAAAACGAACTTTGCATTTTGCTATGTAGTTTCACAAAAAATGACTTTTCATACCAAAAACTATCTATTTCAACTTATTTGGTCCATCCAAAACGAACTTTGCATTTTGCTATGTAGTTTCACAAAAAATGACTTTTCATACCAAAAACTATCTTTTTCAACTTATTTGGTCCATCCAAAACGAACTTTGCATTTTGCTATGTAGTTTCACAAAAAATGACTTTTCATACCAAAAACTATCTATTTCAACTTATTTGGTCCATCCAAAACGAACTTTGCATTTTGCTATGTAGTTTCACAAAAAATGACTTTTCATACCAAAAACTATCTATTTCAACTTATTTGGTCCATCCAAAACGAACTTTGCATTTTGCTATGAAGTTTCACAAAAAATGACTTTTCATATCAAAAACTATCTTTTTCAACTTATTTCGTCCATTCAAAGCGAACTTTGTATTTTGCTATGAAGTTACACAAGAAATGACTTTCATACCAAAAACTATCTATTTCAACTTATTTTGTCTATCCAAAGCGAACTTTGTATTTTGCTATGAAGTTTCACAAGAAGTGACTTTCATACCAAAAACTATCTTTTTCAACTTATTCCGTCCATTCAAAGCGAATTTAGCATTTTGCTATGAAGTTTCACAAGAAATGACTTTCATACCAAAAACTATCTATTTGAACTTATTTCGTCTATCCAAAGCGAACTTTGTATTTTGCTATGGAGTTTCACAAGAAAGGTCTTTCATACCAAATACTACCTTTTTCAACTTATTTCACCTATCCAAAGCGAACTTTGTATTTTGCTATGGAGTTTCACAAGAAATGTCTTTCATACCAAAAACTATCTATTTGAACTTATTTCGTCCATTCAAAGCGAACTTTGTATTTTGCTATGGAGTTTCACAAGAAATGTCTTTCATACCAAAAACTATCTATTTCAACTTATTTCGTCCATTCAAAGCGAACTTTACATTTTGCTATGAAGTTTCACAAGAAATGACTTTCATATCAAAAACTATCTATTTCAACTTATTTCGTCTATCCAAAACGAACTCTACATTTTGCTATGAAGTTTCACGAGAAGTGACTTTCATACCAAAAAATATCTATTTGAACTTATTTCGTCTATCCAAAGCGAACTTTGTATTTTGCTATGGAGTTTCACAAGAAAGGTCTTTCATACCAAATACTACCTTTTTCAACTTATTTCACCTATCCAAAGCGAACTTTGTATTTTGCTATGGAGTTTCACAAGAAATGTCTTTCATACCAAAAACTATCTATTTGAACTTATTTCGTCTATCCAAAGCGAACTTTGTATTTTGCTATGGAGTTTCACAAGAAATGTCTTTCATACCAAAAACTATCTATTTCAACTTATTTCGTCCATTCAAAGCGAACTTTACATTTTGCTATGAAGTTTCACAAGAAGTGACTTTCATACCAAAAACTATCTATTTGAACTTATTTCGTCCATTCAAAGCGAATTTAGCATTTTGCTATGAAGTTTCACGAGAAGTGACTTTCATACCAAAAACTATCTATTTGAACTTATTTCGTCTATCCAAAGCGAACTTTGTATTTTGCTATGGAGTTTCACAAGAAAGGTCTTTCATACCAAATACTACCTTTTTCAACTTATTTCACCTATCCAAAGCGAACTTTGTATTTTGCTATGGAGTTTCACAAGAAATGTCTTTCATACCAAAAACTATCTATTTGAACTTATTTCGTCTATCCAAAGCGAACTTTGTATTTTGCTATGGAGTTTCACAAGAAATGTCTTTCATACCAAAAACTATCTATTTCAACTTATTTCGTCCATTCAAAGCGAACTTTACATTTTGCTATGAAGTTTCACAAGAAATGACTTTCATATCAAAAACTATCTATTTCAACTTATTTCGTCTATCCAAAACGAACTCTACATTTTGCTATGAAGTTTCACGAGAAGTGACTTTCATACCAAAAAATATCTATTTGAACTTATTTCGTCTATCCAAAGCGAACTTTGTATTTTGCTATGGAGTTTCACAAGAAAGGTCTTTCATACCAAATACTACCTTTTTCAACTTATTTCACCTATCCAAAGCGAACTTTGTATTTTGCTATGGAGTTTCACAAGAAATGTCTTTCATACCAAAAACTATCTATTTGAACTTATTTCGTCTATCCAAAGCGAACTTTGTATTTTGCTATGGAGTTTCACAAGAAATGTCTTTCATACCAAAAACTATCTATTTCAACTTATTTCGTCCATTCAAAGCGAACTTTACATTTTGCTATGAAGTTTCACAAGAAGTGACTTTCATACCAAAAACTATCTATTTGAACTTATTTCGTCCATTCAAAGCGAATTTAGCATTTTGCTATGAAGTTTCACGAGAAGTGACTTTCATACCAAAAACTATCTATTTGAACTTATTTCGTCTATCCAAAGCGAACTTTGTATTTTGCTATGGAGTTTCACAAGAAAGGTCTTTCATACCAAATACTACCTTTTTCAACTTATTTCACCTATCCAAAGCGAACTTTGTATTTTGCTATGGAGTTTCACAAGAAATGTCTTTCATACCAAAAACTATCTATTTGAACTTATTTCGTCTATCCAAAGCGAACTTTGTATTTTGCTATGGAGTTTCACAAGAAATGTCTTTCATACCAAAAACTATCTATTTCAACTTATTTCGTCCATTCAAAGCGAACTTTACATTTTGCTATGAAGTTTCACGAGAAGTGACTTTCATATCAAAAACTATCTATTTCAACTTATTTCGTCTATCCAAAACGAACTCTACATTTTGCTATGAAGTTTCACGAGAAGTGACTTTCATACCAAAAACTATCTATTTGAACTTATTTCGTCCATTCAAAGCGAATTTAGCATTTTGCTATGAAGTTTCACGAGAAGTGACTTTCATACCAAAAACTATCTATTTGAACTTATTTCGTCTATCCAAAGCGAACTTTGTATTTTGCTATGGAGTTTCACAAGAAAGGTCTTTCATACCAAATACTACCTTTTTCAACTTATTTCACCTATCCAAAGCGAACTTTGTATTTTGCTATGGAGTTTCACAAGAAATGTCTTTCATACCAAAAACTATCTATTTCAACTTATTTCGTCCATTCAAAGCGAACTTTACATTTTGCTATGAAGTTTCACGAGAAGTGACTTTCATATCAAAAACTATCTATTTCAACTTATTTCGTCTATCCAAAACGAACTCTACATTTTGCTATGAAGTTTCACGAGAAGTGACTTTCATACCAAAAACTATCTATTTGAACTTATTTCGTCCATTCAAAGCGAATTTAGCATTTTGCTATGAAGTTTCACGAGAAGTGACTTTCATACCAAAAAATATCTATTTGAACTTATTTCGTCTATCCAAAGCGAACTTTGTATTTTGCTATGGAGTTTCACAAGAAAGGTCTTTCATACCAAATACTACCTTTTTCAACTTATTTCACCTATCCAAAGCGAACTTTGTATTTTGCTATGGAGTTTCACAAGAAATGTCTTTCATACCAAAAACTATCTATTTCAACTTATTTCGTCCATTCAAAGCGAACTTTACATTTTGCTATGAAGTTTCACGAGAAGTGACTTTCATATCAAAAACTATCTATTTCAACTTATTTCGTCCATTCAAAGCGAACTTTACATTTTGCTATGAAGTTTCACAAGAAGTGACTTTCATACCAAAAACTATCTATTTGAACTTATTTCGTCCATTCAAAGCGAATTTAGCATTTTGCTATGAAGTTTCACGAGAAGTGACTTTCATACCAAAAACTATCTATTTGAACTTATTTCGTCTATCCAAAGCGAACTTTGTATTTTGCTATGGAGTTTCACAAGAAAGGTCTTTCATACCAAATACTACCTTTTTCAACTTATTTCACCTATCCAAAGCGAACTTTGTATTTTGCTATGGAGTTTCACAAGAAATGTCTTTCATACCAAAAACTATCTATTTGAACTTATTTCGTCTATCCAAAGCGAACTTTGTATTTTGCTATGGAGTTTCACAAGAAATGTCTTTCATACCAAAAACTATCTATTTCAACTTATTTCGTCTATCCAAAACGAACTCTACATTTTGCTATGAAGTTTCACGAGAAGTGACTTTCATACCAAAAAATATCTATTTGAACTTATTTCGTCTATCCAAAGCGAACTTTGTATTTTGCTATGGAGTTTCACAAGAAAGGTCTTTCATACCAAATACTACCTTTTTCAACTTATTTCACCTATCCAAAGCGAACTTTGTATTTTGCTATGGAGTTTCACAAGAAATGTCTTTCATACCAAAAACTATCTATTTGAACTTATTTCGTCTATCCAAAGCGAACTTTGTATTTTGCTATGGAGTTTCACAAGAAAGGTCTTTCATACCAAATACTACCTTTTTCAACTTATTTCACCTATCCAAAGCGAACTTTGTATTTTGCTATGGAGTTTCACAAGAAATGTCTTTCATACCAAAAACTATCTATTTGAACTTATTTCGTCTATCCAAAGCGAACTTTGTATTTTGCTATGAAGTTTCACAAGAAGTGACTTTCATACCAAAAACTATCTTTTTCAACTTATTCCGTCCATTCAAAGCGAATTTAGCATTTTGCTATGAAGTTTCACAAGAAATGACTTTCATACCAAAAACTATCTATTTCAACTTATTTCGTCTATCCAAAACGAACTCTACATTTTGCTATGAAGTTTCACGAGAAGTGACTTTCATACCAAAAACTATCTATTTGAACTTATTTCGTCTATCCAAAGCGAACTTTGTATTTTGCTATGGAGTTTCACAAGAAATGTCTTTCATACCAAAAACTATCTATTTGAACTTATTTTGTCTATCCAAAGCGAACTTTGTATTTTGCTATGGAGTTTCACAAGAAATGTCTTTCATACCAAAAACTATCTATTTGAACTTATTTCGTCTATCCAAAGCGAACTTTGTATTTTGCTATGGAGTTTCACAAGAAATGTCTTTCATACCAAAAACTATCTATTTGAACTTATTTCGTCCATCCAAAGCGAACTTTGTATTTTGCTATGGAGTTTCACAAGAAATGTCTTTCATACCAAAAACTATCTATTTCAACTTATTTCGTCTATCCAAAACGAACTCTACATTTTGCTATGAAGTTTCACAAGAAGTGACTTTCATACCAAAAACTATCTTTTTCAACTTATTCCGTCCATTCAAAGCGAATTTAGCATTTTGCTATGAAGTTTCACAAGAAATGACTTTCATACCAAAAACTATCTATTTCAACTTATTTCGTCTATCCAAAACGAACTCTACATTTTGCTATGAAGTTTCACGAGAAGTGACTTTCATACCAAAAACTATCTATTTGAACTTATTTCGTCTATCCAAAGCGAACTTTGTATTTTGCTATGGAGTTTCACAAGAAATGTCTTTCATACCAAAAACTATCTATTTGAACTTATTTTGTCTATCCAAAGCGAACTTTGTATTTTGCTATGGAGTTTCACAAGAAATGTCTTTCATACCAAAAACTATCTTTTTCAACTTATTTCGTCTATCCAAAACGAACTCTACATTTTGCTATGAAGTTTCACAAGAAGTGACTTTCATACCAAAAACTATCTTTTTCAACTTATTCCGTCCATTCAAAGCGAATTTAGCATTTTGCTATGAAGTTTCACAAGAAATGACTTTCATACCAAAAACTATCTATTTCAACTTATTTCGTCTATCCAAAACGAACTCTACATTTTGCTATGAAGTTTCACAAGAAATGTCTTTCATACCAAAAACTATCTATTTGAACTTATTTCGTCTATCCAAAGCGAACTTTGTATTTTGCTATGGAGTTTCACAAGAAATGTCTTTCATACCAAAAACTATCTATTTGAACTTATTTCGTCTATCCAAAGCGAACTTTGTATTTTGCTATGGAGTTTCACAAGAAATGTCTTTCATACCAAAAACTATCTATTTGAACTTATTTCGTCCATCCAAAGCGAACTTTGTATTTTGCTATGGAGTTTCACAAGAAATGACTTTCATACCAAAAACTATCTATTTCAACTTATTTCGTCTATCCAAAACGAACTCTACATTTTGCTATGAAGTTTCACGAGAAGTGACTTTCATACCAAAAACTATCTATTTGAACTTATTTCGTCTATCCAAAGCGAACTTTGTATTTTGCTATGGAGTTTCACAAGAAATGTCTTTCATACCAAAAACTATCTATTTGAACTTATTTTGTCTATCCAAAGCGAACTTTGTATTTTGCTATGGAGTTTCACAAGAAATGTCTTTCATACCAAAAACTATCTTTTTCAACTTATTTCGTCTATCCAAAACGAACTCTACATTTTGCTATGAAGTTTCACGAGAAGTGACTTTCATACCAAAAACTATCTATTTGAACTTATTTCGTCTATCCAAAGCGAACTTTGTATTTTGCTATGGAGTTTCACAAGAAAGGTCTTTCATACCAAATACTACCTTTTTCAACTTATTTCACCTATCCAAAGCGAACTTTGTATTTTGCTATGGAGTTTCACAAGAAATGTCTTTCATACCAAAAACTATCTATTTGAACTTATTTCGTCTATCCAAAGCGAACTTTGTATTTTGCTATGGAGTTTCACAAGAAATGTCTTTCATACCAAAAACTATCTATTTCAACCTATTTCGTCCATTCAAAGCGAACTTTACATTTTGCTATGAAGTTTCACAAGAAATGACTTTCATATCAAAAACTATCTATTTCAACTTATTTCGTCTATCCAAAACGAACTCTACATTTTGCTATGAAGTTTCACAAAAAATGACTTTCATATCAAAAACTATCTATTTCAACTTATTTGGTCCATCCAAAACGAACTTTGCATTTTGCTATGTAGTTTCACAAAAAATGACTTTCATACCAAAAACTATCTTTTTCAACTTATTTCGTCCATTCAAAGCGAACTTTGTATTTTGCTATGAAGTTACACAAGAAATGTCTTTCATACCAAAAACTATCTATTTGAACTTATTTCGTCTATCCAAAGCGAACTTTGTATTTTGCTATGGAGTTTCACAAGAAATGACTTTCATACCAAAAACTATCTATTTCAACTTATTTCGTCCATTCAAAGCGAACTTTACATTTTGCTATGAAGTTTCACAAGAAATGACTTTCATATCAAAAACTATCTATTTCAACTTATTTGGTCCATCCAAAACGAACTTTGCATTTTGCTATGTAGTTTCACAAAAAATGACTTTCATACCAAAAACTATCTATTTCAACTTATTTCGTCCATTCAAAGCGAACTTTGTATTTTGCTATGAAGTTACACAAGAAATGACTTTCATACCAAAAACTATCTATTTCAACTTATTTTGTCTATCCAAAGCGAACTTTGTATTTTGCTATGAAGTTTCACAAGAAGTGACTTTCATACCAAAAACTATCTTTTTCAACTTATTCCGTCCATTCAAAGCGAATTTAGCATTTTGCTATGAAGTTTCACAAGAAATGACTTTCATACCAAAAACTATCTATTTCAACTTATTTCGTCTATCCAAAACGAACTCTACATTTTGCTATGAAGTTTCACGAGAAGTGACTTTCATACCAAAAACTATCTATTTGAACTTATTTCGTCTATCCAAAGCGAACTTTGTATTTTGCTATGGAGTTTCACAAGAAAGGTCTTTCATACCAAATACTACCTTTTTCAACTTATTTCACCTATCCAAAGCGAACTTTGTATTTTGCTATGGAGTTTCACAAGAAATGTCTTTCATACCAAAAACTATCTATTTGAACTTATTTCGTCTATCCAAAGCGAACTTTGTATTTTGCTATGGAGTTTCACAAGAAATGTCTTTCATACCAAAAACTATCTATTTCAACTTATTTCGTCCATTCAAAGCGAACTTTACATTTTGCTATGAAGTTTCACAAGAAATGACTTTCATATCAAAAACTATCTATTTCAACTTATTTGGTCCATCCAAAACGAACTTTGCATTTTGCTATGTAGTTTCACAAAAAATGACTTTCATACCAAAAACTATCTATTTCAACTTATTTCGTCCATTCAAAGCGAACTTTGTATTTTGCTATGAAGTTACACAAGAAATGACTTTCATACCAAAAACTATCTATTTCAACTTATTTCGTCCATTCAAAGCGAACTTTGTATTTTGCTATGAAGTTACACAAGAAATGACTTTCATACCAAAAACTATCTATTTCAACTTATTTCGTCCATCCAAAGCGAACTTTGTATTTTGCTATGAAGTTACACAAGAAATGACTTTCATACCAAAAACTATCTATTTCAACTTATTTCGTCCATTCAAAGCGAACTTTACATTTTGCTATGTAGTTTCACAAGAAATGACTTTCATATCAAAAACTATCTATTTCAACTTATTTGGTCCATCCAAAACGAACTTTGCATTTTGCTATGAAGTTACACAAGAAATGACTTTCATACCAAAAACTATCTATTTCAACTTATTTCGTCCATCCAAAGCGAACTTTGTATTTTGCTATGAAGTTACACAAGAAATGACTTTCATACCAAAAACTATCTATTTCAACTTATTTCGTCCATTCAAAGCGAACTTTACATTTTGCTATGTAGTTTCACAAGAAATGACTTTCATATCAAAAACTATCTATTTCAACTTATTTGGTCCATCCAAAACGAACTTTGCATTTTGCTATGAAGTTACACAAGAAGTGACTTTCATATCAAAAACTATCTATTTCAACTTATTTCGTCCATTCAAAGCGAACTTTACATTTTGCTATGAAGTTTCACAAGAAATGACTTTCATATCAAAAACTATCTATTTCAACTTATTTGGTCCATCCAAAACGAACTTTGCATTTTGCTATGAAGTTTCACAAGAAATGACTTTCATACCAAAAACTATCTATTTCAACTTATTTCGTCCATCCAAAGCGAACTTTGTATTTTGCTATGAAGTTACACAAGAAATGACTTTCATACCAAAAACTATCTATTTCAACTTATTTCGTCTATCCAAAACGAACTCTACATTTTGCTATGAAGTTTCACGAGAAGTGACTTTCATATCAAAAACTATCTATTTCAACTTATTTCGTCCATTCAAAGCGAACTTTACATTTTGCTATGAAGTTTCACAAGAAATGACTTTCATATCAAAAACTATCTTTTTCAACTTATTTGGTCCATCCAAAACGAACTTTGCATTTTGCTATGTAGTTTCACAAAAAATGACTTTCATACCAAAAACTATCTATTTCAACTTATTTCGTCCATCCAAAGCGAACTTTGTATTTTGCTATGAAGTTACACAAGAAATGACTTTCATACCAAAAACTATCTATTTCAACTTATTTCGTCCATCCAAAGCGAACTTTGTATTTTGCTATGAAGTTACACAAGAAATGACTTTCATACCAAAAACTATCTATTTCAACTTATTTCGTCCATCCAAAACGAACTTTGCATTTTGCTATGTAGTTTCACAAAAAATGACTTTTCGTATCAAAAACTATCTTTTTCAACTTATTTCGTCCATCCAAAGCGAACTTTGTATTTTGCTATGGAGTTTCACAAGAAAGGTCTTTCATACCAAATACTACCTTTTTCAACTTATTTCACCTATCCAAAGCGAACTTTGTATTTTGCTATGGAGTTTCACAAGAAATGTCTTTCATACCAAAAACTATCTATTTGAACTTATTTCGTCTATCCAAAGCGAACTTTGTATTTTGCTATGGAGTTTCACAAGAAATGTCTTTCATACCAAAAACTATCTATTTCAACTTATTTCGTCCATTCAAAGCGAACTTTACATTTTGCTACGAAGTTTCACAAGAAATGACTTTCATATCAAAAACTATCTTTTTCAACTTATTTGGTCCATCCAAAACGAACTTTGCATTTTGCTATGTAGTTTCACAAAAAATGACTTTCATACCAAAAACTATCTATTTCAACTTATTTCGTCCATCCAAAGCGAACTTTGTATTTTGCTATGAAGTTACACAAGAAATGACTTTCATACCAAAAACTATCTATTTCAACTTATTTCGTCCATCCAAAGCGAACTTTGTATTTTGCTATGAAGTTTCACAAAAAATGACTTTCATACCAAAAACTATCTATTTCAACTTATTTCGTCCATTCAAAGCGAACTTTGTATTTTGCTATGAAGTTACACAAGAAATGACTTTCATACCAAAAACTATCTATTTCAACTTATTTCGTCCATCCAAAGCGAACTTTGTATTTTGCTATGGAGTTTCACAAGAAAGGTCTTTCATACCAAATACTACCTTTTTCAACTTATTTCACCTATCCAAAGCGAACTTTGTATTTTGCTATGGAGTTTCACAAGAAATGTCTTTCATACCAAAAACTATCTATTTGAACTTATTTCGTCTATCCAAAGCGAACTTTGTATTTTGCTATGGAGTTTCACAAGAAATGTCTTTCATACCAAAAACTATCTATTTCAACTTATTTCGTCCATTCAAAGCGAACTTTACATTTTGCTAAGAAGTTTCACAAGAAATGACTTTTTATACCAAAAACTATCTATTTCAACTTATTTTGTCTATCCAAAGCGAACTTTGTATTTTGCTATGAAGTTTCACAAGAAGTGACTTTCATACCAAAAACTATCTTTTTCAACTTATTCCGTCCATTCAAAGCGAATTTAGCATTTTGCTATGAAGTTTCACAAGAAATGACTTTCATACCAAAAACTATCTTTTTCAACTTATTCCGTCCATTCAAAGCGAACTTTACATTTTGCTATGAAGTTTCACAAGAAATGACTTTCATACCAAAAACTATCTATTTCAACTTATGCCGTCCATTCAAAGCGAACTTTACATTTTGCTATGAAGTTTCACAAAAAATGACTTTCCATATCAAAAACTATCTTTTTCAACTTATGTGGTCCATCCAAAACGAACTTTGCATTTTGCTTTGTAGTTTCACAAAAAATGACTTTTCATACCAAAAACTATCTATTTCAAATTATTTCGTCCATCCAAAGCGAACTTTGTATTTTGCTATGAAGTTTCACAAGAAATGACTTTCATACCAAAAACTATCTTTTTCAACTTATTTGGTCCATCCAAAACGAACTTTGCATTTTGCTATGTAGTTTCACAAAAAATGACTTTTCATATCAAAAACTATCTATTTCAACTTATTTGGTCCATCCAAAACGAACTTTGTATTTTGCTATGAAGTTTCACAAAAAATGACTTTTCATACCAAAAACTATCTATTTCAAATTATTTCGTCCATCCAAAGCGAACTTTGTATTTTGCTATGAAGTTTCACAAGAAATGACTTTCATACCAAAAACTATCTTTTTCAACTTATGTGGTCCATCCAAAACGAACTTTGCATTTTGCTTTGTAGTTTTACAAAAAATGACTTTTCTTATCAAAAACTATCTTTTTCAACTTATTTGGTCCATCCAAAACGAACTTTGCATTTTGCTATGAAGTTTCACAAAAAATGACTTTCCATATCAAAAACTATCTTTTTCAACTTATTTGGTCCAGCCAAAACGAACTTTGCATTTTGCTATGTAGTTTCACAAGAAATGACTTTTCATATCAAAAACTATCTATTTCAACTTATTCCGTCCATCTAAAGCGAACTTTGCATTTTGCTATGAAGTTACACAAGAAATGACTTTCCTACCAAAAACTATCTATTTCAACTTATTCCGTCCATTCAAAGCGAACTTTGCATTTTGCTATAAAGTTTCACAAAAAATGACTTTTCATATCAAAAACTATCTATTTCAACTTATTTGGTCCATCCAAAACGAACTTTGCATTTTGCTATGAAGTTTCACAAGAAGTGACTTTCATACCAAAAACTATCTTTTTCAACTTATTCCGTCCATCCAAAGCGAACTTTACATTTTGCTATGAAGTTTCACAAGAAATGACTTTCATACCAAAAACTATCTATTTCAACTTATGCCGTCCATTCAAAGCGAACTTTACATTTTGCTATGAAGTTTCACAAGAAATGACTTTCATACCAAAAACTATCTATTTCAAATTATTTCGTCCATCCAAAGCGAACTTTGTATTTTGCTATGAAATTTCACAAGAAATGACTTTCATACCAAAAACTATCTATTTTAACTTATTTGGTCCATCCAAAACGAACTTTGCATTTTGCTATGTAGTTTCACAAAAAATGACTTTTCATACCAAAAACTATCTATTTCAAATTATTTCGTCCATCCAAAGCGAACTTTGTATTTTGCTATGAAGTTTCACAAGAAATGACTTTCATACCAAAAACTATCTTTTTCAACTTATGTGGTCCATCCAAAACGAACTTTGCATTTTGCTTTGTAGTTTCACAAAAAATGACTTTTCTTATCAAAAACTATCTTTTTCAACTTATTTGGTCCATCCAAAACGAACTTTGCATTTTGCTATGAAGTTTCACAAAAAATGACTTTCCATATAAAAAACTATCTTTTTCAACTTATTTGGTCCAGCCAAAACGAACTTTGCATTTTGCTATGTAGTTTCACAAGAAATGACTTTCCTACCAAAAACTATCTATTTCAACTTATTCCGTCCATTCAAAGCGAACTTTGCATTTTGCTATAAAGTTTCACAAAAAATGACTTTTCATATCAAAAACTATCTATTTCAACTTATTTGGTCCATCCAAAACGAACTTTGCATTTTGCTATGTCGTTTCACAAAAAATGACTTTTCATATCAAAAACTATCAATTTCAACTTATTTGGTCCATCCAAAACGAACTTCGCATTTTGCTATGTAGTTTCACAAAAAATGACTTTTCATATCAAAAACTATCTTTTTCAACTTATTTGGTCCATTCAAAACGAACTTTGCATTTTGCTATGTAGTTTCACAAAAAATGACTTTTCATACCAAAAACTATCTTTTTCAACTTATTTGGTCCATCCAAAACGAACTTTGCATTTTGCTATGTAGTTTCACAAGAAATGACTTTTCATATCAAAAACTATCTTTTTCAACTTATTTGGTCCATCCAAAACGAACTTTGCATTTTGCTATGTAGTTTCACAAAAAATGACTTTTCATATCAAAAACTATCTTTTTCAACTTATTTGGTCCATCCAAAACGAACTTTGCATTTTGCTATGTAGTTTCACAAAAAATGACTTTTCATATCAAAAACTATCTTTTTCAACTTATTTGGTCCATCCAAAACGAACTTTGCATTTTGCTATGTAGTTTCACAAGAAATGACTTTTCATATCAAAAACTATCTTTTTCAACTTATTTGGTCCATCCCAAACGAACTTTGCATTTTGCTATGTAGTTTCACAAAAAATGACTTTTCATATCAAAAACTATCTTTTTCAACTTATTTGGTCCATCCAAAACGAACTTTGCATTTTGCTATGTAGTTTCACAAAAAATGACTTTTCATATCAAAAACTATCTTTTTCAACTTATTTGGTCCATCCAAAACGAACTTTGCATTTTGCTATGTAGTTTCACAAGAAATGACTTTTCATACCAAAAACTATCTTTTTCAACTTATTTGGTCCATCCAAAACGAACTTTGCATTTTGCTATGTAGTTTCACAAAAAATGACTTTTCATATCAAAAACTATCTTTTTCAACTTATTTGGTCCATTCAAAACGAACTTTGCATTTTGCTATGTAGTTTCACAAAAAATGACTTTTCATACCAAAAACTATCTTTTTCAACTTATTTGGTCCATCCAAAACGAACTTTGCATTTTGCTATGTAGTTTCACAAGAAATGACTTTTCATATCAAAAACTATCTTTTTCAACTTATTTGGTCCATCCCAAACGAACTTTGCATTTTGCTATGTAGTTTCACAAAAAATGACTTTTCATATCAAAAACTATCTTTTTCAACTTATTTGGTCCATCCAAAACGAACTTTGCATTTTGCTATGTAGTTTCACAAAAAATGACTTTTCATATCAAAAACTATCTTTTTCAACTTATTTGGTCCATCCAAAACGAACTTTGCATTTTGCTATGTAGTTTCACAAAAAATGACTTTTCATATCAAAAACTATCTTTTTCAACTTATTTGGTCCATCCAAAACGAACTTTGCATTTTGCTATGAAGTTTCACAAAAAATGACTTTTCATACCAAAAACTATCTTTTTCAACTTATTTGGTCCATCCAAAACGAACTTTGCATTTTGCTATGTAGTTTCACAAAAAATGACTTTTCATATCAAAAACTATCTTTTTCAACGTATTTGGTCCATCCAAAACGAACTTTGCATTTTGCTATGTAGTTTCACAAAAAATGACTTTTCATATCAAAAACTATCTATTTCAACTTATTTGGTCCATCCAAAACGAACTTTGCATTTTGCTATGAAGTTTTACAAAAAATGACTTTCCATATCAAAAACTATCTTTTTCAACTTATTTGGTCCATCCAAAACGAACTTTGCATTTTGCTATGTAGTTTCACAAAAAATGACTTTTCATATCAAAAACTATCTATTTCAACGTATTTGGTCCATCCAAAACGAACTTTGCATTTTGCTATGTAGTTTCACAAAAAATGACATTTCATATCAAAAACTATCTATTGCAACTTATTTCGTCCATCCAAAGCGAACTTTGCATTTTGCTATGAAGTTTCACAAAAAATGACTTTTCATATCAAAAACTATCTATTTCAACTTATTTGGTCCATCCAAAACGAACTTTGCATTTTGCTATGTAGTTTCACAAAAAATGACTTTTCATACCAAAAACTATCTATTTCAACTTATTTGGTCCATCCAAAACGAACTTTGCATTTTGCTATGTAGTTTCACAAAAAATGACTTTTCATATCAAAAACTATCTTTTTCAACTTATTTGGTCCATCCAAAACGAACTTTGCATTTTGCTATGAAGTTTCACAAGAAATGACTTTTCATATCAAAAACTATCTATTTCAACTTATTTGGTCCATCCAAAACGAACTTTGCATTTTGCTATGTAGTTTCACAAAAAAAGACTTTTCATATCAAAAACTATCTTTTTCAACTTATGTGGTCCATCCAAAACGAACTTCGCATTTTGCTATGTAGTTTCACAAAAAATGACTTTTCATATCAAAAACTATCTATTTCAACTTATTTGGTCCATCCAAAACGAACTTTGCATTTTGCTATGTAGTTACACAAAAAATGACTTTTCATACCAAAAACTATCTATTTCAACTTATTTGGTCCATCCAAAACGAACTTTGCATTTTGCTATGAAGTTTCACAAAAAATGACTTTTCATATCAAAAACTATCTTTTTCAACTTATTTGGTCCATCCAAAACGAACTTTGCATTTTGCTATGTAGTTTCACAAAAAATGACTTTTCATATCAAAAACTATCTTTTTCAACTTATTTGGTCCATCCAAAACGAACTTTGCATTTTGCTATGTAGTTTCACAAAAAATGACTTTTCATATCAAAAACTATCTATTTCAACTTATTTGGTCCATCCAAAACGAACTTTGCATTTTGCTATGTAGTTTCACAAAAAATGACTTTTCATATTAAAAACTATCTTTTTCAACTTATTTGGTCCATCCAAAACGAACTTTGCATTTTGCTATGTAGTTTCACAAAAAATGACTTTTCATATCAAAAACTATCTTTTTCAACTTATTTGGTCCATCCAAAACGGACTTTGCATTTTGCTATGAAGTTTCACAAGAAATGACTTTTTATATCAAAAACTATCTTTTTCAACTTATTTGGTCCATCCAAAACGAACTTTGCATTTTGCTATGAAGTTTCACAAAAAATGACTTTTCATATCAAAAACTATCTTTTTCAACTTATTTGGTCCATCCAAAACGAACTTTGCATTTTGCTATGTAGTTTTACAAAAAATGACTTTTCATACCAAAAACTATCTTTTTCAACTTATTTGGTCCATCCAAAACGAACTTTGCATTTTGCTATAAAGTTACACAAGAAATGACTTTTCATATCAAAAACTATCTTTTTCAACTTATTTGGTCCATCCAAAACGAACTTTGCATTTTACTATGTAGTTTCACAAAAAATGACTTTTCATATCAAAAACTATCTTTTTCAACTTATTTGGTCCATCCAAAACGAACTTTGCATTTTGCTATGTAGTTTTACAAAAAATGACTTTTCATACCAAAAACTATCTTTTTCAACTTATTTGGTCCATCCAAAACGAACTTTGCATTTTGCTATGTCGTTTCACAAAAAATGACTTTTCATATCAAAAACTATCTTTTTCAACTTATTTGGTCCATCCAAAACGAACTTTGCATTTTGCTATGAAGTTTCACAAAAAATGACTTTTCATATCGAAAACTATCTTTTTCAACTTATTTGGTCCATCCAAAACGAACTTTGCATTTTGCTATGTAGTTTCACAAAAAATGACTTTTCATACCAAAAACTATCTATTTCAACTTATTCCGTCCATTCAAAGCGAACTTTACATTTTGCTATGAAGTTTCACAAAAAATGACTTTTCATACCAAAAACTATCTATTTCAACTTATTTGGTCCATCCAAAACGAACTTTGCATTTTGCTATGTAGTTTCACAAAAAATGACTTTTTATATCAAAAACTATCTATTTCAACTTATTTGGTCCATCCAAAACGAACTTTGCATTTTGCTATGAAGTTTCACAAGAAATGACTTTTCATATCAAAAACTATCTATTTCAACTCATTTCGTCCATCCAAAACGAACTTTGCATTTTGCTATGAAGTTTCACAAGAAATGACTTTTCATACCAAAAACTATCTATTTCAACTTATTCCGTCCATTCAAAGCGAACTTTACATTTTGCTATGAAGTTTCACAAAAAATGACTTTCATACCAAAAACTATCTATTTCAACTTATTCCGTACATCCAAAGCGAACTTTACATTTTGCTATGAAGTTTCACAAGAAATGACTTTCATACCAAAAACTATCTATTTCAACTTATTCCGTCCATTCAAAGCGAACTTTACATTTTGCTATGAAGTTTCACAAGAAATGACTTTCATACCAAAAACTATCTATTTCAACTTATTTCGTCCATTCAAAGCGAACTTTACATTTTGCTATGAAGTTTCACAAGAAATGACTTTCATACCAAAAACTATCTATTTCAACTTATTTCGTCCATTCAAAGCGAACTTTACATTTTGCTATGAAGTTACACAAGAAATGACTTTCATACCAAAAACTATCTATTTTAACTTATTCCGTCCATCCAAAGCGAACTTTGCATTTTGCTATGAAGTTTCACAAGAAATGACTTTCATACCAAAAACTATCTATTTCAACTTATTCCGTCCATTCAAAGCGAACTTTACATTTTGCTATGAAGTTTCACAAGAAATGACTTTCATACCAAAAACTATCTATTTCAACTTATTCCGTCCATTCAAAGCGAACTTTACATTTTGCTATGAAGTTTCACAAGAAATGACTTTCATACCAAAAACTATCTATTTTAACTTATTCCGTCCATCCAAAGCGAACTTTACATTTTGCTATGAAGTTACACAACAAATGACTTTCATACCAAAAACTATCTATTTCAACTTATTTTGTCCATCCAAAACGAACTTTGCATTTTGCTATGAAGTTTCACAAGAAATTACTTTTTATACCGAAAACTATCTTTTTCAACTTATTTGGTCCATCCAAAACGAACTTTGCATTTTGCTATGTAGTTTCACAAAAAATAACTTTTCATATCAAAAACTATCTTTTTCAACTAATTTGGTCCATCCAAAACGAACTTTGCATTTTGCTATGTAGTTTCACAAAAAATGACTTTTCATATCAAAAACTATCCATTTCAACTTATTTGGTCCATCCAAAACGGACTTTGCATTTTGCTATGTAGTTTCACAAGAAATGACTTTTCATACCAAAACCTATCTATTTCAACTTATTTGGTCCATCCAAAACGAACTTTGCATTTTGCTATGTAGTTTCACAAAAAATGACTTTTCATATCAAAAACTATCTTTTTCAACTTATTTGGTCCATCCAAAACGAACTTTGCATTTTGCTATGTAGTTTCACAAAAAATGACTTTTCATATCAAAAACTATCCATTTCAACTTATTTGGTCCATCGAAAACGAACTTTGCATTTTGCTATGTAGTTTCACAAGAAATGACTTTTCATACCAAAACCTATCTATTTCAACTTATTTGGTCCATCCAAAACGAACTTCGCATTTTGCTATGAAGTTTCACAAAAAATGACTTTTCATATCAAAAACTATCTTTTTCAACTTATTTGGTCCATCCAAAACGAACTTTGCATTTTGCTATGTAGTTTCACGAGAAATGACTTTTCATATCAAAAACTATCTTTCAACTTATTTGGTCCATCCAAAACGAACTTTGCATTTTGCTATGTAGTTTCACAAAAAATGACTTTTCATATCAAAAACTATCTTTTTCAACTTATTTGGTCCATCCAAAACGAACTTTGAATTTTGCAATGTAGTTTCACAAAAAATGACTTTTCATATCAAAAACTATCTTTTTCAACTTATTTGGTCCATCCAAAACGAACTTTGCATTTTGCTATGTAGTTTCACAAGAAATGACTTTTCATATCAAAAACTATCTATTTCAACTTATTCCGTCCATTCAAAGCGAACTTTACATTTTGCTATGAAGTTTCACAAGAAATGACTTTCATACCAAAAACTATCTATTTCAACTTATTCCGTCCATTCAAAGCGAACTTTACATTTTGCTATGAAGTTTCACAAGAAATGACTTTCATACCAAAAACTATCTATTTCAACTTATTTCGTCCATTCAAAGCGAACTTTACATTTTGCTATGAAGTTTCACAAGAAATGACTTTCATACCAAAAACTATCTATTTCAACTTATTTCGTCCATTCAAAGCGAACTTTACATTTTGCTATGAAGTTACACAAGAAATGACTTTCATACCAAAAACTATCTATTTTAACTTATTCCGTCCATCCAAAGCGAACTTTGCATTTTGCTATGAAGTTTCACAAGAAATGACTTTCATACCAAAAACTATCTATTTCAACTTATTCCGTCCATTCAAAGCGAACTTTACATTTTGCTATGAAGTTTCACAAGAAATGACTTTCATACCAAAAACTATCTATTTCAACTTATTCCGTCCATTCAAAGCGAACTTTACATTTTGCTATGAAGTTTCACAAGAAATGACTTTCATACCAAAAACTATCTATTTTAACTTATTCCGTCCATCCAAAGCGAACTTTACATTTTGCTATGAAGTTACACAACAAATGACTTTCATACCAAAAACTATCTATTTCAACTTATTTTGTCCATCCAAAACGAACTTTGCATTTTGCTATGAAGTTTCACAAGAAATTACTTTTTATACCGAAAACTATCTTTTTCAACTTATTTGGTCCATCCAAAACGAACTTTGCATTTTGCTATGTAGTTTCACAAAAAATAACTTTTCATATCAAAAACTATCTTTTTCAACTAATTTGGTCCATCCAAAACGAACTTTGCATTTTGCTATGTAGTTTCACAAAAAATGACTTTTCATATCAAAAACTATCCATTTCAACTTATTTGGTCCATCCAAAACGGACTTTGCATTTTGCTATGTAGTTTCACAAGAAATGACTTTTCATACCAAAACCTATCTATTTCAACTTATTTGGTCCATCCAAAACGAACTTCGCATTTTGCTATGAAGTTTCACAAAAAATGACTTTTCATATCAAAAACTATCTTTTTCAACTTATTTGGTCCATCCAAAACGAACTTTGCATTTTGCTATGTAGTTTCACAAAAAATGACTTTTCATATCAAAAACTATCCATTTCAACTTATTTGGTCCATCGAAAACGAACTTTGCATTTTGCTATGTAGTTTCACAAGAAATGACTTTTCATACCAAAACCTATCTATTTCAACTTATTTGGTCCATCCAAAACGAACTTCGCATTTTGCTATGAAGTTTCACAAAAAATGACTTTTCATATCAAAAACTATCTTTTTCAACTTATTTGGTCCATCCAAAACGAACTTTGCATTTTGCTATGTAGTTTCACGAGAAATGACTTTTCATATCAAAAACTATCTTTCAACTTATTTGGTCCATCCAAAACGAACTTTGCATTTTGCTATGTAGTTTCACAAAAAATGACTTTTCATATCAAAAACTATCTTTTTCAACTTATTTGGTCCATCCAAAACGAACTTTGAATTTTGCAATGTAGTTTCACAAAAAATGACTTTTCATATCAAAAACTATCTTTTTCAACTTATTTGGTCCATCCAAAACGAACTTTGCATTTTGCTATGTAGTTTCACAAGAAATGACTTTTCATACCAAAAACTATCTTTTTCAACTTATTTGGTCCATCCAAAACGAACTTTGCATTTTGCTATGTAGTTTCACAAAAAATGACTTTTCATATCAAAAACTATCTTTTTCAACTTATTTGGTCCATCCAAAACGAACTTTGCATTTTGCTATGAAGTTTCACAAAAAATGACTTTTCATGTCAAAAACTATCTTTTTCAACTTATTTGGTCCATCCAAAACGAACTTCGCATTTTGCTATGAAGTTCCACAAAAAATGACTTTTCATATCAAAAACTATCTTTTTCAACTTATTTGGTCCATCCAAAACGAACTTTGCATTTTGCTATGAAGTTTCACAAAAAATGACTTTTCATATCAAAAACTATCTTTTTCAACTTATTTGGTCCATCCAAAACGAACTTTGCATTTTGCTATGTAGTTTCACAAAAAATGACTTTTCATATCAAAAACTATCTTTTTCAACTTATTTGGTCCATCCAAAACGAACTTTGCATTTTGCTATGTAGTTTCACAAGAAATGACTTTTCATATCAAAAACTATCTATTTCAACTTATTTGGTCCATCCAAAACGAACTTTTTATTTTGCTATGTAGTTTCACAAAAAATGACTTTTCATATCAAAAACTATCTTTTTCAACTTATTTGGTCCATCCAAAACGAACTTTGCATTTTGCTATGTAGTTTCACAAAAAATGACTTTTCATATCAAAAACTATCCATTTCAACTTATTTGGTCCATCGAAAACGAACTTTGCATTTTGCTATGTAGTTTCACAAGAAATGACTTTTCATACCAAAACCTATCTATTTCAACTTATTTGGTCCATCCAAAACGAACTTCGCATTTTGCTATGTAGTTTCACAAGAAATGACTTTTCATATCAAAAACTATCTTTTTCAACTTATTTGGTCCATCCAAAACGAACTTTGCATTTTGCTATGTAGTTTCACAAAAAATGACTTTTCATATCAAAAACTATCTTTTTCAACTTATTTGGTCCATCCAAAACGAACTTTGCATTTTGCTATGTAGTTTCACAAGAAATGACTTTTCATAACAAAAACTATCTTTTTCAACTTATTTGGTCCATCCAAAACGAACTTTGCATTTTGCTATGTAGTTTCACAAAAAATGACTTTTCATATCAAAAACTATCTTTTTCAACTTATTTGGTCCATCCAAAACGAACTTTGCATTTTGCTATGTAGTTTCACGAGAAATGACTTTTCATATCAAAAACTATCTTTCAACTTATTTGGTCCATCCAAAACGAACTTTGCATTTTGCTATGTAGTTTCACAAAAAATGACTTTTCATATCAAAAACTATCTTTTTCAACTTATTTGGTCCATCCAAAACGAACTTTGAATTTTGCAATGTAGTTTCACAAAAAATGACTTTTCATATCAAAAACTATCTTTTTCAACTTATTTGGTCCATCCAAAACGAACTTTGCATTTTGCTATGTAGTTTCACAAGAAATGACTTTTCATACCAAAAACTATCTTTTTCAACTTATTTGGTCCATCCAAAACGAACTTTTTATTTTGCTATGTAGTTTCACAAGAAATGACTTTTCATATCAAAAACTATCTTTTTCAACTTATTTGGTCCATCCAAAACGAACTTTGCATTTTGCTATGTAGTTTCACATAAAATGACTTTTCATATCAAAAACTATCTTTTTCAACTTATTTGGTCCATCCAAAACGGACTTTGCATTTTGCTATGTAGTTTCACAAAAAATGACTTTTCATATCAAAAACTATCTTTTTCAACTTATTTGGTCCATCCAAAACGAACTTTGCATTTTGCTATGTAGTTTCACAAGAAATGACTTTTCATACCAAAAACTATCTTTTTCAACTTATTTGGTCCATCCAAAACGAACTTTTTATTTTGCTATGTAGTTTCACAAGAAATGACTTTTCATATCAAAAACTATCTTTTTCAACTTATTTGGTCCATCCAAAACGAACTTTGCATTTTGCTATGTAGTTTCACATAAAATGACTTTTCATATCAAAAACTATCTTTTTCAACTTATTTGGTCCATCCAAAACGAACTTTGCATTTTGCTATTAAGTTTCACAAGAAATGACTTTTCATATCAAAAACTATCTTTTTCAACTTATTTGGTCCATCCAAAACGGACTTTGCATTTTGCTATGTAGTTTCACAAAAAATGACTTTTCATATCAAAAACTATCTTTTTCAACTTATTTGGTCCATCCAAAACGAACTTTGCATTTTGCTATGTAGTTTCACAAAAAATGACTTTTCATACCAAAAACTATCTTTTTCAACTTATTTGGTCCATCCAAAACGGACTTTGCATTTTGCTATGTAGTTTCACAAAAAATGACTTTTCATACCAAAAACTATCTTTTTCAACTTATTTCGTCCATCCAAAACGAACTCTGCATTTTGCTATGAAGTTTCACAAGAAATGACTTTTCATATTAAAAACTATCTTTTTCAACTTATTTGGTCCATCCAAAGCGAACTTTGTATTTTGCTATGAAGTTACACAAGAAATGACTTTCATACCAAAAACTATCTTTTTCAACTTATTTGGTCCATAAAAAACGAACTTTGCATTTTGCTATGTAGTTTCACATAAAATGACTTTTCATATCAAAAACTATCTTTTTCAACTTATTTGGTCCATCCAAAACGGACTTTGCATTTTGCTATGTAGTTTCACAAAAAATGACTTTTCATATCAAAAACTATCTTTTTCAACTTATTTGGTCCATCCAGAACGAACTTTGCATTTTGCTATGTAGTTTCACAAAAAATGACTTTTCATATCAAAAACAATCTTTTTCAACTTATTTGGTCCATCCAAAACGAACTTCGCATTTTGCTATGAAGTTTCACAAGAAATGACTTTTCATATCAAAAACTATCTTTTTCAACTTATTTGGTCCATCCAAAACGAACTTTGCATTTTGCTATGAAGTTTCACAAGAAATGACTTTTCATATCAAAAACTATCTTTTTCAACTTATTTGGTCCAGCCAAAACGAACTTTGCATTTTGCTATGAAGTTTCACAAGAAATGACTTTTCATAACAAAAACTATCTATTTCAACTTATTTGGTCCAGCCAAAACGAACTTTGCATTTTGCTATTAAGTTTCACAAGAAATGACTTTTCATATCAAAAACTATCTTTTTCAACTTATCTGGTCCATCCAAAACGAACTTTGCATTTTGCTATGAAGTTTCACAAGAAATGACTTTTCATATCAAAAACTATCTTTTTCAACTTATTTGGTCCAGCCAAAACGAACTTTGCATTTTGCTATGTAGTTTCACAAGAAATGACTTTTCATAACAAAAACTATCTATTTCAACTTATTTGGTCCATCCAAAACGAACTTTGCATTTTGCTATGTAGTTTCACAAAAAATGACTTTTCATATCAAAAACTATCTTTTTCAACTTATTTGGTCCATCCAAAACGAACTTTGCATTTTGCTATGTAGTTTCACATAAAATGACTTTTCATATCAAAAACTATCTTTTTCAACTTATTTGGTCCATCCAAAACGGACTTTGCATTTTGCTATGTAGTTTCACAAAAAATGACTTTTCATATCAAAAACTATCTTTTTCAACTTATTTGGTCCATCCAGAACGAACTTTGCATTTTGCTATGTAGTTTCACAAAAAATGACTTTTCATATCAAAAACAATCTTTTTCAACTTATTTGGTCCATCCAAAACGAACTTCGCATTTTGCTATGAAGTTCCACAAAAAATGACTTTTCATATCAAAAACTATCTTTTTCAACTTATTTGGTCCATCCAAAACGAACTTTGCATTTTGCTATGAAGTTTCACAAGAAATGACTTTTCATATCAAAAACTATCTTTTTCAACTTATTTGGTCCATCCAAAACGAACTTTGCATTTTGCTATGAAGTTTCACAAGAAATGACTTTTCATAACAAAAACTATCTTTTTCAACTTATTTGGTCCAGCCAAAACGAACTTTGCATTTTGCTATGAAGTTTCACAAGAAATGACTTTTCATAACAAAAACTATCTATTTCAACTTATTTGGTCCAGCCAAAACGAACTTTGCATTTTGCTATTAAGTTTCACAAGAAATGACTTTTCATATCAAAAACTATCTTTTTCAACTTATCTGGTCCATCCAAAACGAACTTTGCATTTTGCTATGAAGTTTCACAAGAAATGACTTTTCATATCAAAAACTATCTTTTTCAACTTATTTGGTCCAGCCAAAACGAACTTTTTATTTTGCTATGTAGTTTCACAAGAAATGACTTTTCATATCAAAAACTATCTTTTTCAACTTATTTGGTCCATCCAAAACGAACTTTGCATTTTGCTATGTAGTTTCACAAAAAATGACTTTTCATATCAAAAACTATCTTTTTCAACTTATTTGGTCCATCCAAAACGAACTTTGCATTTTGCTATGTAGTTTCACAAGAAATGACTTTTCATATCAAAAACTATCTATTTCAACTTATTTGGTCCATCCAAAACGAACTTTTTATTTTGCTATGTAGTTTCACAAGAAATGACTTTTCATATCAAAAACTATCTTTTTCAACTTATTTGGTCCATCCAAAACGAACTTTGCATTTTGCTATGTAGTTTCACATAAAATGACTTTTCATATCAAAAACTATCTTTTTCAACTTATTTGGTCCATCCAAAACGGACTTTGCATTTTGCTATGTAGTTTCACAAAAAATGACTTTTCATATCAAAAACTATCTTTTTCAACTTATTTGGTCCATCCAGAACGAACTTTGCATTTTGCTATGTAGTTTCACAAAAAATGACTTTTCATATCAAAAACAATCTTTTTCAACTTATTTGGTCCATCCAAAACGAACTTCGCATTTTGCTATGAAGTTCCACAAAAAATGACTTTTCATATCAAAAAATATCTTTTTCAACTTATTTGGTCCATCCAAAACGAACTTTGCATTTTGCTATGTAGTTACACTAGAAATGACTTTTCATATCAAAAACTATCTTTTTCAACTTATTTGGTCCATCCAAAACGAACTTTGCATTTTGCTATGTAGTTTCACAAAAAATGACTTTTCATATCAAAAACTATCTATTTCAACTTATTTGGTCCATCCAAAACGGACTTTGCATTTTGCTATGTAGTTTCACAAAAAATGACTTTTCATACCAAAAACTATCTATTTCAACTGATTTGGTCCATCCAAAACGAACTTTGCATTTTGCTATGTAGTTTCACAAAAAATGACTTTTCATACCAAAAACTATCTATTTCAACTTATTTGGTCCATCCAAAACGAACTTTGCATTTTGATATGAAGTTTCACAAAAAATGACTTTTCATATCAAAAACTATCTTTTTCAACTTATTTGGTCCATCCAAACGAACTTTGAATTTTGCTATGTAGTTTCACAAAAAATGACTTTTCATATCAAAAACTATCTTTTTCAACTTATGTGGTCCATCCAAAACGAACTTTGCATTTTGCTTTGTAGTTTCACAAAAAATGACTTTTCATATCAAAAACTATCTTTTTCAACTTATTTGGTCCATCCAAAACGAACTTTGCATTTTGCTATGTAGTTTCACAAAAAATGACTTTTCATACCAAAAACTATCTATTTCAACTTATTTGGTCCATCCAAAACGGACTTTGCATTTTGCTATGTAGTTTCACAAAAAATGACTTTTTATATCAAAAACTATCTTTATCAACTTATTTGGTCCATGCAAAACGAACTTTGCATTTTGATATGAAGTTTCACAAAAAATGACTTTTCATACCAAAAACTATCTATTTCAACTTATTTGGTCCATCCAAAACGGACTTTGCATTTTGCTATGTAGTTTCACAAGAAATGACTTTTCATACCAAAAACTGTCTTTTTCAACTTATTTGGTCCATCCAAAACGGACTTTGCAGTTTGCTATGTAGTTTCACAAAAAATGACTTTTCATATCAAAAACTATCTTTTTCAACTTATTTGGTCCATCCAAAACGGACTTTGCATTTTGCTATGTAGTTTCACAAAAAATGACTTTTCATACCAAAAACTATCTATTTCAACATATTTGGTCCATCCAAAACGAACTTTGCATTTTGCTATGTAGTTTCACAAAAAATGACTTTTCATACCAAAAACTATCTATTTCAACATATTTGGTCCATCCAAAACGAACTTTGCATTTTGCTATGTAGTTTCACAAAAAATGACTTTTCATACCAAAAACTATCTATTTCAACATATTTGGTCCATCCAAAACGAACTTTGCATTTTGCTATGTAGTTTCACAAAAAATGACTTTTCATACCAAAAACAATCTATTTCAACTTATTTGGTCCATCCAAAACGAACTTTGCATTTTGCTATGTAGTTTCACAAAAAATGACTTTTCATACCAAAAACTATCTTTTTCAACTTATTTGGTCCATCCAAAACGGACTTTGCATTTTGCTATGTAGTTTCACAAAAAATGACTTTTCATACCAAAAACTATCTATTTCAACATATTTGGTCCATCCAAAACGAACTTTGCATTTTGCTATGTAGTTTCACAAAAAATGACTTTTCATATCAAAAGCTATCTATTACAACTTATTTGGTCCATCCAAAACGAACTTTGCATTTTGCTATGTAGTTTCACAAAAAATGACTTTTCATACCAAAAATTATCTATTTCAGCTTATTTGGTCCAGCCAAAACGAACTTTGCATTTTGCTATGTAGTTTCACAAAAAATGACTTTTCATATCAAAAACTATCTTTTTCAACTTATTTGGTCCATCCAAAACGAACTTTGCATTTTGCTATGTAGTTTCACAAAAAATGACTTTTCATACCAAAAATTATCTTTTTCAACTTATTTGGTCCATCCAAAACGAACTTTGCATTTTGCTATGTAGTTTCACAAAAAATGACTTTTCATACCAAAAATTATCTATTTCAGCTTATTTGGTCCAGCCAAAACGAACTTTGCATTTTGCTATGTAGTTTCACAAAAAATGACTTTTCATACCAAAAACTATCTATTTCAACTTATTTTTTCCAGCCAAAACGAACTTTGCATTTTGCTATGTAGTTTCACAAAAAATGACTTTTCATACCAAAAACTATCTATTTCAACTTATTTTTTCCAGCCAAAACGAACTTTGCATTTTGCTATGTAGTTTCACAAAAAATGACTTTTCATACCAAAAATTATCTATTTCAACTTATTTGGTCCAGCCAAAACGAACTTTGCATTTTGCTTTGTAGTTTCACAAAAAATGACTTTTCATACCAAAAACTATCTTTTTCAACTTATTTGGTCCATCCAAAACGAACTTTGCATTTTGCTATGTAGTTTCACAAAAAATGACTTTTCATACCAAAAATTATCTTTTTCAACTTATTTGGTCCATCCAAAACGAACTTTGCATTTTGCTATGTAGTTTCACAAAAAATGACTTTTCATACCAAAAATTATCTATTTCAGCTTATTTGGTCCAGCCAAAACGAACTTTGCATTTTGCTATGTAGTTTCACAAAAAATGACTTTTCATATCAAAAACTATCTTTTTCAACTTATTTGGTCCATCCAAAACGAACTTTGCATTTTGCTATGTAGTTTCACAAAAAATGACTTTCCATATCAAAAACTATCTTTTTCAACTTATTTGGTCCATCCAAAACGAACTTTGCATTTTGCTATGTAGTTTCACAAAAAATGACTTTTCATATCAAAAGCTATCTATTACAACTTATTTGGTCCATCCAAAACGAACTTTGCATTTTGCTATGTAGTTTCACAAAAAATGACTTTTCATATCAAAAGCTATCTATTACAACTTATTTGGTCCAGCCAAAACGAACTTTGCATTTTGCTATGTAGTTTCACAAAAAATGACTTTCCATATCAAAAACTATCTTTTTCAACTTATTTGGTCCATCCAAAACGAACTTTGCATTTTGCTATGTAGTTTCACAAAAAATGACTTTTCATATCAAAAGCTATCTATTACAACTTATTTGGTCCATCCAAAACGAACTTTGCATTTTGCTATGTAGTTTCACAAAAAATGACTTTTCATATCAAAAACTATCTTTTTCAACTTATTTGGTCCATCCAAAACGAACTTTGCATTTTGCTATGTAGTTTCACAAAAAATGACTTTTCATATCAAAAGCTATCTATTACAACTTATTTGGTCCATCCAAAACGAACTTTGCATTTTGCTATGTAGTTTCACAAAAAATGACTTTTCATACCAAAAATTATCTTTTTCAACTTATTTGGTCCATCCAAAACGAACTTTGCATTTTGCTATGTAGTTTCACAAAAAATGACTTTTCATATCAAAAACTATCTTTTTCAACTTATTTGGTCCATCCAAAACGAACTTTGCATTTTGCTATGAAGTTTCACAAAAAATGACTTTTCATATCAAAAACTATCTTTTTCAACTTATTTGGTCCATCCAAAACGAACTTTGCATTTTGCTATGTAGTTTCACAAAAAATGACTTTTCATATCAAAAACTATCTTTTTCAACTTATTTGGTCCATCCAAAACGAACTTTGCATTTTGCTATGTAGTTTCACAAAAAATGACTTTTCATATCAAAAGCTATCTATTACAACTTATTTGGTCCATCCAAAACGAACTTTGCATTTTGCTATGTAGTTTCACAAAAAATGACTTTTCATACCAAAAATTATCTATTTCAGCTTATTTGGTCCAGCCAAAACGAACTTTGCATTTTGCTATGTAGTTTCACAAAAAATGACTTTTCATATCAAAAACTATCTTTTTCAACTTATTTGGTCCATCCAAAACGAACTTTGCATTTTGCTATGTAGTTTCACAAAAAATGACTTTTCATACCAAAAATTATCTTTTTCAACTTATTTGGTCCATCCAAAACGAACTTTGCATTTTGCTATGTAGTTTCACAAAAAATGACTTTCCATATCAAAAACTATCTTTTTCAACTTATTTGGTCCATCCAAAACGAACTTTGCATTTTGCTATGTAGTTTCACAAAAAATGACTTTCCATATCAAAAACTATCTTTTTCAACTTATTTGGTCCATCCAAAACGAACTTTGCATTTTGCTATGTAGTTTCACAAAAAATGACTTTTCATATCAAAAGCTATCTATTACAACTTATTTGGTCCATCCAAAACGAACTTTGCATTTTGCTATGTAGTTTCACAAAAAATGACTTTTCATATCAAAAATTATCTATTTCAGCTTATTTGGTCCAGCCAAAACGAACTTTGCATTTTGCTATGTAGTTTCACAAAAAATGACTTTTCATATCAAAAACTATCTTTTTCAACTTATTTGGTCCATCCAAAACGAACTTTGCATTTTGCTATGTAGTTTCACAAAAAATGACTTTTCATACCAAAAATTATCTTTTTCAACTTATTTGGTCCATCCAAAACGAACTTTGCATTTTGCTATGTAGTTTCACAAAAAATGACTTTTCATACCAAAAATTATCTATTTCAGCTTATTTGGTCCAGCCAAAACGAACTTTGCATTTTGCTATGTAGTTTCACAAAAAATGACTTTTCATATCAAAAACTATCTTTTTCAACTTATTTGGTCCATCCAAAACGAACTTTGCATTTTGCTATGTAGTTTCACAAAAAATGACTTTTCATATCAAAAGCTATCTATTACAACTTATTTGGTCCATCCAAAACGAACTTTGCATTTTGCTATGTAGTTTCACAAAAAATGACTTTTCATACCAAAAACTATCTATTTCAACTTATTTTTTCCAGCCAAAACGAACTTTGCATTTTGCTATGTAGTTTCACAAAAAATGACTTTTCATACCAAAAATTATCTTTTTCAACTTATTTGGTCCATCCAAAACGAACTTTGCATTTTGCTATGTAGTTTCACAAAAAATGACTTTTCATATCAAAAACTATCTTTTTCAACTTATTTGGTCCATCCAAAACGAACTTTGCATTTTGCTATGTAGTTTCACAAAAAATGACTTTTCATATCAAAAGCTATCTATTACAACTTATTTGGTCCAGCCAAAACGAACTTTGCATTTTGCTATGTAGTTTCACAAAAAATGACTTTTCATACCAAAAACTATCTATTTCAACTTATTTTTTCCAGCCAAAACGAACTTTGCATTTTGCTATGTAGTTTCACAAAAAATGACTTTCCATATCAAAAACTATCTTTTTCAACTTATTTGGTCCATCCAAAACGAACTTTGCATTTTGCTATGTAGTTTCACAAAAAATGACTTTTCATATCAAAAGCTATCTATTACAACTTATTTGGTCCATCCAAAACGAACTTTGCATTTTGCTATGTAGTTTCACAAAAAATGACTTTTCATACCAAAAATTATCTTTTTCAACTTATTTGGTCCATCCAAAACGAACTTTGCATTTTGCTATGTAGTTTCACAAAAAATGACTTTCCATATCAAAAACTATCTTTTTCAACTTATTTGGTCCATCCAAAACGAACTTTGCATTTTGCTATGTAGTTTCACAAAAAATGACTTTTCATATCAAAAACTATCTTTTTCAACTTATTTGGTCCATCCAAAACGAACTTTGCATTTTGCTATGTAGTTTCACAAAAAATGACTTTTCATATCAAAAGCTATCTATTACAACTTATTTGGTCCAGCCAAAACGAACTTTGCATTTTGCTATGTAGTTTCACAAAAAATGACTTTTCATACCAAAAACTATCTATTTCAACTTATTTTTTCCAGCCAAAACGAACTTTGCATTTTGCTATGTAGTTTCACAAAAAATGACTTTTCATACCAAAAATTATCTTTTTCAACTTATTTGGTCCATCCAAAACGAACTTTGCATTTTGCTATGTAGTTTCACAAAAAATGACTTTCCATATCAAAAACTATCTTTTTCAACTTATTTGGTCCATCCAAAACGAACTTTGCATTTTGCTATGTAGTTTCACAAAAAATGACTTTTCATATCAAAAACTATCTTTTTCAACTTATTTGGTCCATCCAAAACGAACTTTGCATTTTGCTATGTAGTTTCACAAAAAATGACTTTTCATACCAAAAATTATCTATTTCAACTTATTTGGTCCAGCCAAAACGAACTTTGCATTTTGCTATGTAGTTTCACAAAAAATGACTTTTCATATCAAAAACTATCTTTTTCAACTTATTTGGTCCATCCAAAACGAACTTTGCATTTTGCTATGTAGTTTCACAAAAAATGACTTTTCATATCAAAAGCTATCTATTACAACTTATTTGGTCCATCCAAAACGAACTTTGCATTTTGCTATGTAGTTTCACAAAAAATGACTTTTCATACCAAAAATTATCTATTTCAGCTTATTTGGTCCAGCCAAAACGAACTTTGCATTTTGCTATGTAGTTTCACAAAAAATGACTTTTCATATCAAAAACTATCTTTTTCAACTTATTTGGTCCATCCAAAACGAACTTTGCATTTTGCTATGTAGTTTCACAAAAAATGACTTTTCATACCAAAAATTATCTTTTTCAACTTATTTGGTCCATCCAAAACGAACTTTGCATTTTGCTATGTAGTTTCACAAAAAATGACTTTCCATATCAAAAACTATCTTTTTCAACTTATTTGGTCCATCCAAAACGAACTTTGCATTTTGCTATGTAGTTTCACAAAAAATGACTTTTCATATTAAAAACTATCTTTTTCAACTTATTTGGTCCATCCAAAACGAACTTTGCATTTTGCTATGTAATTTCACAAAAAATGACTTTTCATATCAAAAACTATCTATTTCAACTGATTTGGTCCATCCAAAACGAACTTTGCATTTTGCTATGTAGTTTCACAAAAAATGACTTTTCATATCAAAAGCTATCTATTACAACTTATTTGGTCCATCCAAAACGAACTTTGCATTTTGCTATGTAGTTTCACAAAAAATGACTTTTCATACCAAAAATTATCTATTTCAGCTTATTTGGTCCAGCCAAAACGAACTTTGCATTTTGCTATGTAGTTTCACAAAAAATGACTTTCCATATCAAAAACTATCTTTTTCAACTTATTTGGTCCATCCAAAACGAACTTTGCATTTTGCTATGTAGTTTCACAAAAAATGACTTTTCATATCAAAAACTATCTTTTACAACTTATTTGGTCCATCCAAAACGAACTTTGCATTTTGCTATGTAGTTTCACAAAAAATGACTTTTCATATCAAAAGCTATCTATTACAACTTATTTGGTCCATCCAAAACGAACTTTGCATTTTGCTATGTAGTTTCACAAAAAATGACTTTTCATACCAAAAATTATCTATTTCAGCTTATTTGGTCCAGCCAAAACGAACTTTGCATTTTGCTATGTAGTTTCACAAAAAATGACTTTTCATACCAAAAACTATCTATTTCAACTTATTTTTTCCAGCCAAAACGAACTTTGCATTTTGCTATGTAGTTTCACAAAAAATGACTTTTCATACCAAAAATTATCTTTTTCAACTTATTTGGTCCATCCAAAACGAACTTTGCATTTTGCTATGTAGTTTCACAAAAAATGACTTTTCATATCAAAAACTATCTTTTTCAACTTATTTGGTCCATCCAAAACGAACTTTGCATTTTGCTATGTAGTTTCACAAAAAATGACTTTTCATATCAAAAGCTATCTATTACAACTTATTTGGTCCATCCAAAACGAACTTTGCATTTTGCTATGTAGTTTCACAAAAAATGACTTTTCATACCAAAAATTATCTATTTCAGCTTATTTGGTCCAGCCAAAACGAACTTTGCATTTTGCTATGTAGTTTCACAAAAAATGACTTTTCATATCAAAAACTATCTTTTTCAACTTATTTGGTCCATCCAAAACGAACTTTGCATTTTGCTATGTAGTTTCACAAAAAATGACTTTTCATATCAAAAGCTATCTATTACAACTTATTTGGTCCATCCAAAACGAACTTTGCATTTTGCTATGTAGTTTCACAAAAAATGACTTTTCATACCAAAAATTATCTATTTCAGCTTATTTGGTCCAGCCAAAACGAACTTTGCATTTTGCTATGTAGTTTCACAAAAAATGACTTTTCATATCAAAAACTATCTTTTTCAACTTATTTGGTCCATCCAAAACGAACTTTGCATTTTGCTATGTAGTTTCACAAAAAATGACTTTCCATATCAAAAACTATCTTTTTCAACTTATTTGGTCCATCCAAAACGAACTTTGCATTTTGCTATGTAGTTTCACAAAAAATGACTTTTCATATCAAAAGCTATCTATTACAACTTATTTGGTCCATCCAAAACGAACTTTGCATTTTGCTATGTAGTTTCACAAAAAATGACTTTTCATACCAAAAATTATCTATTTCAGCTTATTTGGTCCAGCCAAAACGAACTTTGCATTTTGCTATGTAGTTTCACAAAAAATGACTTTTCATATCAAAAACTATCTTTTTCAACTTATTTGGTCCATCCAAAACGAACTTTGCATTTTGCTATGTAGTTTCACAAAAAATGACTTTTCATACCAAAAATTATCTTTTTCAACTTATTTGGTCCATCCAAAACGAACTTTGCATTTTGCTATGTAGTTTCACAAAAAATGACTTTCCATATCAAAAACTATCTTTTTCAACTTATTTGGTCCATCCAAAACGAACTTTGCATTTTGCTATGTAGTTTCACAAAAAATGACTTTTCATATCAAAAACTATCTTTTTCAACTTATTTGGTCCATCCAAAACGAACTTTGCATTTTGCTATGTAGTTTCACAAAAAATGACTTTTCATATCAAAAGCTATCTATTACAACTTATTTGGTCCATCCAAAACGAACTTTGCATTTTGCTATGTAGTTTCACAAAAAATGACTTTTCATACCAAAAATTATCTATTTCAGCTTATTTGGTCCAGCCAAAACGAACTTTGCATTTTGCTATGTAGTTTCACAAAAAATGACTTTTCATACCAAAAACTATCTATTTCAACTTATTTTTTCCAGCCAAAACGAACTTTGCATTTTGCTATGTAGTTTCACAAAAAATGACTTTTCATACCAAAAATTATCTTTTTCAACTTATTTGGTCCATCCAAAACGAACTTTGCATTTTGCTATGTAGTTTCACAAAAAATGACTTTCCATATCAAAAACTATCTTTTTCAACTTATTTGGTCCATCCAAAACGAACTTTGCATTTTGCTATGTAGTTTCACAAAAAATGACTTTTCATATCAAAAACTATCTTTTTCAACTTATTTGGTCCATCCAAAACGAACTTTGCGTTTTGCTATGAAGTTTCACAAGAAATGACTTTTCATATCAAAAACTATCTTTTTCAACTTATTTGGTCCATCCAAAACGAACTTTGCATTTTGCTATGTAGTTTCACAAAAAATGACTTTTCATATCAAAAACTATCTTTTTCAACTTATTTGGTCCATCCAAAACGGACTTTGCATTTTGATATGAAGTTTCACAAGAAATGACTTTTCATATCAAAAACTATCTTTTTCAACTTATTTGGTCCATCCAAAACGAACTTCGCATTTTGCTATGTAGTTTCACAAGAAATGACTTTTCATATCAAAAACTATCTTTTTCAACTTATTTGGTCCATCCAAAACGAACTTTGCATTTTGCTATGAAGTTTCACAAAAAATGACTTTTCATATCAAAAACTATCTTTTTCAACTTATTTGGTCCATCCAAAACGAACTTTGCTTTTTGCTATGAAGTTTCACAAGAAATGACTTTTCATATCAAAAACTATCTTTTTCAACTTATTTGGTCCATCCAAAACGAACTTTGCGTTTTGCTATGTAGTTTCACAAAAAATGACTTTTCATATCAAAAACTATCTTTTTCAACTTATTTGGTCCATCCAAAACGAACTTTGTATTTTGATATGAAGTTTCACAAGAAATGACTTTTCATATCAAAAACTATCTTTTTCAACTTATTTGGTCCATCCAAAACGAACTTCGCATTTTGCTATGTAGTTTCACAAAAAATGACTTTTCATATCAAAAACTATCTTTTTCAACTTATTTGGTCCATCCAAAACGAACTTTGCGTTTTGCTATGAAGTTTCACAAGAAATGACTTTTCATATCAAAAACTATCTTTTTCAACTTATTTGGTCCATCCAAAACGAACTTTGCATTTTGCTATGTAGTTTCACAAAAAATGACTTTTCATATCAAAAACTATCTTTTTCAACTTATTTGGTCCATCCAAAACGAACTTTGTATTTTGATATGAAGTTTCACAAGAAATGACTTTTCATATCAAAAACTATCTTTTTCAACTTATTTGGTCCATCCAAAACGAACTTCGCATTTTGCTATGTAGTTTCACAAAAAATGACTTTTCATATCAAAAACTATCTTTTTCAACTTATTTGGTCCATCCAAAACGAACTTTGCATTTTGCTATGAAGTTTCACAAAAAATGACTTTTCATATCAAAAACTATCTTTTTCAACTTATTTGGTCCATCCAAAACGAACTTTGCATTTTGCTATGAAGTTTCACAAGAAATGACTTTTCATATCAAAAACTATCTTTTTCAACTTATTTGGTCCATCCAAAACGAACTTTGTATTTTGATATGAAGTTTCACAAAAAATGACTTTTTATATCAAAAACTATCTTTTTCAACTTATTTGGTCCATCCAAAACGAATTTCGCATTTTGCTATGTAGTTTCACAAGAAATGACTTTTCATATCAAAAACTATCTTTTTCAACTTATTTGGTCCATCCAAAACGAACTTTGCGTTTTGCTATGAAGTTTCACAAGAAATGACTTTTCATATCAAAAACTATCTTTTTCAACTTATTTGGTCCATCCAAAACGAACTTTGCATTTTGCTATGAAGTTTCACAAAAAATGACTTTTCATATCAAAAACTATCTTTTTCAACTTATTTGGTCCATCCAAAACGAACCTTGCATTTTGCTATGAAGTTTCACAAAAAATGACTTTTCATATCAAAAACTATCTTTTTCAACTTATTTGGTCCATCCAAAACGAACTTTGAATTTTGCTATGTCGTTTCACAAAAAATGACTTTTCATATCAAAAACTATCTTTTTCAACTTATTTGGTCCATCCAAAACGAACCTTGCATTTTGCTATGAAGTTTCACAAAAAATGACTTTTCATATCAAAAACTATCTTTTTCAACTTATTTGGTCCATCCAAAACGAACTTTGTATTTTGATATGAAGTTACACCAAAAGTGAGTGTTCATACCAAAAACTATCTATTTCAACTTATTTGGTCCATCCAAAACGAACTTTGAATTTTGCTATGTCGTTTCACAAAAAATGACTTTTCATATCAAAAACTATCTTTTTCAACTTATTTGGTCCATCCAAAACGAACTTTGCATTTTGCTATGAAGTTTCACAAAAAATGACTTTTCATATCAAAAACTATCTTTTTCAACTTATTTGGTCCATCCAAAACGAACTTTGCATTTTGCTATGAAGTTTCACAAAAAATGACTTTTAATACCAAAAACTATCTATTTCAACATATTTGGTCCATCCAAAACGAACTTTGAATTTTGCTATGTCGTTTCACAAAAAATGACTTTTCATATCAAAAACTATCTTTTTCAACTTATTTGGTCCATCCAAAACGAACCTTGCATTTTGCTATGAAGTTTCACAAAAAATGACTTTTCATATCAAAAACTATCTTTTTCAACTTATTTGGTCCATCCAAAACGAACTTTGCATTTTGCTATGAAGTTTCACAAAAAATGACTTTTCATATCAAAAACTATCTTTTTCAACTTATTTGGTCCATCCAAAACGAACTTTGTATTTTGATATGAAGTTTCACAAAAAATGACTTTTTATATCAAAAACTATCTTTTTCAACTTATTTGGTCCATCCGAAACGAACTTTGCATTTTGCTATGTAGTTTCACAAAAAATGACTTTTCATATCAAAAACTATCTTTTTCAACTTATTTGGTCCATCCAAAACGGACTTTGCCTTTTGCTATGTCGTTTCACAAAAAATGACTTTTCATATCAAAAACTATCGTTTTCAACTTATTTGGTCCATCCAAAACGAACTTTGCATTTTGCTATGTCGTTTCACAAAAAATGACTTTTCATATCAAAAACTATCTTTTTCAACTTATTTGGTCCATCCAAAACGAATTTCGCATTTTGCTATGTAGTTTCACAAGAAATGACTTTTCATATCAAAAACTATCTTTTTCAACTTATTTGGTCCATCCAAAACGAACTTTGCGTTTTGCTATGAAGTTTCACAAGAAATGACTTTTCATATCAAAAACTATCTTTTTCAACTTATTTGGTCCATCCAAAACGAACTTTGCATTTTGCTATGAAGTTTCACAAAAAATGACTTTTCATATCAAAAACTATCTTTTTCAACTTATTTGGTCCATCCAAAACGAACCTTGCATTTTGCTATGAAGTTTCACAAAAAATGACTTTTCATATCAAAAACTATCTTTTTCAACTTATTTGGTCCATCCAAAACGAACTTTGAATTTTGCTATGTAGTTTCACAAAAAATGACTTTTCATATCAAAAACTATCTTTTTCAACATATTTGGTCCATCCAAAACGAACTTTGCATTTTGCTATGAAGTTTCACAAAAAATGACTTTTCATATCAAAAACTATCTTTTTCAACTTATTTGGTCCATCCAAAACGAACTTTGAATTTTGCTATGTCGTTTCACAAAAAATGACTTTTCATATCAAAAACTATCTTTTTCAACTTATTTGGTCCATCCAAAACGAATTTCGCATTTTGCTATGTAGTTTCACAAGAAATGACTTTTTATATCAAAAACTATCTTTTTCAACTTATTTGGTCCATCCAAAACGAATTTCGCATTTTGCTATGTAGTTTCACAAGAAATGACTTTTCATATCAAAAACTATCTTTTTCAACTTATTTGGTCCATCCAAAACGAACTTTGCGTTTTGCTATGAAGTTTCACAAGAAATGACTTTTCATATCAAAAACTATCTTTTTCAACTTATTTGGTCCATCCAAAACGAACTTTGCATTTTGCTATGAAGTTTCACAAAAAATGACTTTTCATATCAAAAACTATCTTTTTCAACTTATTTGGTCCATCCAAAACGAACTTTGCATTTTGCTATGTAGTTTCACAAAAAATGACTTTTCATATCAAAAACTATCTATTTCAACTTATTTGGTCCATCCAAAACGAACTTTGCATTTTGCTATGAAGTTTCACAAAAAATGACTTTTCATACCAAAAACTATCTATTTCAACTTATTTGGTCCATCCAAAACGAACTTTGCATTTTGCTATGAAGTTTCACAAAAAATGACTTTTCATACCAAAAACTATCTATTTCAACTTATTTGGTCCATCCAAAACGAACTTTGCATTTTGCTATGTAGTTTCACAAAAAATGACTTTTCATATCAAAAACTATCTATTTCAACTTATTTGGTCCATCCAAAACGAACTTTGAGTTTTGCTATGAAGTTTCACAAAAAATGACTTTTCATATCAAAAACTATCTTTTTCAACTTATTTGGTCCATCTAAAACGAACTTTGCATTTTGCTATGAAGTTTCACAAAAAATGACTTTTCATACCAAAAACTATCTATTTCAACTTATTTGGTCCATCCAAAACGAACTTTGCATTTTGCTATGAAGTTTCACAAAAAATGACTTTTCATACCAAAAACTATCTATTTCAACTTATTTGGTCCATCCAAAACGAACTTTGCATTTTGCTATGAAGTTTCACAAAAAATGACTTTTCATACCAAAAACTATCAATTTCAACTTATTTGGTCCATCCAAAACGAACTTTGCATTTTGCTATGTAGTTTCACAAAAAATGACTTTTCATACCAAAAACTATCTATTTCAACTTATTTGGTCCATCCAAAACGAACTTTGCATTTTGCTATGAAGTTTCACAAAAAATGACTTTTCATACCAAAAACTATCTATTTCAACTTATTTGGTCCATCCAAAACGAACTTTGAATTTTGCTATGTAGTTTCACAAAAAATGACTTTTCATATCAAAAACTATCTTTTTCAACATATTTGGTCCATCCAAAACGAACTTTGAGTTTTGCTATGTAGTTTCACAAAAAATGACTTTTCATATCAAAAACTATCTTTTTCAACATATTTGGTCCATCCAAAACGAACTTTGAGTTTTGCTATGTAGTTTCACAAAAAATGACTTTTCATATCAAAAACTATCTTTTTCAACTTATTTGGTCCATCCAAAACGAACTTTGCATTTTGCTATGTAGTTTCACAAAAAATGACTTTTCATATCAAAAACTATCTTTTTCAACTTATTTGGTCCATCCAAAACGAACTTTGAATTTTGCTATGTAGTTTCACAAAAAATGACTTTTCATATCAAAAACTATCTTTTTCAACATATTTGGTCCATCCAAAACGAACTTTGAGTTTTGCTATGTAGTTTCACAAAAAATGACTTTTCATATCAAAAACTATCTTTTTCAACATATTTGGTCCATCCAAAACGAACTTTGAGTTTTGCTATGTAGTTTCACAAAAAATGACTTTTCATATCAAAAACTATCTTTTTCAACATATTTGGTCCATCCAAAACGAACTTTGAGTTTTGCTATGTAGTTTCACAAAAAATGACTTTTCATATCAAAAACTATCTTTTTCAACATATTTGGTCCATCCAAAACGAACTTTGCATTTTGCTATGTAGTTTCACAAAAAATGACTTTTCATATCAAAAACTATCTTTTTCAACTTATTTGGTCCATCCAAAACGAACTTTGCATTTTGCTATGTAGTTTCACAAAAAATGACTTTTCATACCAAAAACTATCTTTTTCAACTTATTTGGTCCATCCAAAACGGACTTTGCATTTTGCTATGTAGTTTCACAAAAAATGACTTTTCATACCAAAAACTATCTATTTCAACTTATTTGGTCCATCCAAAACGAACTTTGCATTTTGCTATGAAGTTTCACAAAAAATGACTTTTCATATCAAAAACTATCTTTTTCAACTTATGTGGTCCATCCAAAACGAACTTTGCATTTTGCTATGTAGTTTCACAAAAAATGACTTTTCATATCAAAAACTATCTTTTTCAACTTATTTGGTCCATCCAAAACGAACTTTGCATTTTGCTATGAAGTTTCACAAAAAATGACTTTTCATATCAAAAACTATCTTTTTCAACTTATGTGGTCCATCCAAAACGATTTTTGCATTTTGCTATGAAGTTTCACAAAAAATGACTTTTCTTATCAAAAACTATCTTTTTCAACTTATTTGGTCCATCCAAAACGAACTTTGCATTTTGCTATGAAGTTTCACAAAAAATGACTTTTCATATCAAAAACTATCTTTTTCAACTTATTTGGTCCATCCAAAACGATCTTTGCATTTTGCTATGAAGTTTCACAAAAAATGACTTTTCATATCAAAAACTATCTTTTTCAACTTATGTGGTCCATCCAAAACGAACTTTGCATTTTGCTATGAAGTTTCACAAAAAATGACTTTTCATATCAAAAACTATCTTTTTCAACTAATTTGGTCCATCCAAAACGAACTTTGCATTTTGCTATGAAGTTTCACAAAAAATGACTTTTCATATCAAAAACTATCTTTTTCAACTTATGTGGTCCATTCAAAACGATCTTTGCATTTTGCTATGAAGTTTCACAAAAAATGACTTTTCTTATCAAAAACTATCTTTTTCAACTTATTTGGTCCATCCAAAACGAACTTTGCATTTTGCTATGTAGTTTCACAAAAAATGACTTTTCATATCAAAAACTATCTTTTTCAACTTATTTGGTCCATCCAAAACGAACTTTGCATTTTGCTATGAAGTTTCACAAAAAATGACTTTTCATATCAAAAACTATCTTTTTCAACTTATTTGGTCCATCCAAAACGAACTTTGCATTTTGCTATGTAGTTTCACGAGAAATGACTTTTTATATCAAAAACTATCTTTTTCAACTTATTTGGTCCATCCAAAACGAACTTTGCATTTTGCTATGAAGTTTCACAAAAAATGACTTTTCATATCAAAAACTATCTTTTTCAACTTATTTGGTCCATCCAAAACGAACTTTGCATTTTGCTATGTAGTTTCACAAGAAATGACTTTTCATATCAAAAACTATCTTTTTCAACTTATTTGGTCCATCCAAAACGAACTTTGCATTTTGCTATGAAGTTTCACAAGAAATGACTTTTCATATCAAAAACTATCTTTTTCAACTTATTTGGTCCATCCAAAACGAACTTTGCATTTTGCTATGAAGTTTCACAAGAAATGACTTTTCATATCAAAAACTATCTTTTTCAACTTATTTGGTCCATCCAAAACGAACTTTGCATTTTGCTATGTAGTTTCACAAAAAATGACTTTTCATATCAAAAACTATCTTTTTCAACTTATTTGGTCCATCCAAAACGAACTTTGCATTTTGCTATTAAGTTTCACAAGAAATGACTTTTCATATCAAAAACTATCTTTTTCAACTTATTTGGTCCATCCAAAACGAACTTTGCATTTTGCTATGTAGTTTCACAAAAAATGACTTTTCATATCAAAAACTATCTTTTTCAACTTATTTGGTCCATCCAAAACGAACTTTGCATTTTGCTATGTAGTTTCACAAAAAATGACTTTTCATATCAAAACCTATCTTTTTCAACTTATTTGGTCCATCCAAAACGAACTTTGCATTTTGCTATTAAGTTTCACAAGAAATGACTTTTCATATCAAAAACTATCTTTTTCAACTTATTTGGTCCATCCAAAACGAACTTTGCATTTTGCTATGAAGTTTCACAAGAAATGACTTTTCATATCAAAAACTATCTTTTTCAACTTATTTGGTCCATCCAAAACGAACTTTGCATTTTGCTATGAAGTTTCACAAGAAATGACTTTTCATATCAAAAACTATCTTTTTCAACTTATTTGGTCCATCCAAAACGAACTTTGCATTTTGCTATTAAGTTTCACAAGAAATGACTTTTCATATCAAAAACTATCTTTTTCAACTTATTTGGTCCATCCAAAACGAACTTTGCATTTTGCTATGAAGTTTCACAAGAAATGACTTTTCATATCAAAAACTATCTTTTTCAACTTATTTGGTCCATCCAAAACGAACTTTGCATTTTGCTATGTAGTTTCACAAAAAATGACTTTTCATATCAAAACCTATCTTTTTCAACTTATTTGGTCCATCCAAAACGAACTTTGCATTTTGCTATTAAGTTTCACAAGAAATGACTTTTCATATCAAAAACTATCTTTTTCAACTTATTTGGTCCATCCAAAACGAACTTTGCATTTTGCTATGAAGTTTCACAAGAAATGACTTTTCATATCAAAAACTATCTTTTTCAACTTATTTGGTCCATCCAAAACGAACTTTGCATTTTGCTATGAAGTTTCACAAGAAATGACTTTTCATATCAAAAACTATCTTTTTCAACTTATTTGGTCCATCCAAAACGAACTTTGCATTTTGCTATGTAGTTTCACAAAAAATGACTTTTCATATCAAAAACTATCTTTTTCAACTTATTTGGTCCATCCAAAACGAACTTTGCATTTTGCTATTAAGTTTCACAAGAAATGACTTTTCATATCAAAAACTATCTTTTTCAACTTATTTGGTCCATCCAAAACGAACTTTGCATTTTGCTATGAAGTTTCACAAGAAATGACTTTTCATATCAAAAACTATCTTTTTCAACTTATTTGGTCCATCCAAAACGAACTTTGCATTTTGCTATGAAGTTTCACAAGAAATGACTTTTCATATCAAAAACTATCTTTTTCAACTTATTTGGTCCATCCAAAACGAACTTTGCATTTTGCTATGTAGTTTCACAAAAAATGACTTTTCATATCAAAACCTATCTTTTTCAACTTATTTGGTCCATCCAAAACGAACTTTGCATTTTGCTATGAAGTTTCACAAGAAATGACTTTTCATATCAAAAACTATCTTTTTCAACTTATTTGGTCCATCCAAAACGAACTTTGCATTTTGCTATGAAGTTTCACAAGAAATGACTTTTCATATCAAAAACTATCTTTTTCAACTTATTTGGTCCATCCAAAACGAACTTTGCATTTTGCTATGAAGTTTCACAAGAAATGACTTTTCATATCAAAAACTATCTTTTTCAACTTATTTGGTCCATCCAAAACGAACTTTGCATTTTGCTATGAAGTTTCACAAGAAATGACTTTTCATATCAAAAACTATCTTTTTCAACTTATTTGGTCCATCCAAAACGAACTTTGCATTTTGCTATGAAGTTTCACAAGAAATGACTTTTCATATCAAAAACTATCTTTTTCAACTTATTTGGTCCATCCAAAACGAACTTTGCATTTTGCTATGAAGTTTCACAAGAAATGACTTTTCATATCAAAAACTATCTTTTTCAACTTATTTGGTCCATCCAAAACGAACTTTGCATTTTGCTATGTAGTTGCACAAAAAATGACTTTTCATATCAAAACGTATCTTTTTCAACTTATTTGGTCCATCCAAAACGAACTTTGCATTTTGCTATTAAGTTTCACAAGAAATGACTTTTCATATCAAAAACTATCTTTTTCAACTTATTTCGTCCATCCAAAACGAACTTTGCATTTTGCTATGAAGTTTCACAAGAAATGATTTTCATACCAAAAACTATCTATTCCAACTTATTCCGTCCATCCAAAGCGAACTTTACATTTTGCTATGAAGTTACACAAGAAATGACTTTCATACCAAAAACTATCTATTTCAACTTATTTCGTCCATCCAAAGCGAACTTTACATTTTGCTATGAAGTTACACAAGAAATGACTTTCATACCAAAAACTATCTATTTCAACTTATTCCGTCCATCCAAAGCGAACTTTACATTTTGCTATGAAGTTACACAAGAAATGACTTTCATACCAAAAACTATCTATTTAAACTTATTTCGTCTATCCAAAGCGAACTTTGCATTTTGCTATGAAGTTACACAAGAAATGACTTTCATACCAAAAACTATCTATTTAAACTTATTTCGTCTATCCAAAGCGAACTTTACATTTTGCTATGAAGTTACACAAGAAATGACTTTCATACCAAAAACTATCTATTTCAACTTATTTCGTCCATCCAAAGCGAACTTTACATTTTGCTATGAAGTTACACAAGAAATGACTTTCATACCAAAAACTATCTATTTAAACTTATTTCGTCTATCCAAAGCGAACTTTGCATTTTGCTATGAAGTTACACAAGAAATGACTTTTCATACCAAAAACTATCTATTTAAACTTATTTCGTCTATCCAAAGCGAACTTTGCATTTTGCTATGAAGTTTCACAAGAAATGATTTTCATACCAAAAACTATCTATTTAAACTTATTTCGTCTATCCAAAGCGAACTTTGCATTTTGCTATGAAGTTACACAAGAAATGACTTTCATACCAAAAACTATCTATTTCAACTTATTTCGTCCATCCAAAGCGAACTTTACATTTTGCTATGAAGTTACACAAGAAATGACTTTCATACCAAAAACTATCTATTTCAACTTATTTCGTCCATCCAAAGCGAACTTTACATTTTGCTATGAAGTTTCACAAGAAATGATTTTCATACCAAAAACTATCTATTTAAACTTATTTCGTCTATCCAAAGCGAACTTTGCATTTTGCTATGAAGTTACACAAGAAATGACTTTCATACCAAAAACTATCTATTTCAACTTATTTCGTCCATCCAAAGCGAACTTTACATTTTGCTATGAAGTTTCACAAGAAATGATTTTCATACCAAAAACTATCTATTTAAACTTATTTCGTCTATCCAAAGCGAACTTTGCATTTTGCTATGAAGTTACACAAGAAATGACTTTCATACCAAAAACTATCTATTTAAACTTATTTCGTCTATCCAAAGCGAACTTTGCATTTTGCTATGAAGTTACACAAGAAATGACTTTCATACCAAAAACTATCTATTCCAACTTATTCCGTCTATCCAAAGCGAACTTTGCATTTTGCTATGAAGTTACACAAGAAATGACTTTCATACCAAAAACTATCTATTTAAACTTATTTCGTCTATCCAAAGCGAACTTTGCATTTTGCTATGAAGTTACACAAGAAATGACTTTCATACCAAAAACTATCTATTTCAACTTATTTCGTCCATTCAAAGCGAACTTTACATTTTGCTATGAAGTTTCACAAGAAATGATTTTCATACCAAAAACTATCTATTCCAACTTATTTCGTCTATCCAAAGCGAACTTTGCATTTTGCTATGAAGTTACACAAGAAATGACTTTCATACCAAAAACTATCTATTTAAACTTATTTCGTCTATCCAAAGCGAACTTTGCATTTTGCTATGAAGTTACACAAGAAATGACTTTCATACCAAAAACTATCTATTCCAACTTATTCCGTCCATCCAAAGCGAACTTTGCATTTTGCTATGAAGTTACATAAGAAATGATTTTCATACCAAAAACTATCTATTTAAACTTATTTCGTCTATCCAAAGCGAACTTTGCATTTTGCTATGAAGTTACACAAGAAATGACTTTCATACCAAAAACTATCTATTTAAACTTATTTCGTCTATCCAAAGCGAACTTTGCATTTTGCTATGAAGTTACACAAGAAATGACTTTCATACCAAAAACTATCTTTTTCAACTTATTTGGTCCATCCAAAACGAACTTTGCATTTTGCTATTAAGTTTCACAAGAAATGACTTTTCATATCAAAAACTATCTTTTTCAACTTATTTGGTCCATCCAAAACGAACTTTGCATTTTGCTATTAAGTTTCACAAGAAATGACTTTTTATATCAAAAACTATCTTTTTTAACTTATTTGGTCCATCCAAAACGAACTTTGCATTTTGCTATGTAGTTTCACGAGAAATGACTTTTTATATCAAAAACTATCTATTTCAACTTATTTGGTCCATCCAAAACGGACTTTGCATTTTGCTATGTAGTTTCACAAAAAATGACTTTTCATACCAAAAACTATCTATTTCAACTTATTTGGTCCATCCAAAACGGACTTTGCATTTTGCTATGTAGTTTCACAAAAAATGACTTTTCATATCAAAAACTATCTTTTTCAACTTATTTGGTCCATCCATAACGAACTTTGCATTTTGCTATGTAGTTTCACAAAAAATGACTTTTCATATCAAAAACTATCTTTTTAAACTTATTTGGTCCATCCAAAACGGACTTTGCATTTTGCTATGTAGTTTCACACAAAATGACTTTTCATATCAAAAACTATCTTTTTCAACTTATTTGGTCCAGCCAAAACGAACTTTGCATTTTGCTATGTAGTTTCACAAAAAATGACTTTTCATATCAAAAACTATCTTTTTCAACTTATTTGGTCCATCCAAAACGAACTTTGCATTTTGCTATGTAGTTTCACAAAAAATGACTTTTCATATCAAAAACTATCTTTTTCAACTTATTTGGTCCATCCAAAACGGACTTTGCATTTTGCTATGTAGTTTCACAAAAAATGACTTTTCATATCAAAAACTATCTTTTTCAACTTATTTGGTCCATCCAAAACGGACTTTGCATTTTGCTATGTAGTTTCACAAAAAATGACTTTTCATATCAAAAACTATCTTTTTCAACTTATTTGGTCCATCCAGAACGAACTTTGCATTTTGCTATGTAGTTTCACAAAAAATGACTTTTCATATCAAAAACTATCTTTTTCAACTTATTTGGTCCATCCAAAACGAACTTTGCATTTTGCTATTTAGTTTCACAAAAAATGACTTTTCATATCAAAAACTATCTTTTTCAACTTATTTGGTCCATCCAAAACGAACTTTGCATTTTGCTATTAAGTTTCACAAAAAATGACTTTTCATATCAAAAACTATCTATTTCAACTTATTTGGTCCATCCAAAACGAACTTTGCATTTTGCTATGTAGTTTCACAAAAAATGACTTTTCATATCAAAAACTATCTTTTTCAACTTATTTGGTCCATCCAAAACGGACTTTGCATTTTGCTATGTAGTTTCACAAAAAATGACTTTTCATATCAAAAACTATCTTTTTCAACTTATTTGGTCCATCCAAAACGAACTTTGCATTTTGCTATGTAGTTTCACAAAAAATGACTTTCCATATCAAAAACTATCTTTTTCAACTTATTTGGTCCATCCAAAACGAACTTTGCATTTTGCTATGTAGTTTCACAAAAAATGACTTTTCATATCAAAAACTATCTTTTTCAACTTATTTGGTCCATCCAAAACGAACTTTGCATTTTGCTATGTAGTTTCACAAAAAATGACTTTTCATATCAAAAACTATCTTTTTCAACTTATTTGGTCCATCCAAAACGAACTTTGCATTTTGCTATGTAGTTTCACAAAAAATGACTTTTCATATCAAAAACTATCTTTTTCAACTTATTTGGTCCATCCAAAACGAACTTTGCATTTTGCTATGTAGTTTCACAAAAAATGACTTTTCATATCAAAAACTATCTTTTTCAACTTATTTGGTCCATCCAAAACGAACTTTGCATTTTGCTATGTAGTTTCACAAAAAATGACTTTCCATATCAAAAACTATCTTTTTCAACTTATTTGGTCCATCCAAAACGAACTTTGCATTTTGCTATGTAGTTTCACAAAAAATGACTTTTCATATCAAAAACTATCTTTTTCAACTTATTTGGTCCATCCAAAACGAACTTTGCATTTTGCTATGTAGTTTCACAAAAAATGACTTTTCATATCAAAAACTATCTTTTTCAACTTATTTGGTCCATCCAAAACGAACTTTGCATTTTGCTATGTAGTTTCACAAAAAATGACTTTTCATATCAAAAACTATCTTTTTCAACTTATTTGGTCCATCCAAAACGAACTTTGCATTTTGCTATGTAGTTTCACAAAAAATGACTTTTCATATCAAAAACTATCTTTTTCAACTTATTTGGTCCATCCAAAACGGACTTTGCATTTTGCTATGTAGTTTCACAAAAAATGACTTTCCATATCAAAAACTATCTATTTCAACTTTTTCCGTCCATCCAAAGCGAACTTTGCATTTTGCTATGTAGTTTCACAAAAAATGACTTTTCATATCAAAAACTATCTTTTTCAACTTATTTGGTCCATCCAAAACGAACTTTGCATTTTGCTATGTAGTTTCACAAAAAATGACTTTTCATATCAAAAACTATCTTTTTCAACTTATTTGGTCCATCCAAAACGAACTTTGCATTTTGCTATGTAGTTTCACAAAAAATGACTTTTCATATCAAAAACTATCTTTTTCAACTTATTTGGTCCATCCAAAACGAACTTTGCATTTTGCTATGTAGTTTCACAAAAAATGACTTTTCATATCAAAAACTATCTTTTTCAACTTATTTGGTCCATCCAAAACGAACTTTGCATTTTGCTATGTAGTTTCACAAAAAATGACTTTTCATATCAAAAACTATCTTTTTCAACTTATTTGGTCCATCCAAAACGAACTTTGCATTTTGCTATGTAGTTTCACAAAAAATGACTTTTCATATCAAAAACTATCTTTTTCAACTTATTTGGTCCATCCAAAACGAACTTTGCATTTTGCTATGTAGTTTCACAAAAAATGACTTTTCATATCAAAAACTATCTTTTTCAACTTATTTGGTCCATCCAAAACGAACTTTGCATTTTGCTATGTAGTTTCACAAAAAATGACTTTCCATATCAAAAACTATCTTTTTCAACTTATTTGGTCCATCCAAAACGAACTTTGCATTTTGCTATGTAGTTTCACAAAAAATGACTTTCCATATCAAAAACTATCTATTTCAACTTTTTCCGTCCATCCAAAGCGAACTTTGCATTTTGCTATGTAGTTTCACAAGAAATGACTTTTCATATCAAAAACTATCTTTTTCAACTTATTTGGTCCATCCAAAACGAACTTTGCATTTTGCTATGTAGTTTCACAAAAAATGACTTTCCATATCAAAAACTATCTTTTTCAACTTATTTGGTCCATCCAAAACGAACTTTGCATTTTGCTATGTAGTTTCACAAAAAATGACTTTTCATATCAAAAACTATCTTTTTCAACTTATTTGGTCCATCCAAAACGAACTTTGCATTTTGCTATGTAGTTTCACAAAAAATGACTTTTCATATCAAAAACTATCTTTTTCAACTTATTTGGTCCATCCAAAACGAACTTTGCATTTTGCTATGTAGTTTCACAAAAAATGACTTTCCATATCAAAAACTATCTTTTTCAACTTATTTGGTCCATCCAAAACGAACTTTGCATTTTGCTATGTAGTTTCACAAGAAATGACTTTTCATATCAAAAACTATCTTTTTCAACTTATTTGGTCCATCCAAAACGGACTTTGCATTTTGCTATGTAGTTTCACAAAAAATGACTTTTCATATCAAAAACTATCTTTTTCAACTTATTTGGTCCATCCAAAACGAACTTTGCATTTTGCTATGTAGTTTCACAAGAAATGACTTTTCATATTAAAAACTATCTTTTTCAACTTATTTGGTCCATCCAAAACGAACTTTGCATTTTGTCATAAAGTTTCACAAAAAATGACTTTTCATATCAAAAACTATCTTTTTCAACTTATTTGGTCCATCCAAAACGAACTTTGCATTTTGCTATGTAGTTTCACAAAAAATGACTTTTCATATAAAAAACTATCTTTTTCAACTTATTTGGTCCATCCAAAACGAACTTTGCATTTTGCTATGAAGTTTCACAAAAAATGACTTTTCATATCAAAAACTATCTTTTTCAACTTATTTGGTCCATCCAAAACGAACTTTGCATTTTGCTATGTAGTTTCACAAAAAATGACTTTTCATATCAAAAACTATCTTTTTCAACTTATTTGGTCCATCCAAAACGAACTTTGCATTTTGTCATAAAGTTTCACAAAAAATGACTTTTCATATCAAAAACTATCTTTTTCAACTTATTTGGTCCATCCAAAACGAACTTTGCATTTTGCTATGAAGTTTCACAAAAAATGACTTTTCATATCAAAAACTATCTTTTTCAACTTATGTGGTCCATCCAAAACGAACTTTGCATTTTGCTATGTAGTTTCACAAAAAATGACTTTTCATATCAAAAACTATCTTTTTCAACTTATTTGGTCCATCCAAAACGAACTTTGCATTTTGCTATGTAGTTTCACAAAAAATGACTTTCCATATCAAAAACTATCTTTTTCAACTTATGTGGTCCATCCAAAACGAACTTTGCATTTTGCTATGAAGTTTCACAAAAAATTACTTTTCATATCAAAAACTATCTATTTCAACTTATTTAGTCCATCCAAAACGAACTTTGCATTTTGCTATGTAGTTTCACAAAAAATGACTTTTCATATCAAAAACTATCTTTTTCAACTTATTTGGTCCATCCAAAACGAACTTTGCATTTTGCTATGTAGTTTAACAAAAAATGACTTTTCATACCAAAAACTATCTATTTCAACTTATTTGGTCCATCCAAAACGAACTTTGCATTTTGCTATGTAGTTTCACAAAAAATGACTTTTCATATCAAAAACTATCTTTTTCAACTTATTTGGTCCATGCAAAACGAACTTTGCATTTTGCTATGAAGTTTCACAAAAAATGACTTTTCATATCAAAAACTATCTATTTCAACTTATTTAGTCCATCCAAAACGAACTTTGCATTTTGCTATGAAGTTTCACAAAAAATGACTTTTCATATCAAAAACTATCTATTTCAACTTATTTAGTCCATCCAAAACGAACTTTGCATTTTGCTATGAAGTTTCACAAAAAATTACTTTTCATATCAAAAACTATCTATTTCAACTTATTTAGTCCATCCAAAACGAACTTTGCATTTTGCTATGTAGTTTCACAAAAAATGACTTTTCATATCAAAAACTATCTTTTTCAACTTATTTGGTCCATCCAAAACGAACTTTGCATTTTGCTATGTAGTTTCACAAAAAATGACTTTCCATATCAAAAACTATCTTTTTCAACTTATGTGGTCCATCCAAAACGAACTTTGCATTTTGCTATGAAGTTTCACAAAAAATTACTTTTCATATCAAAAACTATCTATTTCAACTTATTTAGTCCATCCAAAACGAACTTTGCATTTTGCTATGTAGTTTCACAAAAAATGACTTTTCATATCAAAAACTATCTTTTTCAACTTATTTGGTCCATCCAAAACGAACTTTGCATTTTGCTATGTAGTTTCACAAGAAATGACTTTTCATATCAAAAACTATCTATTTCAACTTATTTGGTCCATCCAAAACGAACTTTGCATTTTGCTATGTAGTTTTACGAAAAATGACTTTTCATATCAAAAATTATCTATTTCAACTTATTTGGTCCATGCAAAACGAACTTTGCATTTTGCTATGAAGTTTCACAAAAAATGACTTTTCATATCAAAAACTATCTATTTCAACTTATTTGGTCCATCCAAAACGAACTTTGCATTTTGCTATGTAGTTTTACGAAAAATGACTTTTCATATCAAAAATTATCTATTTCAACTTATTTGGTCCATGCAAAACGAACTTTGCATTTTGCTATGAAGTTTCACAAAAAATGACTTTTCATATCAAAAACTATCTTTTTCAACTTATTTGGTCCATCCAAAACGAACTTTGCATTTTGCTATGTAGTTTCACAAAAAATGACTTTCCATATCAAAAACTATCTTTTTCAACTTATGTGGTCCATCCAAAACGAACTTTGCATTTTGCTATGTAGTTTTACGAAAAATGACTTTTCATATCAAAAATTATCTATTTCAACTTATTTGGTCCATGCAAAACGAACTTTGCATTTTGCTATGAAGTTTCACAAAAAATGACTTTTCATATCAAAAACTATCTTCTTCAACTTATTTGGTCCATCCAAAACGAACTTTGCATTTTGCTATGAAGTTTCACAAGAAATGACTTTTCATATCAAAAACTATCTTTTTCAACTTATTTGGTCCATCCAAAACGAACTTTGCATTTTGCTATGAAGTTTCACAAGAAATGACTTTTCATATCAAAAACTATCTTTTTCAACTTATTTGGTCCATCCAAAACGAACTTTGCATTTTGCTATGAAGTTTCACAAGAAATGACTTTTCATATCAAAAACTATCTTTTTCAACTTATTTGGTCCATCCAAAACGAACTTTGCATTTTGCTATGAAGTTTCACAAGAAATGACTTTTCATACCAAAAACTATCTTTTTCAACTTATTTGGTCCATCCAAAACGAACTTTGCATTTTGCTATGTAGTTTCACAAGAAATGACTTTTCATACCAAAAACTATCTATTTCAACTTATTTGGTCCATCCAAAACGAACTTTGCATTTTGCTATGTAGTTTTACGAAAAATGACTTTTCATATCAAAAACTATCTTTTTCAACTTATGTGGTCCATCCAAAACGAACTTTGCATTTTGCTATGAAGTTTCACAAGAAATGACTTTTCATACCAAAAACTATCTTTTTCAACTTATTTGGTCCATCCAAAACGAACTTTGCATTTTGCTATGTAGTTTCACAAAAAATGACTTTTCATACCAAAAACTATCTATTTCAACTTATTTGGTCCATCCAAAACGAACTTTGCATTTTGCTATGTAGTTTTACGAAAAATGACTTTTCATATCAAAAATTATCTATTTCAACTTATTTGGTCCATGCAAAACGAACTTTGCATTTTGCTATGAAGTTTCACAAAAAATGACTTTTCATATCAAAAACTATCTTTTTCAACTTATTTGGTCCATCCAAAACGAACTTTGCATTTTGCTATGTAGTTTTACGAAAAATGACTTTTCATATCAAAAACTATCTTTTTCAACTTATGTGGTCCATCCAAAACGAACTTTGCATTTTGCTATGAAGTTTCACAAGAAATGACTTTTCATACCAAAAACTATCTTTTTCAACTTATTTGGTCCATCCAAAACGAACTTTGCATTTTGCTATGTAGTTTCACAAAAAATGACTTTTCATACCAAAAACTATCTTTTTCAACTTATTTGGTCCATCCAAAACGAACTTTGCATTTTGCTATGTAGTTTAACAAAAAATGACTTTTCATACCAAAAACTATCTATTTCAACTTATTTCGTCCATCCAAAACGAACTTTGCATTTTGCTATGTAGTTTCACAAAAAATGACTTTTCATACCAAAAACTATCTTTTTCAACTTATTTGGTCCATCCAAAACGAACTTTGCATTTTGCTATGTAGTTTAACAAAAAATGACTTTTCATACCAAAAACTATCTATTTCAACTTATTTGGTCCATCCAAAACGAACTTTGCATTTTGCTATGTAGTTTCACAAAAAATGACTTTTCATATCAAAAATTATCTATTTCAACTTATTTGGTCCATGCAAAACGAACTTTGCATTTTGCTATGAAGTTTCACAAGAAATGACTTTTCATATCAAAAACTATCTTTTTCAACTTATTTGGTCCATCCAAAACGAACTTTGCATTTTGCTATGTAGTTTCACAAAAAATGACTTTTCATATCAAAAATTATCTATTTCAACTTATTTGGTCCATGCAAAACGAACTTTGCATTTTGCTATGAAGTTTCACAAGAAATGACTTTTCATACCAAAAACTATCTATTTCAACTTATTTGGTCCATCCAAAACGAACTTTGCATTTTGCTATGTAGTTTTACGAAAAATGACTTTTCATATCAAAAACTATCTTTTTCAACTTATGTGGTCCATCCAAAACGAACTTTGCATTTTGCTATGTAGTTTCACAAAAAATGACTTTTCATATCAAAAACTATCTTTTTCAACTTATTTGGTCCATCCAAAACGAACTTTGCATTTTGCTATGTAGTTTCACAAAAAATGACTTTTCATATCAAAAACTATCTATTTCAACTTATTTGGTCCAGCCAAAACGAACTTTGCATTTTGCTATGTAGTTTCACAAAAAATGACTTTTCATATCAAAAACTATCTTTTTCAACTTATTTGGTCCATCCAAAACGAACTTTGCATTTTGCTATGTAGTTTCACAAAAAATGACTTTTCATATCAAAAACTATCTTTTTCAACTTATTTGGTCCATCCAAAACGAACTTTGCATTTTGCTATGTAGTTTCACAAAAAATGACTTTTCATATCAAAAACTATCTTTTTCAACTTATTTGGTCCATCCAAAACGAACTTTGCATTTTGCTATGTAGTTTCACAAAAAATGACTTTTCATATCAAAAACTATCTATTTCAACTTATTTGGTCCATCCAAAACGAACTTTGCATTTTGCTATGTAGTTTCACGAGAAATGACTTTTCATATTAAAAACTATCTTTTTCAACTTATTTGGTCCATCCAAAACGAACTTTGCATTTTGCTATGTAGTTTCACGAGAAATGACTTTTCATATTAAAAACTATCTTTTTCAACTTATTTGGTCCATCCAAAACGAACTTTGCATTTTGCTATTTAGTTTCACAAAAAATGACTTTTCATATCAAAAACTATCTTTTTCAACTTATTTGGTCCATCCAAAACGAACTTTGCATTTTGCTATGTAGTTTCACGAGAAATGACTTTTCATATTAAAAACTATCTTTTTCAACTTATTTGGTCCATCCAAAACGAACTTTGCATTTTGCTATGTAGTTTCACGAGAAATGACTTTTCATATTAAAAACTATCTTTTTCAACTTATTTGGTCCATCCAAAACGAACTTTGCATTTTGCTATTTAGTTTCACAAAAAATGACTTTTCATATCAAAAACTATCTATTTCAACTTATTTGGTCCAGCCAAAACGAACTTTGCATTTTGCTATGTAGTTTCACAAAAAATGACTTTTCATATCAAAAACTATCTTTTTCAACTTATTTGGTCCATCCAAAACGAACTTTGCATTTTGCTATGTAGTTTCACAAAAAATGACTTTTCATATCAAAAACTATCTTTTTCAACTTATTTGGTCCATCCAAAACGAACTTTGCATTTTGCTATGTAGTTTCACAAAAAATGACTTTTCATATCAAAAACTATCTTTTTCAACTTATTTGGTCCATCCAAAACGAACTTTGCATTTTGCTATGTAGTTTCACAAAAAATGACTTTTCATATCAAAAACTATCTATTTCAACTTATTTGGTCCATCCAAAACGAACTTTGCATTTTGCTATTTAGTTTCACAAAAAATGACTTTTCATATCAAAAACTATCTTTTTAAACTTATTTGGTCCATCCAAAACGAACTTTGCATTTTGCTATGTAGTTTCACGAGAAATGACTTTTCATATTAAAAACTATCTTTTTCAACTTATTTGGTCCATCCAAAACGAACTTTGCATTTTGCTATTTAGTTTCACAAAAAATGACTTTTCATATCAAAAACTATCTTTTTAAACTTATTTGGTCCATCCAAAACGAACTTTGCATTTTGCTATTTAGTTTCACAAAAAATGACTTTTCATATCAAAAACTATCTTTTTCAACTTATTTGGTCCATCCAAAACGAACTTTGCATTTTGCTATGTAGTTTCACGAGAAATGACTTTTCATATTAAAAACTATCTTTTTCAACTTATTTGGTCCATCCAAAACGAACTTTGCATTTTGCTATTTAGTTTCACAAAAAATGACTTTTCATATCAAAAACTATCTTTTTAAACTTATTTGGTCCATCCAAAACGAACTTTGCATTTTGCTATGTAGTTTCACGAGAAATGACTTTTCATATTAAAAACTATCTTTTTCAACTTATTTGGTCCATCCAAAACGAACTTTGCATTTTGCTATTTAGTTTCACAAAAAATGACTTTTCGTATCAAAAACTATCTTTTTCAACTTATTTGGTCCATCCAAAACGAACTTTGCATTTTGCTATGTAGTTTCACAAAAAATGACTTTTCATATCAAAAACTATCTTTTTCAACTTATTTGGTCCATCCAAAACGAACTTTGCATTTTGCTATGTAGTTTCACGAGAAATGACTTTTCATATTAAAAACTATCTTTTTCAACTTATTTGGTCCATCCAAAACGAACTTTGCATTTTGCTATTTAGTTTCACAAAAAATGACTTTTCATATCAAAAACTATCTTTTTCAACTTATTTGGTCCATCCAAAACGAACTTTGCATTTTGCTATGTAGTTTCACGAGAAATGACTTTTCATATTAAAAACTATCTTTTTCAACTTATTTGGTCCAGCCAAAACGAACTTTGCATTTTGCTATGTAGTTTCACAAAAAATGACTTTTCATATCAAAAACTATCTTTTTAAACTTATTTGGTCCATCCAAAACGAACTTTGCATTTTGCTATGTAGTTTCACAAAAAATGACTTTTCATATCAAAAACTATCTTTTTAAACTTATTTGGTCCATCCAAAACGAACTTTGCATTTTGCTATGTAGTTTCACAAAAAATGACTTTTCATATCAAAAACTATCTTTTTCAACTTATTTGGTCCATCCAAAACGAACTTTGCATTTTGCTATGTAGTTTCACAAAAAATGACTTTTCATATCAAAAACTATCTTTTTCAACTTATTTGGTCCATCCAAAACGAACTTTGCATTTTGCTATGTAGTTTCACAAAAAATGACTTTTCATATCAAAAACTATCTTTTTCAACTTATTTGGTCCATCCAAAACGAACTTTGCATTTTGCTATGTAGTTTCACAAAAAATGACTTTTCATATCAAAAACTATCTTTTTCAACTTATTTGGTCCATCCAAAACGAACTTTGCATTTTGCTATGTAGTTTCACAAAAAATGACTTTTCATATCAAAAACTATCTTTTTCAACTTATTTGGTCCATCCAATACGAACTTTGCATTTTGCTATGAAGTTTCACAAGAAATGACTTTTCATATCAAAAACTATCTTTTTCAACTTATTTGGTCCATCCAAAACGAATTTTTCATTTTGCTATGTAGTTTCACAAAAAATGACTTTTAATATCAAAAACTATCTATTCCAACTTATTTGGTCCATCCAAAACGAACTTTGCATTTTGCTATGAAGTTTCACAAAAAATGACTTTTCATATCAAAAACTATCTTTTTCAACTTATTTGGTCCATCCAAAACGGACTTTGCATTTTGCTATGTAGTTTCACAAAAAATGACTTTTCATATCAAAAACTATCTTTTTCAACTTATTTGGTCCATCCAAAACGAACTTTGCATTTTGCTATGTAGTTTCACAAAAAATGACTTTTCATATCAAAAACTATCTTTTTCAACTTATTTGGTCCAGCCAAAACGAACTTTGCATGTTGCTATGTAGTTTCACAAAAAATGACTTTTCATATCAAAAACTATCTTTTTCAACTTATGTGGTCCATCCAAAACGAACTTTGCATTTTGCTATGTAGTTTCACAAAAAATGACTTTTCATATCAAAAACTATCTCTTTCATTTTATTTGGTCCATCCAAAACGGACTTTGCATTTTGCTATGTAGTTTCTCAAAAAATGACTTTTCATATCAAAAACTATCTTTTTCAACTTATTTGGTCCATCCAAAACGAACTTTGCATTTTGCTATGTAGTTTCACAAAAAATGACTTTTCATACCAAAAACTATCTATTTCAACTTATTTGGTCCATCCAAAACGGACTTTGCATTTTGCTATGTAGTTTCACAAAAAATGACTTTTCATATCAAAAACTATCTCTTTCATTTTATTTGGTCCATCCAAAACGGACTTTGCATTTTGCTATGTAGTTTCTCAAAAAATGACTTTTCATATCAAAAACTATCTTTTTCAACTTATTTGGTCCATCCAAAACGAACTTTGCATTTTGCTATGTAGTTTCACAAAAAATGACTTTTCATACCAAAAACTATCTATTTCAACTTATTTGGTCCATCCAAAACGGACTTTGCATTTTGCTATGTAGTTTCACAAAAAATGACTTTTCATATCAAAAACTATCTTTTTCAACTTATTTGGTCCATCCAAAACGAACTTTGCATTTTGCTATGTAGTTTAACAAAAAATGACTTTTCATATCAAAAACTATCTTTTTCAACTTATGTGGTCCATCCAAAACGAACTTTGCATTTTGCTATGAAGTTACACAAGAAATGACTTTTTATATCAAAAACTATCTTTTTAAACTTATTTGGTCCATCCAAAACGAACCTTGCATTTTGCTATGTAGTTTCACAAAAAATGACTTTTCATACCAAAAACTATCTTTTTCAACTTATTTGGTCCATCCAAAACGGACTTTGCATTTTGCTATGTAGTTTCACAAAAAATGACTTTTCATATCAAAAACTATCTTTTTCAACTTATTTGGTCCATCCAAAACGAACTTTGCATTTTGCTATGTAGTTTCACAAAAAATGACTTTTCATATCAAAAACTATCTTTTTCAACTTATTTGGTCCATCCAAAACGAACTTTGCATTTTGCTATGTAGTTTCACAAAAAATGACTTTTCATATCAAAAACTATCTTTTTCAACTTATTTGGTCCATCCAAAACGAACTTTGCATTTTGCTATGTAATTTCACAAAAAATGACTTTTCATATCAAAAACTATCTTTTTCAACGAATTTGGTCCATCCAAAACGAACTGTGCATTTTGCTATGTAGTTTCACAAAAAATTACTTTTCATATCAAAAACTATCTTTTTCAACTTATTTGGTCCATCCAAAACGGACTTTGCATTTTGCTATGTAGTTTCACAAAAAATTACTTTTCATACCAAAAACTATCTTTTTCAACTTATTTGGTCCATCCAAAACGAACTTTGCATTTTGCTATGTAGTTTCACAAAAAATGACTTTTCATATCAAAAACTATCTTTTTCAACTTATTTGGTCCATCCAAAACGAACTTTGCATTTTGCTATGTAGTTTCACAAAAAATTACTTTTCATACCAAAAACTATCTTTTTCAACTTATTTGGTCCATCCAAAACGAACTTTGCATTTTGCTATGTAGTTTCACAAAAAATTACTTTTCATATCAAAAACTATCTTTTTCAACTTATTTGGTCCATCCAAAACGAACTTTGCATTTTGCTATGTAATTTCACAAAAAATGACTTTTCATATCAAAAACTATCTTTTTCAACGAATTTGGTCCATCCAAAACGAACTGTGCATTTTGCTATGTAGTTTCACAAAAAATGACTTTTCATATCAAAAACTATCTTTTTCAACTTATTTGGTCCAGCCAAAACGAACTTTGCATGTTGCTATGTAGTTTCACAAAAAATGACTTTTCATATCAAAAACTATCTTTTTCAACTTATGTGGTCCATCCAAAACGAACTTTGCATTTTGCTATGTAGTTTCACAAAAAATGACTTTTCATATCAAAAACTATCTTTTTCAACTTATTTGGTCCATCCAAAACGGACTTTGCATTTTGCTATGTAGTTTCACAAAAAATGACTTTTCATATCAAAAACTATCTTTTTCAACTTATTTGGTCCATCCAAAACGAACTTTGCATTTTGCTATGTAGTTTCACAAAAAATGACTTTTCATACCAAAAACTATCTTTTTCAACTTATTTGGTCCATCCAAAACGGACTTTGCATTTTGCTATGTAGTTTCACAAAAAATGACTTTTCATATCAAAAACTATCTTTTTCAACTTATTTGGTCCATCCAAAACGAACTTTGCATTTTGCTATGTAGTTTCACAAAAAATGACTTTTCATATCAAAAACTATCTTTTTCAACTTATTTGGTCCAGCCAAAACGAACTTTGCATGTTGCTATGTAGTTTCACAAAAAATGACTTTTCATATCAAAAACTATCTTTTTCAACTTATGTGGTCCATCCAAAACGAACTTTGCATTTTGCTATGTAGTTTCACAAAAAATGACTTTTCATATCAAAAACTATCTTTTTCAACTTATTTGGTCCATCCAAAACGGACTTTGCATTTTGCTATGTAGTTTCACAAAAAATGACTTTTCATATCAAAAACTATCTTTTTCAACTAATTTGGTCCATCCAAAACGAACTTTGCATTTTGCTATGTAGTTTCACAAAAAATGACTTTTCATATCAAAAACTATCTTTTTCAACTTATTTGGTCCATCCAAAACGAACTTTGCATTTTGCTATGTAGTTTCACAAAAAATTACTTTCATACCAAAAACTATCTATTTCAACTTATTTGGTCCATCCAAAACGAACTTTGCATTTTGCTATGTAGTTTCACAAAAAATGACTTTTCATATCAAAAACTATCTTTTTCAACTTATTCGGTCCATCCAAAACGAACTTTGAATTTTGCTATGTAGTTTCACAAAAAATGACTTTTCATATCAAAAACTATCAATTTCAACTTATTTGGTCCATCCAAAACGAACTTTGCATTTTGCTATGTAGTTTCACAAAAAATTACTTTCATACCAAAAACTATCTATTTCAACTTATTTGGTCCATCCAAAACGAACTTTGCATTTTGCTATGTAGTTTCACAAAAAATGACTTTTCATATCAAAAACTATCTTTTTCAACTTATTTGGTCCAGCCAAAACGAACTTTGCATGTTGCTATGTAGTTTCACAAAAAATGACTTTTCATATCAAAAACTATCTTTTTCAACTTATGTGGTCCATCCAAAACGAACTTTGCATTTTGCTATGTAGTTTCACAAAAAATGACTTTTCATATCAAAAACTATCTCTTTCATTTTATTTGGTCCATCCAAAACGGACTTTGCATTTTGCTATGTAGTTTCTCAAAAAATGACTTTTCATACCAAAAACTATCTTTTTCAACTTATTTGGTCCATCCAAAACGAACTTTGCATTTTGCTATGTAGTTTCACAAAAAATGACTTTTCATACCAAAAACTATCTATTTCAACTTATTTGGTCCATCCAAAACGGACTTTGCATTTTGCTATGTAGTTTCACAAAAAATGACTTTTCATATCAAAAACTATCTTTTTCAACTTATTTGGTCCATCCAAAACGAACTTTGCATTTTGCTATGTAGTTTAACAAAAAATGACTTTTCATATCAAAAACTATCTTTTTCAACTTATTTGGTCCATCCAAAACGAACTTTGCATTTTGCTATGAAGTTTCACAAGAAATGACTTTTCATATCAAAAACTATCTTTTTCAACTTATTTGGTCCATCCAAAAAGAACTTTGCATTTTGCTATGAAGTTTCACAAGAAATGACTTTTCATATCAAAAACTATCTTTTTCAACTAATTTGGTCCATCCAAAACGAACTTTGCATTTTGCTATGTAGTTTCACAAAAAATGACTTTTCATATCAAAAACTATCTTTTTCAACTAATTTGGTCCATCCAAAACGAACTTTGCATTTTGCTATGTAGTTTCACAAAAAATGACTTTTCATACCAAAAACTATCTATTTCAACTTATTTGGTCCATCCAAAACGGACTTTGCATTTTGCTATGTAGTTTCACAAAAAATGACTTTTCATATCAAAAACTATCTTTTTCAACTTATTCGGTCCATCCAAAACGAACTTTGAATTTTGCTATGTCGTTTCACAAAAAATGACTTTTCATATCAAAAACTATCTTTTTCAACTTATTTGGTCCATCCAAAACGAACTTTGCATTTTGCTATGAAGTTTCACAAAAAATGACTTTTCATATCAAAAACTATCTTTTTCAACTTATTTGGTCCATCCAAAACGAACTTTGCATTTTGCTATGAAGTTTCACAAAAAATGACTTTTCATATCAAAAACTATCTTTTCAACTTATTTGGTCCATCCAAAACGAACTTTGCATTTTGCTATGTAGTTTCACAAGAAATGACTTTTCATATCAAAAACTATCTTTTTCAACTTATTTGGTCCATCCAAAACGAACTTTGCATTTTGCTATGAAGTTTCACAAAAAATGACTTTTCATATCAAAAACTATCTTTTTCAACTTATTTGGTCCATCCAAAACGAACTTTGCATTTTGCTATGAAGTTTTACAAGAAATGACTTTTCATATCAAAAACTATCTATTTCAACGTTATTGGTCCATCCAAAACGAAGTTTGCATTTTGCTATGAAGTTTCACAAAAAATGACTTTTCATATCAAAAACTATCTTTTTCAACTTATTTGGTCCATCCAAAACGAAGTTTGCATTTTGCTATGAAGTTTCACAAAAAATGACTTTTCATATCAAAAACTATCTTTTTCAACTTATTTGGTCCATCCAAAACGAACTTTGCATTTTGCTATGAAGTTTTACAAGAAATGACTTTTCATATCAAAAACTATCTATTTCAACGTTATTGGTCCATCCAAAACGAAGTTTGCATTTTGCTATGAAGTTTCACAAAAAATGACTTTTCATATCAAAAACTATCTTTTTCAACTTATTTGGTCCATCCAAAACGAACTTTGCATTTTGCTATGAAGTTTTACAAGAAATGACTTTTCATATCAAAAACTATCTTTTTCAACTTATTTGGTCCATCCAAAAGGAACTTTGCATTTTGCTATGAAGTTTTACAAGAAATGTCTTTTCATATCAAAAACTATCTTTTTCAACTTATTTGGTCCATCCAAAACGAACTTTGCATTTTGCTATGTAGTTTCACAAAAAATGACTTTTCATATCAAAAACTATCTTTTTCAACTTATTTGGTCCATCCAAAACGAACTTTGCATTTTGTTATGAAGTTTCACAAAAAATGACTTTTCATATCAAAAACTATCTTTTTCAACTTATTTGGTCCATCCAAAACGAACTTTGCATTTTGCTATGAAGTTTTACAAGAAATGACTTTTCATATCAAAAACTATCTATTTCAACGTTATTGGTCCATCCAAAACGAACTTTGAATTTTGCTATGTCGTTTCACAAAAAATGACTTTTCATACCAAAAACTATCTTTTTCAACTTATTTGGTCCATCCAAAACGAAGTTTGCATTTTGCTATGAAGTTTCACAAAAAATGACTTTTCATATCAAAAACTATCTTTTTCAACTTATTTGGTCCATCCAAAACGAACTTTGCATTTTGCTATGAAGTTTCACAAAAAATGACTTTTCATATCAAAAACTATCTTTTTCAACTTATTTGGTCCATCCAAAACGAACTTTGCATTTTGCTATGAAGTTTTACAAGAAATGACTTTTCATACCAAAAACTATCTATTTCAACTTATTCCGTCCATCCAAAACGAACTTTGCATTTTGCTATGAAGTTTCACAAAAAATGACTTTTCATATCAAAAACTATCTTTTTCAACTTATTTGGTCCATCCAAAACGAACTTTGCATTTTGCTATGAAGTTTTACAAGAAATGACTTTTCATATCAAAAACTATCTATTTCAACGTTATTGGTCCATCCAAAACGAACTTTGAATTTTGCTATGTCGTTTCACAAAAAATGACTTTTCATACCAAAAACTATCTTTTTCAACTTATTTGGTCCATCCAAAACGAAGTTTGCATTTTGCTATGAAGTTTCACAAAAAATGACTTTTCATATCAAAAACTATCTTTTTCAACTTATTTGGTCCATCCAAAACGAACTTTGCATTTTGCTATGAAGTTTCACAAAAAATGACTTTTCATATCAAAAACTATCTTTTTCAACTTATTTGGTCCATCCAAAACGAACTTTGCATTTTGCTATGAAGTTTTACAAGAAATGACTTTTCATATCAAAAACTATCTATTTCAACGTTATTGGTCCATCCAAAACGAACTTTGAATTTTGCTATGTCGTTTCACAAAAAATGACTTTTCATACCAAAAACTATCTTTTTCAACTTATTTGGTCCATCCAAAACGAAGTTTGCATTTTGCTATGAAGTTTCACAAAAAATGACTTTTCATATCAAAAACTATCTTTTTCAACTTATTTGGTCCATCCAAAACGAACTTTGCATTTTGCTATGAAGTTTCACAAAAAATGACTTTTCATATCAAAAACTATCTTTTTCAACTTATTTGGTCCATCCAAAACGAACTTTGCATTTTGCAATGAAGTTTTACAAGAAATGACTTTTCATACCAAAAACTATCTATTTCAACTTATTCCGTCCATCCAAAACGAACTTTGCATTTTGCTATGAAGTTTCACAAAAAATGACTTTTCATATCAAAAACTATCTTTTTCAACTTATTTGGTCCATCCAAAACGAACTTTGCATTTTGCTATGAAGTTTTACAAGAAATGACTTTTCATATCAAAAACTATCTATTTCAACGTTATTGGTCCATCCAAAACGAACTTTGAATTTTGCTATGTCGTTTCACAAAAAATGACTTTTCATACCAAAAACTATCTTTTTCAACTTATTTGGTCCATCCAAAACGAACTTTGCATTTTGCTATGAAGTTTTACAAGAAATGACTTTTCATATCAAAAACTATCTATTTCAACGTTATTGGTCCATCCAAAACGAACTTTGAATTTTGCTATGTCGTTTCACAAAAAATGACTTTTCATATCAAAAACTATCTTTTTCAACTTATTTGGTCCATCCAAAACGAACTTTGCATTTTGCTATGAAGTTTTACAAGAAATGACTTTTCATATCAAAAACTATCTTTTTCAACTTATTTGGTCCATCCAAAAGGAACTTTGCATTTTGCTATGAAGTTTTACAAGAAATGTCTTTTCATATCAAAAACTATCTTTTTCAACTTATTTGGTCCATCCAAAACGAACTTTGCATTTTGCTATGTAGTTTCACAAAAAATGACTTTTCATATCAAAAACTATCTTTTTCAACTTATTTGGTCCATCCAAAACGAACTTTGCATTTTGTTATGAAGTTTCACAAAAAATGACTTTTCATATCAAAAACTATCTTTTTCAACTTATTTGGTCCATCCAAAACGAACTTTGCATTTTGCTATGAAGTTTTACAAGAAATGACTTTTCATATCAAAAACTATCTATTTCAACGTTATTGGTCCATCCAAAACGAACTTTGCATTTTGCTATGTAGTTTCACAAAAAATGACTTTTCATACCAAAAACTATCTTTTTCAACTTATTTGGTCCATCCAAAACGAAGTTTGCATTTTGCTATGAAGTTTCACAAAAAATGACTTTTCATATCAAAAACTATCTTTTTCAACTTATTTGGTCCATCCAAAACGAACTTTGCATTTTGCTATGAAGTTTCACAAAAAATGACTTTTCATATCAAAAACTATCTTTTTCAACTTATTTGGTCCATCCAAAACGAACTTTGCATTTTGCTATGAAGTTTTACAAGAAATGACTTTTCATACCAAAAACTATCTATTTCAACTTATTCCGTCCATCCAAAACGAACTTTGCATTTTGCTATGAAGTTTCACAAGAAATGACTTTTCATATCAAAAACTATCTTTTTCAACTTATTTGGTCCATCCAAAACGAACTTTGCATTTTGCTAAGAAGTTTCACAAGAAATGTCTTTTCATATCAAAAACTATCTTTTTCAACTTATTTGGTCCATCCAAAACGAACTTTGCATTTTGCTATGTAGTTTCACAAAAAATGACTTTTCATATCAAAAACTATCTTTTTCAACTTATTTGGTCCATCCAAAACGAACTTTGCATTTTGTTATGAAGTTTCACAAAAAATGACTTTTCATATCAAAAACTATCTTTTTCAACTTATTTGGTCCATCCAAAACGAACTTTGCATTTTGCTATGAAGTTTTACAAGAAATGACTTTTCATATCAAAAACTATCTATTTCAACGTTATTGGTCCATCCAAAACGAACTTTGAATTTTGCTATGTCGTTTCACAAAAAATGACTTTTCATATCAAAAACTATCTTTTTCAACTTATTTGGTCCATCCAAAACGAACTTTGCATTTTGCTATGAAGTTTCACAAAAAATGACTTTTCATATCAAAAACTATCTTTTTCAACTTATTTGGTCCATCCAAAACGAACTTTGCATTTTGCTATGAAGTTTTACAAGAAATGACTTTTCATATCAAAAACTATCTTTTTCAACTTATTTGGTCCATCCAAAACGAACTTTGCATTTTGCTATGAAGTTTCACAAGAAATGACTTTTCATATCAAAAACTATCTTTTTCAACTTATTTGGTCCATCCAAAACGAACTTTGCATTTTGCTAAGAAGTTTCACAAGAAATGTCTTTTCATATCAAAAACTATCTTTTTCAACTTATTTGGTCCATCCAAAACGAACTTTGCATTTTGCTATGTAGTTTCACAAAAAATGACTTTTCATATCAAAAACTATCTTTTTCAACTTATTTGGTCCATCCAAAACGAACTTTGCATTTTGTTATGAAGTTTCACAAAAAATGACTTTTCATATCAAAAACTATCTTTTTCAACTTATTTGGTCCATCCAAAACGAACTTTGCATTTTGCTATGTAGTTTCACAAAAAATGACTTTTCATATCAAAAACTATCTTTTTCAACTTATTTGGTCTATCCAAAACGAACTTTGCATTTTGCTATGTAGTTTCACAAAAAATGACTTTTCATATCAAAAACTATCTATTTCAACGTTATTGGTCCATCCAAAACGAAGTTTGCATTTTGCTATGTAGTTTCACAAAAAATGACTTTTCATATCAAAAACTATCTTTTTCAACTTATTTGGTCCATCCAAAACGAACTTTGCATTTTGCTATGAAGTTTTACAAGAAATGACTTTTCATATCAAAAACTATCTATTTCAACGTTATTGGTCCATCCAGAACGAACTTTGAATTTTGCTATGTCGTTTCACAAAAAATGACTTTTCATATCAAAAACTATCTTTTTCAACTTATTTGGTCCATCCAAAACGAACTTTGCATTTTGCTATGAAGTTTTACAAGAAATGACTTTTCATATCAAAAACTATCTATTTCAACGTTATTGGTCCATCCAAAACGAAGTTTGCATTTTGCTATGAAGTTTCACAAAAAATGACTTTTCATATCAAAAACTATCTTTTTCAACTTATTTGGTCCATCCAAAACGAACTTTGCATTTTGCTATGAAGTTTTACAAGAAATGACTTTTCATATCAAAAACTATCTTTTTCAACTTATTTGGTCCATCCAAAACGAACTTTGCATTTTGCTATGAAGTTTTACAAGAAATGACTTTTCATATCAAAAACTATCTATTTCAACGTTATTGGTCCATCCAAAACGAACTTTGAATTTTGCTATGTCGTTTCACAAAAAATGACTTTTCATATCAAAAACTATCTTTTTCAACTTATTTGGTCCATCCAAAACGAACTTTGCATTTTGCTATGAAGTTTTACAAGAAATGACTTTTCATATCAAAAACTATCTATTTCAACGTTATTGGTCCATCCAAAACGAAGTTTGCATTTTGCTATGAAGTTTCACAAAAAATGACTTTTCATATCAAAAACTATCTTTTTCAACTTATTTGGTCCATCCAAAACGAACTTTGCATTTTGCTATGAAGTTTTACAAGAAATGACTTTTCATATCAAAAACTATCTTTTTCAACTTATTTGGTCCATCCAAAAGGAACTTTGCATTTTGCTATGAAGTTTCACAAAAAATGACTTTTCATATCAAAAACTATCTTTTTCAACTTATTTGGTCCATCCAAAACGAACTTTGCATTTTGCTATGAAGTTTTACAAGAAATGACTTTTCATATCAAAAACTATCTTTTTCAACTTATTTGGTCCATCCAAAACGAACTTTGCATTTTGCTATGAAGTTTTACAAGAAATGACTTTTCATATCAAAAACTATCTATTTCAACGTTATTGGTCCATCCAAAACGAACTTTGAATTTTGCTATGTCGTTTCACAAAAAATGACTTTTCATATCAAAAACTATCTTTTTCAACTTATTTGGTCCATCCAAAACGAACTTTGCATTTTGCTATGAAGTTTCACAAAAAATGACTTTTCATATCAAAAACTATCTTTTTCAACTTATTTGGTCCATCCAAAACGAACTTTGCATTTTGCTATGAAGTTTTACAAGAAATGACTTTTCATATCAAAAACTATCTATTTCAACGTTATTGGTCCATCCAAAACGAAGTTTGCATTTTGCTATGAAGTTTCACAAAAAATGACTTTTCATATCAAAAACTATCTTTTTCAACTTATTTGGTCCATCCAAAACGAACTTTGCATTTTGCTATGAAGTTTCACAAGAAATGACTTTTCATATCAAAAACTATCTTTTTCAACTTATTTGGTCCATCCAAAACGAACTTTGCATTTTGCTAAGAAGTTTCACAAGAAATGTCTTTTCCTATCAAAAACTATCTTTTTCAACTTATTTGGTCCATCCAAAACGAACTTTGCATTTTGCTATGTAGTTTCACAAAAAATGACTTTTCATATCAAAAACTATCTTTTTCAACTTATTTGGTCCATCCAAAACGAACTTTGCATTTTGTTATGAAGTTTCACAAAAAATGACTTTTCATATCAAAAACTATCTTTTTCAACTTATTTGGTCCATCCAAAACGAACTTTGCATTTTGCTATGTAGTTTCACAAAAAATGACTTTTCATATCAAAAACTATCTTTTTCAACTTATTTGGTCTATCCAAAACGAACTTTGCATTTTGCTATGTAGTTTCACAAAAAATGACTTTTCATATCAAAAACTATCTTTTTCAACTTATTTGGTCCATCCAAAACGAACTTTGCATTTTGTTATGAAGTTTCACAAAAAATGACTTTTCATATCAAAAACTATCTTTTTCAACTTATTTGGTCCATCCAAAACGAACTTTGCATTTTGCTATGTAGTTTCACAAAAAAAGACTTTTCATATCAAAAACTATCTTTTTCAACTTATTTGGTCCATCCAAAACGAACTTTGCATTTTGCTATGAAGTTTCACAAGAAATGACTTTTCATATCAAAAACTATCTTTTTCAACTTATTTGGTCCATCCAAAACGAACTTTGCATTTTGCTATGTAGTTTCACAAAAAAAGACTTTTCATATCAAAAACTATCTTTTTCAACTTATTTGGTCCAGTCAAAACGAACTTTGCATTTTGCTATGTAGTTTCACAAAAAATGACTTTTCATACCAAAAACTATCTATTTCAACTTATTTGGTCCAGCCAAAACGAACTTTGCATTTTGCTATGTAGTTTCACAAAAAATGACTTTTCATATCAAAAACTATCTATTTCAACTGATTTGGTCCATCCAAAACGAACTTTGCATTTTGCTATGTAGTTTCACAAAAAATGACTTTTCATATCAAAAACTATCTTTTTCAACTTATGTGGTCCATCCAAAACGAACTTTGCATTTTGCTATGTAATTTAACAAAAAATGACTTTTCATACCAAAAACTATCTTTTTCAACTTATTTGGTCCATCCAAAACGGACTTTGCATTTTGCTATGTAGTTTCACAAAAAATGACTTTTCATATCAAAAACTATCTTTTTAAACTTATTTGGTCCATCCAAAACGAACTTTGCATTTTGCTATGAAGTTTCACAAGAAATGACTTTTCATATCAAAAACTATCTTTTTCAACTTATTTGGTCCAGCCAAAACGAACTTTGCATTTTGCTATGTAGTTTCACAAAATATGACTTTTCATATCAAAAACTATCTTTTTCAACTTATTTGGTCCATCCAAAACGAACTTTGCATTTTGCTATGTAGTTTCACAAAAAATGACTTTTCATATCAAAAACTATCTATTTCAACTGATTTGGTCCATCCAAAACGAACTTTGCATTTTGCTATGTAGTTTCACAAAAAATGACTTTTCATACCAAAAACTATCTTTTTCAACTTATTTGGTCCATCCAAAACCAACTTTGCATTTTGCTATGTAGTTTCACAAAAAATGACTTTTCATACCAAAAACTATCTTTTTCAACTTATTTGGTCCATCCAAAACGAACTTTGCATTTTGCTATGTAGTTTCACAAAAAATGACTTTTCATACCAAAAACTATCTATTTCAACATAGTTGGTCCATCCAAAACGAACTTTGCATTTTGCTATGTAGTTTCACAAAAAATGACTTTTCATATCAAAAACTATCTTTTTCAACTTATTTGGTCCATCCAAAACGAACTTTGCATTTTGCTATGTAGTTTCACAAAAAATGACTTTTCATACCAAAAACTATCTATTTCAACTTATTTGGTCCATCCAAAACCAACTTTGCATTTTGCTATGTAGTTTCACAAAAAAATTACTTTTCATACCAAAAACTATCTATTTCAACATAGTTGGTCCATCCAAAACGAACTTTGCATTTTGCTATGTAGTTTCACAAAAAATGACTTTTCATATCAAAAACTATCTTTTTCAACTTATTTGGTCCATCCAAAACGAACTTTGCATTTTGCTATGTAGTTTCACAAAAAATGACTTTTCATACAAAAAACTATCTATTTCAACTTATTTGGTCCATCCAAAACCAACTTTGCATTTTGCTATGTAGTTTCACAAAAAATTACTTTTCATACCAAAAACTATCTTTTTCAACTTATTTGGTCCATCCAAAACGAACTTTGCATTTTGCTATGTAGTTTCACAAAAAATGACTTTTCATACCAAAAACTATCTTTTTTAACTTATTTGGTCCATCCCAAACGAACTTTGCATTATGCTATGTAGTTTCACAAAAACGACTTTTCATACCAAAAACTATCTTTTTCAACTTATTTGGTCCATCCAAAACGAACTTTGCATTTTGCTATGTAGTTTCACAAAAAATGACTTTTCATACCAAAAACTATCTTTTTCAACTTATTTGGTCCATCCAAAACGAACTTTGCATTTTGCTATGTAGTTTCACAAAAAATGACTTTTCATATCAAAAACTATCTTTTTCAATTTATTTGGTCCATCCAAAACGAACTTTGCATTTTGCTATGTAGTTTCACAAAAAATGACTTTTCATACCAAAAACTATCTTTTTCAACTTATTTGGTCCATCCAAAACGAACTTTGCATTTTGCTATGTAGTTTCACAAAAAATGACTTTTCATACCAAAAACTATCTTTTTCAACTTATTTGGTCCATCCAAAACGAACTTTGCATTTTGCTATGTAGTTTCACAAAAAATGACTTTTCATACCAAAAACTATCTTTTTCAACTTATTTGGTCCATCCAAAACGAACTTTGCATTTTGCTATGTAGTTTCACAAAAAATGACTTTTCATATCAAAAACTATCTTTTTCAACTTATTTGGTCCATTCAAAACGAACTTTGCATTTTGCTATGTAGTTTCACAAAAAATGACTTTTCATACCAAAAACTATCTATTTCAACTTATTTGGTCCATCCAAAACCAACTTTGCATTTTGCTATGTAGTTTCACAAAAAATTACTTTCATACCAAAAACTATCTATTTCAACATAGTTGGTCCATCCAAAACGAACTTTGCATTTTGCTATGTAGTTTCACAAAAAATGACTTTTCATATCAAAAACTATCTTTTTCAACTTATTTGGTCCATCCAAAACGAACTTTGCATTTTGCTATGTAGTTTCACAAAAAATGACTTTTCATACCAAAAACTATCTATTTCAACTTATTTGGTCCATCCAAAACGAACTTTGCATTTTGCTATGTAGTTTCACAAAAAATGACTTTTCATATCAAAAACTATCTTTTTCAACTTATTTGGTCCATCCAAAACGAACTTTGCATTTTGCTATGTAGTTTCACAAAAAATGACTTTTCATATCAAAAAATATCTTTTTCAACTTATTTGGTCCATCCAAAACGAACTTTGCATTTTGCTATGTAGTTTCACAAAAAATGACTTTTCATATCAAAAACTATCTTTTTCAACTAATTTGGTCCATCCAAAACCAACTTTGCATTTTGCTATGTAGTTTCACAAAAAAATTACTTTTCATACCAAAAACTATCTTTTTCAACTTATTTGGTCCATCCAAAACGAACTTTGCATTTTGCTATGTAGTTTCACAAGAAATGACTTTTCATATCAAAAACTATCTTTTTCAACTAATTTGGTCCATCCAAAACCAACTTTGCATTTTGCTATGTAGTTTCACAAAAAAATTACTTTTCATACCAAAAACTATCTTTTTCAACTTATTTGGTCCATCCAAAACGAACTTTGCATTTTGCTATGTAGTTTCACAAAAAATGACTTTTCATACCAAAAACTATCTTTTTCAACTTATTTGGTCCATCCAAAACGAACTTTGCATTTTGCTATGTAGTTTCACAAAAAATGACTTTTCATACCAAAAACTATCTTTTTTAACTTATTTGGTCCATCCAAAACGAACTTTGCATTTTGCTATGTAGTTTCACAAAAAATGACTTTTCATATCAAAAACTATCTTTTTCAACTTATTTGGTCCATCCAAAACGAACTTTGAATTTTGTCATGTCGTTTCACAAAAAATGACTTTTCGTATCAAAAACTATCTTTTTCAACTTATTTGGTCCATCCCAAACGAACTTTGTACTTTGCTATGAAGTTTCACAAAAAATGACTTTTTATATCAAAAACTATCTATTTCAACTTATTTGGTCCATCCAAAACGAACTTTGCATTTTGCTATGAAGTTTCACAAAAAATGACTTTTCGTATCAAAAACTATCTTTTTCAACTTATTTGGTCCATCCAAAACGAACTTTGCATTTTGCTATGTAGTTTCACAAGAAATGACTTTTCATATCAAAAACTATCTTTTTCAACTTATTTGGTCCATCCAAAACGAACTTTGTATTTTGCTATGAAGTTTCACAAAAAATGACTTTTCGTATCAAAAACTATCTTTTTAAACTTATTTGGTCCATCCAAAACGAACTTTGAATTTTGCTATGAAGTTTCACAAAAAATGACTTTCATACCAAAAACTATCTATTTCAACATAGTTGGTCCATCCAAAACGAACTTTGCATTTTGCTATGTAGTTTCACAAAAAATTACTTTTCATACCAAAAACTATCTATTTCAACTTATTTGGTCCATCCAAAACCAACTTTGCATTTTGCTATGTAGTTTCACAAAAAATGACTTTTCATATCAAAAACTATCTTTTTCAACTTATTTGGTCCATCCAAAACGAACTTTGCATTTTGCTATGAAGTTTCACAAAAAATGACTTTTCGTATCAAAAACTATCTTTTTCAACTTATTTGGTCCATCCAAAACGAACTTTGCATTTTGCTATGTAGTTTCACAAGAAATGACTTTTCATATCAAAAACTATCTTTTTCAACTTATTTGGTCCATCCAAAACGAACTTTGTATTTTGCTATGTAGTTTCACAAAAAATGACTTTTCATACCAAAAACTATCTTTTTCAACTTATTTGGTCCATCCAAAACGAACTTTGCATTTTGCTATGTAGTTTCACAAAAAATTACTTTCATACCAAAAACTATCTATTTCAACTTATTTGGTCCATCCAAAACCAACTTTGCATTTTGCTATGTAGTTTCACAAAAAATGACTTTTCATATCAAAAACTATCTTTTTCAACTTATTTGGTCCATCCAAAACGAACTTTGCATTTTGCTATGTAGTTTCACAAAAAATGACTTTTCATATCAAAAACTATCTTTTTCAACTTATTTGGTCCATCCAAAACGAACTTTGCATTTTGCTATGAAGTTTCACAAAAAATGACTTTTCGTATCAAAAACTATCTTTTTCAACTTATTTGGTCCATCCAAAACGAACTTTGCATTTTGCTATGAAGTTTCACAAAAAATGACTTTTCGTATCAAAAACTATCTTTTTCAACTTATTTGGTCCATCCAAAACGAACTTTGTACTTTGCTATGAAGTTTCACAAAAAATGACTTTTTATATCAAAAACTATCTATTTCAACTTATTTGGTCCATCCAAAACGAACTTTGCATTTTGCTATGAAGTTTCACAAAAAATGACTTTTCGTATCAAAAACTATCTTTTTCAACTTATTTGGTCCATCCAAAACGAACTTTGCATTTTGCTATGTAGTTTCACAAGAAATGACTTTTCATATCAAAAACTATCTTTTTCAACTTATTTGGTCCATCCAAAACGAACTTTGCATTTTGCTATGTAGTTTCACAAAAAATTACTTTTCATACCAAAAACTATCTATTTCAACTTATTTGGTCCATCCAAAACCAACTTTGCATTTTGCTATGTAGTTTCACAAAAAATGACTTTTCATATCAAAAACTATCTTTTTCAACTTATTTGGTCCATCCAAAACGAACTTTGCATTTTGCTATGAAGTTTCACAAAAAATGACTTTTCATATCAAAAACTATCTTTTTCAACTTATTTGGTCCATCCAAAACGAACTTTGCATTTTGCTATGAAGTTTCACAAAAAATGACTTTTCATATCAAAAACTATCTTTTTCAACTTATTTGGTCCAGCCAAAACGAACTTTGCATTTTGCTATGTAGTTTCACAAAAAATGACTTTTCATATCAAAAACTATCTTTTTCAACTTATTTGGTCCATCCAAAACGAACTTTGCATTTTGCTATGAAGTTTCACAAAAAATGACTTTTCGTATCAAAAACTATCTTTTTCAACTTATTTGGTCCATCCAAAACGAACTTTGCATTTTGCTATGAAGTTTCACAAAAAATGACTTTTCGTATCAAAAACTATCTTTTTCAACTTATTTGGTCCATCCAAAACGAACTTTGCATTTTGCTATGAAGTTTCACAAAAAATGACTTTTCGTATCAAAAACTATCTTTTTAAACTTATTTGGTCCATCCAAAACGAACTTTGCATTTTGCTATGTAGTTTCACAAAAAATGACTTTTCATATCAAAAACTATCTTTTTCAACTTATTTGGTCCATCCAAAACGAACTTTGCATTTTGCTATGAAGTTTCACAAAAAATGACTTTTCGTATCAAAAACTATCTTTTTCAACTTATTTGGTCCATCCAAAACGAACTTTGCATTTTGCTATGTAGTTTCACAAGAAATGACTTTTCATATCAAAAACTATCTTTTTCAACTTATTTGGTCCATCCAAAACGAACTTTGCATTTTGCTATGTAGTTTCACAAAAAATTACTTTTCATACCAAAAACTATCTATTTCAACTTATTTGGTCCATCCAAAACCAACTTTGCATTTTGCTATGTAGTTTCACAAAAAATGACTTTTCATATCAAAAACTATCTTTTTCAACTTATTTGGTCCATCCAAAACGAACTTTGCATTTTGCTATGAAGTTTCACAAAAAATGACTTTTCATATCAAAAACTATCTTTTTCAACTTATTTGGTCCATCCAAAACGAACTTTGCATTTTGCTATGAAGTTTCACAAAAAATGACTTTTCATATCAAAAACTATCTTTTTCAACTTATTTGGTCCATCCAAAACGAACTTTGCATTTTGCTATGTAGTTTCACAAAAAATTACTTTTCATACCAAAAACTATCTATTTCAACTTATTTGGTCCATCCAAAACCAACTTTGCATTTTGCTATGTAGTTTCACAAGAAATGACTTTTCATATCAAAAACTATCTTTTTCAACTTATTTGGTCCATCCAAAACGAACTTTGCATTTTGCTATGTAGTTTCACAAAAAATTACTTTTCATACCAAAAACTATCTATTTCAACTTATTTGGTCCATCCAAAACCAACTTTGCATTTTGCTATGTAGTTTCACAAAAAATGACTTTTCATATCAAAAACTATCTTTTTCAACTTATTTGGTCCATCCAAAACGAACTTTGCATTTTGCTATGTAGTTTCACAAAAAATGACTTTTCATACCAAAAACTATCTTTTTCAACTTATTTGGTCCATCCAAAACGAACTTTGCATTTTGCTATGTAGTTTCACAAAAAATTACTTTCATACCAAAAACTATCTATTTCAACTTATTTGGTCCATCCAAAACCAACTTTGCATTTTGCTATGTAGTTTCACAAAAAATGACTTTTCATATCAAAAACTATCTTTTTCAACTTATTTGGTCCATCCAAAACGAACTTTGCATTTTGCTATGTAGTTTCACAAAAAATGACTTTTCATATCAAAAACTATCTTTTTCAACTTATTTGGTCCATCCAAAACGAACTTTGCATTTTGCTATGAAGTTTCACAAAAAATGACTTTTCGTATCAAAAACTATCTTTTTCAACTTATTTGGTCCATCCAAAACGAACTTTGCATTTTGCTATGAAGTTTCACAAAAAATGACTTTTCGTATCAAAAACTATCTTTTTCAACTTATTTGGTCCATCCAAAACGAACTTTGTACTTTGCTATGAAGTTTCACAAAAAATGACTTTTTATATCAAAAACTATCTATTTCAACTTATTTGGTCCATCCAAAACGAACTTTGCATTTTGCTATGAAGTTTCACAAAAAATGACTTTTCGTATCAAAAACTATCTTTTTCAACTTATTTGGTCCATCCAAAACGAACTTTGCATTTTGCTATGTAGTTTCACAAGAAATGACTTTTCATATCAAAAACTATCTTTTTCAACTTATTTGGTCCATCCAAAACGAACTTTGCATTTTGCTATGTAGTTTCACAAAAAATTACTTTTCATACCAAAAACTATCTATTTCAACTTATTTGGTCCATCCAAAACCAACTTTGCATTTTGCTATGTAGTTTCACAAAAAATGACTTTTCATATCAAAAACTATCTTTTTCAACTTATTTGGTCCATCCAAAACGAACTTTGCATTTTGCTATGAAGTTTCACAAAAAATGACTTTTCATATCAAAAACTATCTTTTTCAACTTATTTGGTCCATCCAAAACGAACTTTGCATTTTGCTATGAAGTTTCACAAAAAATGACTTTTCATATCAAAAACTATCTTTTTCAACTTATTTGGTCCAGCCAAAACGAACTTTGCATTTTGCTATGTAGTTTCACAAAAAATGACTTTTCATATCAAAAACTATCTTTTTCAACTTATTTGGTCCATCCAAAACGAACTTTGCATTTTGCTATGAAGTTTCACAAAAAATGACTTTTCGTATCAAAAACTATCTTTTTAAACTTATTTGGTCCATCCAAAACGAACTTTGCATTTTGCTATGTAGTTTCACAAAAAATGACTTTTCATATCAAAAACTATCTTTTTCAACTATTTTGGTCCATCCAAAACGAACTTTGCATTTTGCTATGTAGTTTCACAAAAAATGACTTTTCATATTAAAAACTATCTTTTTCAACATATTTGGTCCATCCAAAACGAACTTTGCATTTTGCTATGAAGTTTCACAAAAAATGACTTTTCATATCAAAAACTATCTTTTTCAACTTATTTGGTCCATCCAAAACGAACTTTGCATTTTGCTATGTAGTTTCACAAGAAATGACTTTTCATATCAAAAACTATCTTTTTCAACTTATTTGGTCCATCCAAAACGAACTTTGTATTTTGCTATGTAGTTTCACAAAAAATGACTTTTCATACCAAAAACTATCTTTTTCAACTTATTTGGTCCATCCAAAACGAACTTTGCATTTTGCTATGTAGTTTCACAAAAAATTACTTTCATACCAAAAACTATCTATTTCAACTTATTTGGTCCATCCAAAACCAACTTTGCATTTTGCTATGTAGTTTCACAAAAAATGACTTTTCATATCAAAAACTATCTTTTTCAACTTATTTGGTCCATCCAAAACGAACTTTGCATTTTGCTATGTAGTTTCACAAAAAATGACTTTTCATATCAAAAACTATCTTTTTCAACTTATTTGGTCCATCCAAAACGAACTTTGCATTTTGCTATGAAGTTTCACAAAAAATGACTTTTCGTATCAAAAACTATCTTTTTCAACTTATTTGGTCCATCCAAAACGAACTTTGCATTTTGCTATGAAGTTTCACAAAAAATGACTTTTCGTATCAAAAACTATCTTTTTCAACTTATTTGGTCCATCCAAAACGAACTTTGTACTTTGCTATGAAGTTTCACAAAAAATGACTTTTTATATCAAAAACTATCTATTTCAACTTATTTGGTCCATCCAAAACGAACTTTGCATTTTGCTATGAAGTTTCACAAAAAATGACTTTTCGTATCAAAAACTATCTTTTTCAACTTATTTGGTCCATCCAAAACGAACTTTGCATTTTGCTATGTAGTTTCACAAGAAATGACTTTTCATATCAAAAACTATCTTTTTCAACTTATTTGGTCCATCCAAAACGAACTTTGCATTTTGCTATGTAGTTTCACAAAAAATTACTTTTCATACCAAAAACTATCTATTTCAACTTATTTGGTCCATCCAAAACCAACTTTGCATTTTGCTATGTAGTTTCACAAAAAATGACTTTTCATATCAAAAACTATCTTTTTCAACTTATTTGGTCCATCCAAAACGAACTTTGCATTTTGCTATGAAGTTTCACAAAAAATGACTTTTCATATCAAAAACTATCTTTTTCAACTTATTTGGTCCATCCAAAACCAACTTTGCATTTTGCTATGAAGTTTCACAAAAAATGACTTTTCATATCAAAAACTATCTTTTTCAACTTATTTGGTCCAGCCAAAACGAACTTTGCATTTTGCTATGTAGTTTCACAAAAAATGACTTTTCATATCAAAAACTATCTTTTTCAACATATTTGGTCCATCCAAAACGAACTTTGCATTTTGCTATGAAGTTTCACAAAAAATGACTTTTCATATCAAAAACTATCTTTTTCAACTTATTTGGTCCAGCCAAAACGAACTTTGCATTTTGCTATGTAGTTTCACAAAAAATTACTTTTCATACCAAAAACTATCTTTTTAAACTTATTTGGTCCATCCAAAACGAACTTTGCATTTTGCTATGTAGTTTCACAAAAAATGACTTTTCATATCAAAAACTATCTTTTTCAACTATTTTGGTCCATCCAAAACGAACTTTGCATTTTGCTATGTAGTTTCACAAAAAATGACTTTTCATATTAAAAACTATCTTTTTCAACATATTTGGTCCATCCAAAACGAACTTTGCATTTTGCTATGAAGTTTCACAAAAAATGACTTTTCATATCAAAAACTATCTTTTTCAACTTATTTGGTCCAGCCAAAACGAACTTTGCATTTTGCTATGTAGTTTCACAAAAAATTACTTTTCATACCAAAAACTATCTATTTCAACTTATTTGGTCCATCCAAAACCAACTTTGCATTTTGCTATGTAGTTTCACAAAAAATGACTTTTCATATCAAAAACTATCTTTTTCAACTTATTTGGTCCATCCAAAACGAACTTTGCATTTTGCTATGAAGTTTCACAAAAAATGACTTTTCGTATCAAAAACTATCTTTTTCAACTTATTTGGTCCATCCAAAACGAACTTTGCATTTTGCTATGTAGTTTCACAAGAAATGACTTTTCATATCAAAAACTATCTTTTTCAACTTATTTGGTCCATCCAAAACGAACTTTGTATTTTGCTATGTAGTTTCACAAAAAATGACTTTTCATACCAAAAACTATCTTTTTCAACTTATTTGGTCCATCCAAAACGAACTTTGCATTTTGCTATGTAGTTTCACAAAAAATGACTTTTCATACCAAAAACTATCTATTTCAACATAGTTGGTCCATCCAAAACGAACTTTGCATTTTGCTATGTAGTTTCACAAAAAATGACTTTTCATACAAAAAACTATCTTTTTCAACTTATTTGGTCCATCCAAAACCAACTTTGCATTTTGCTATGTAGTTTCACAAAAAATTACTTTTCATACCAAAAACTATCTTTTTCAACTTATTTGGTCCATCCAAAACGAACTTTGCATTTTGCTATGTAGTTTCACAAAAAATGACTTTTCATACCAAAAACTATCTATTTCAACTTATTTGGTCCATCCAAAACGAACTTTGCATTTTGCTATGTAGTTTCACAAAAAATGACTTTTCATACCAAAAACTATCTTTTTCAACTTATTTGGTCCATCCAAAACGAACTTTGCATTTTGCTATGTAGTTTCACAAAAAATGACTTTTCATATCAAAAACTATCTTTTTCAACTTATTTGGTCCATCCAAAACGAACTTTGCATTTTGCTATGTAGTTTCACAAAAAATTACTTTTCATACCAAAAACTATCTATTTCAACTTATTTGGTCCATCCAAAACGAACTTTGCATTTTGCTATGTAGTTTCACAAAAAATGACTTTTCATACCAAAAACTATCTTTTTCAACTTATTTGGTCCATCCAAAACGAACTTTGCATTTTGCTATGTAGTTTCACAAAAAATGACTTTTCATATCAAAAACTATCTTTTTCAACTTATTTGGTCCATCCAAAACCAACTTTGCATTTTGCTATGTAGTTTCACAAAAAATTACTTTTCATACCAAAAACTATCTATTTCAACTTATTTGGTCCATCCAAAACGAACTTTGCATTTTGCTATGTAGTTTCACAAAAAATTACTTTTCATACCAAAAACTATCTATTTCAACTTATTTGGTCCATCCAAAACGAACTTTGCATTTTGCTATGTAGTTTCACAAGAAATGACTTTTCATATCAAAAACTATCTTTTTCAACTTATTTGGTCCATCCAAAACGAACTTTGCATTTTGCTATGTAGTTTCACAAAAAATGACTTTTCATATCAAAAACTATCTTTTTCAACTTATTTGGTCCATCCAAAACGAACTTTGCATTTTGCTATGAAGTTTCACAAGAAATGACTTTTCATATCAAAAACTATCTTTTTCAACTTATTTGGTCCATCCAAAACGAACTTTACATTTTGCTATGAAGTTACACAAGAAATGACTTTCATACCAAAAACTATCTATTTGAACTTATTTGGTCCATCCAAAACGAACTTTGCATTTTGCTATGAAGTTTGACAAAAAATGACTTTTCATATCAAAAACTATCTATTTCAACTTATTTGGTCCATCCAAAACGAACTTTACATTTTGCTATGAAGTTACACAAGAAATGACTTTCATACCAAAACCTATCTATCTCAACTTATTTCGTCCATCCAAAACGAACTTTACATTTTGCTATGAAGTTACACAAGAAATGACTTTTCATATCAAAAACTATCTATTTCAACTTATTTGGTCCATCCAAAACGAACTTTGCATTTTGCTATGTAGTTTCACAAAAAATGACTTTTCATATCAAAAACTATCTTTTTCAACTTATTTGGTCCATCCAAAACGAACTTTGCATTTTGCTATGTAGTTTCACAAAAAATGACTTTTCATATCAAAAACTATCTTTTTCAACTTATTTGGTCCATCCAAAACGAACTTTGAATTTTGCTATGAAGTTTCACAAAAAATGACATTTCATATCAAAAACTATCTATTTCAACTTATTTGGTCCATCCAAAACGAACTTTGCATTTTGCTATGTAGTTTCACAAAAAATGACTTTTCATATCAAAAACTATCTTTTTCAACTTATTTGGTCCATCCAAAACGAACTTTGCATTTTGCTATGAAGTTTCACAAAAAATGACTTTTCATATCAAAAACTATCTTTTTCAACTTATTTGGTCCATCCAAAACGAACTTTGCATTTTGCTATGAAGTTTCACAAGAAATGACTTTTCATATCAAAAACTATCTTTTTCAACTTATTTGGTCCATCCAAAACGAACTTTGAATTTTGCTATGAAGTTTCACAAAAAATGACTTTTCATATCAAAAACTATCTATTTCAACTTATTTGGTCCATCCAAAACGAACTTTGCATTTTGCTATGAAGTTTGACAAAAAATGACTTTTCATATCAAAAACTATCTTTTTCAACTTATTTGGTCCATCCAAAACGAACTTTGCATTTTGCTATGAAGTTTCACAAGAAATGACTTTTCATATCAAAAACTATCTTTTTCAACTTATTTGGTCCATCCAAAACGAACTTTGAATTTTGCTATGAAGTTTCACAAAAAATGACTTTTCATATCAAAAACTATCTATTTCAACTTATTTGGTCCATCCAAAACGAACTTTGCATTTTGCTATGTAGTTTCACAAAACATGACTTTTCATATCAAAAACTATCTATTTCAACTTATTTGGTCCATCCAAAACGAACTTTGCATTTTGCTATGTAGTTTCACAAAAAATGACTTTTCATATCAAAAACTATCTTTTTCAACTTATTTGGTCCATCCAAAACGAACTTTGCATTTTGCTATGAAGTTTCACAAGAAATGACTTTTCATATCAAAAACTATCTTTTTCAACTTATTTGGTCCATCCAAAACGAACTTTGCATTTTGCTATGAAGTTTCACAAAAAATGACTTTTCATATCAAAAACTATCTTTTTCAACTTATTTGGTCCATCCAAAACGAACTTTGCATTTTGCTATGAAGTTTCACAAAAAATGACTTTTCATATCAAAAACTATCTATTTCAACTTATTTGGTCCATCCAAAACGAACTTTGCATTTTGCTATGAAGTTTGACAAAAAATGACTTTTCATATCAAAAACTATCTATCTCAACTTATTTCGTCCATCCAAAACGAACTTTACATTTTGCTATGAAGTTACACAAGAAATGACTTTTCATATCAAAAACTATCTATTTCAACTTATTTCGTCCATCCAAAACGAACTTTACATTTTGCTATGAAGTTACACAAGAAATGACTTTTCATATCAAAAACTATCTATTTCAACTTATTTGGTCCATCCAAAACGAACTTTGCATTTTGCTATGTAGTTTCACAAAAAATGACTTTTCATATCAAAAACTATCTTTTTCAACTTATTTGGTCCATCCAAAACGAACTTTGCATTTTGCTATGTAGTTTCACAAAAAATGACTTTTCATATCAAAAACTATCTTTTTCAACTTATTTGGTCCATCCAAAACGAACTTTGAATTTTGCTATGAAGTTTCACAAAAAATGACTTTTCATATCAAAAACTATCTATTTCAACTTATTTGGTCCATCCAAAACGAACTTTGCATTTTGCTATGTAGTTTCACAAAAAATGACTTTTCATATCAAAAACTATCTTTTTCAACTTATTTGGTCCATCCAAAACGAACTTTGCATTTTGCTATGAAGTTTCACAAGAAATGACTTTTCATATCAAAAACTATCTTTTTCAACTTATTTGGTCCATCCAAAACGAACTTTGAATGTTGCTATGTCGTTTCACAAAAAATGACTTTTCATATCAAAAACTATCTTTTTAAACTTATTTGGTCCATCCAAAACGAACTTTGCATTTTGCTTTGTAGTTTCACAAAAAATGACTTTTCATATCAAAAACTATCTTTTTCAACTTATTTGGTCCATCCAAAACGAACTTTGCATTTTGCTATGTAGTTTCACAAAAAATGACTTTTCATATCAAAAACTATCTTTTTCAACTTATTTGGTCCATCCAAAACGAACTTTGCATTTTGCTATGTAGTTTCACAAAAAATGACTTTTCATACCAAAAACTATCTATTTAAACTTATTTGGTCCATCCAAAACGAACTTTGCATTTTGCTATGTAGTTTCACAAAAAATGACTTTTCATATCAAAAATTATCTTTTTCAACTTATGTGGTCCATCCAAAACGAACTTTGCATTTTGCTATGAAGTTTCACAAAAAATGACTTTTCATATCAAAAACTATCTTTTTCAACTTATTTGGTCCATCCAAAACGAACTTTGAATTTTGCTATGTCGTTTCACAAAAAATGACTTTTCATATCAAAAACTATCTTTTTCAACTTATGTGGTCCATCCAAAACGAACTTTGCATTTTGCTTTGTAGTTTCACAAAAAATGACTTTTCATATCAAAAACTATCTTTTTCAACTTATTTGGTCCATCCAAAACGAACTTTGCATTTTGCTATGTAGTTTCACAAAAAATGACTTTTCATACCAAAAACTATCTATTTAAACTTATTTGGTCCATCCAAAACGAACTTTGCATTTTGCTATGTAGTTTAACAAAAAATGACTTTTCATATCAAAAATTATCTTTTTCAACTTATTTGGTCCATCCAAAACGAACTTTGCATTTTGCTATGTAGTTTCACAAAAAATGACTTTTCATATCAAAAACTATCTTTTTAAACTTATTTGGTCCATCCAAAACGAACTTTGCATTTTGCTATGAAGTTTCACAAGAAATGACTTTTCATATCAAAAACTATCTTTTTCAACTTATTTGGTCCATCCAAAACGAACTTTGCATTTTGCTTTGTAGTTTCACAAAAAATGACTTTTCATATCAAAAACTATCTTTTTCAACTTATTTGGTCCATCCAAAACGGACTTTGCATTTTGCTATGAAGTTTCACAAAAAATGACTTTTCATATCAAAAACTATCTTTTTCAACTTATTTGGTCCATCCAAAACGAACTTTGCATTTTGCTATGAAGTTTCACAAAAAATGACTTTTCATATCAAAAACTATCTTTTTCAACTTATTTGGTCCATCCAAAACGAACTTTGCATTTTGCTATGTAGTTTCACAAAAAATGACTTTTCATATCAAAAACTATCTTTTTCAACTTATTTGGTCCATCCAAAACGGACTTTGCATTTTGCTATGAAGTTTCACAAGAAATGACTTTTCATATCAAAAACTATCTTTTTCAACTTATTTGGTCCAGCCAAAACGAACTTTGCAGTTTGCTTTGAAGTTACACAAGAAATGACTTTCATACCACAAACTATCTTTTTCAACTTATTTGGTCCATCCAAAACGGACTTTGCATTTTGCTATGAAGTTTCACAAAAAATGACTTTTCATATCAAAAACTATCTTTTTCAACTTATTTGGTCCATCCAAAACGGACTTTGCATTTTGCTATGAAGTTTCACAAAAAATGACTTTTCATATCAAAAACTATCTTTTTCAACTTATTTGGTCCATCCAAAACGAACTTTGCATTTTGCTATGTAGTTTCACAAAAAATGACTTTTCATATCAAAAACTATCTTTTTCAACTTATTTGGTCCAGCCAAAACGAACTTTGCAGTTTGCTTTGAAGTTACACAAGAAATGACTTTTCATATCAAAAACTATCTTTTTCAACTTATTTGGTCCATCCAAAACGAACTTTGCAGTTTGCTTTGAAGTTTCACAAAAAATGACTTTTCATATCAAAAACTATCTTTTTCAACTTATTTGGTCCATCCAAAACGGACTTTGCATTTTGCTATGAAGTTTCACAAGAAATGACTTTTCATATTAAAAACTATCTTTTTCAACTTATTTGGTCCATCCAAAACGAACTTTGCATTTTGCTATGTAGTTTCACAAAAAATGACTTTTCATATCAAAAACTATCTTTTTCAACTTATTTGGTCCAGCCAAAACGAACTTTGCAGTTTGCTTTGAAGTTACACAAGAAATGACTTTCATACCAAAAACTATCTTTTTCAACTTATTTGGTCCATCCAAAACGAACTTTGCATTTTGCTATGTAGTTTCACAAAAAATGACTTTTCATATCAAAAACTATCTATTTCAACTTATTTGGTCCATCCAAAACGAACTTTGCATTTTGCTATGTAGTTTCACAAAAAATGACTTTTCATATCAAAAACTATCTTTTTCAACTTATTTGGTCCATCCAAAACGAACTTTGCATTTTGCTATGTAGTTTCACAAAAAATGACTTTTCATATCAAAAACTATCTTTTTCAACTTATTTGGTCCATCCAAAACGAACTTTGCATTTTGCTATGTAGTTACACAAAAAATGACTTTTCATATCAAAAACTATCTTTTTCAACTTATTTGGTCCATCCAAAACGAACTTCGCATTTTGCTATGTAGTTTCACGAGCAATGACTTTTCATACCAAAAACTTACTATTTCAACTCATTTCGTCCATCCAAAACGAACTTTGCATTTTGCTATGTAGTTTCACAAAAAATGACTTTTCATATTAAAAACTATCTTTTTCAACTTATTTGGTCCATCCAAAACGAACTTTGCATTTTGCTATGAAGTTTCACAAAAAATGACTTTTCATATCAAAAACTATCTTTTTCAACTTATTCGGTCCATCCAAAACGAACTTTGCATTTTGCTATGTAGTTTCACAAAAAATGAATTTTCATACCAAAAACTATCTTTTTCAACTTATTTGGTCCATCCAAAACGAACTTTGCATTTTGCTATGTAGTTTCACAAAAAATGACTTTTCATATCAAAAACTATCTTTTTCAACTTATTTGGTCCATCCAAAACGAACTTTGCATTTTGCTATGAAGTTTCAAAAGAAATGACTTTTTATACCAAAAACTATCTTTTTCAACTTATTTGGTCCATCCAAAACGAACTTTGCATTTTGCTATGTAGTTTCACAAAAAATGACTTTTCATATCAAAAACTATCTTTTTCAACTTATTTGGTCCATCCAAAACGAACTTTGCATTTTGCTATGAAGTTTCACAAGAAATGACTTTTCATATCAAAAACTATCTTTTTCAACTTATTTGGTCCATCCAAAACGAACTTTGCATTTTGCTATGTAGTTTCACAAAAAATGACTTTTCATATCAAAAACTATCTTTTTCAACTTATGTGGTCCATCCAAAACGAACTTTGCATTTTGCTATGTAGTTTCACAAAAAATGACTTTTCATACCAAAAACTATCTATTTCAACTTATTTGGTCCATCCAAAACGAACTTTGCATTTTGCTATGTAGTTTCACAAAAAATGACTTTTCATATCAAAAACTATCTTTTTCAACTTATTTGGTCCAGCCAAAACGAACTTTGCATTTTGCTATGTAGTTTCACAAAAAATGACTTTTCATATTAAAAACTATCTTGTTCAACTTATTTGGTCCAGCCAAAACGAACTTTGCATTTTGCTATGTAGTTACACAAAAAATGACTTTTCATATCAAAAACTATCTTTTTCAACTTATTTGGTCCATCCAAAACGAACTTTGCATTTTGCTATGTAGTTTCACAAAAAATAACTTTTCATATCAAAAACTACCTTTTTCAACTTATTTGGTCCATCCAAAACGAACTTTGCATTTTGCTATGAAGTTTCACAAGAAATGACTTTTCATATCAAAACCTATCTTTTTCAACTTATTTGGTCCATCCAAAACGAACTTTGCATTTTGCTATGTAGTTTCACAAGAAATGACTTTTCATATCAAAACCTATCTTTTTCAACTTATTTGGTACATCCAAAACGAACTTTGCATTTTGCTATGTAGTTTCACAAAAAATGACTTTTCATACCAAAAACTATCTTTTTCCACTTATTTGGTCCATCCAAAACGAACTTTGCATTTTGCTATGTAGTTTCACAAAAAATGACTGTTCATATCAAAAACTATCTTTTTCAACTTATTTGGTCCATCCAAAACGAACTTTGCATTTTGCTATGTAGTTTCACAAGAAATGACTTTTCATATCAAAAACTATCTTTTTCAACTTATTTGGTCCATCCAAAATGAACTTTGCATTTTGCTATGTAGTTTCACAAAAAATGACTTTTCATATCAAAAACTATCTTTTTCGACTTATTTGGTCCAGCCAAAACGAACTTTGCATTTTGCTATGTAGTTTCACAAAAAATGACTTTTCATATCAAAAACTATCTTTTTCAACTTATTTGGTCCATCCAAAACGAACTTTGCATTTTGCTATGTAGTTTCACAAAAAATGACTTTTCATATCAAAAACTATCTTTTTCGACTTATTTGGTCCATCCAAAACGATCTTTGCATTTTGCTATGAAGTTACACAAGAAATGACTTTTCATATCAAAAACTATCTATTTCAACGTATTTGGTCCATCCAAAACGAACTTTGCATTTTGCTATGAAGTTTCACAAGAAATGACTTTTCATATCAAAAACTATCTATTTCAACGTATTTGGTCCATCCAAAACGAACTTTGCATTTTGCTATGAAGTTTCACAAGAAATGACTTTTCATATCAAAAACTATCTATTTCAACTTATTTGGTCCAGCCAAAACGAACTTTGCATTTTGCTATGTAGTTTCACAAAAAATGACTTTTCATATCAAAAACTATCTTTTTCAACTTATTTGGTCCATCCAAAATGAACTTTGCATTTTGCTATGTAGTTTCACAAAAAATGACTTTTCATATCAAAAACTATCTTTTTCAACTAATTTGGTCCATCGAAAACGAACTTTGCATTTTGCTATGTAGTTTCACAAAAAATGACTTTTCATATCAAAAACTATCTTTTTCAACTTATTTGGTCCATCGAAAACGAACTTTGCATTTTGCTATGTAGTTTCACAAAAAATGACTTTTCATACCAAAAACTATCTTTTTCAACTTATTTGGTCCATCCCAAACGAACTTTGAATTTTGCTATGTAGTTTCACAAAAAATGACTTTTCATATCAAAAACTATCTTTTTCAACTTATTTGGTCCATCCAAAACGAACTTTGCATTTTGCTATGTAGTTTCACAAAAAATGACTTTTCATATCAAAAACTATCTATTTCAACTTATTTGGTCCATCCAAAACGAACTTTGCATTTTGCTATGTAGTTTCACAAAAAATGACTTTCCATATCAAAAACTATCTTTTTCAACTTATTTGGTCCATCCAAAACGAACTTTGCATTTTGCTATGTAGTTTCACAAAAAATGACTTTTCATATCAAAAACTATCTTTTTCAACTTATTTGGTCCATCCAAAACGAACTTTGCATTTTGCTATGTAGTTTCACAAAAAATGACTTTTCATATCAAAAACTATCTTTTTCGACTTATTTGGTCCAGCCAAAACGAACTTTGCATTTTGCTATGTAGTTTCACAAAAAATGACTTTTCATATCAAAAACTATCTTTTTCAACTTATTTGGTCCATCCAAAACGAACTTTGCATTTTGCTATGTAGTTTCACAAAAAATGACTTTTCATATCAAAAACTATCTTTTTCGACTTATTTGGTCCAGCCAAAACGAACTTTGCATTTTGCTATGTAGTTTCACAAAAAATGACTTTTCATATCAAAAACTATCTTTTTCAACTTATTTGGTCCATCGAAAACGAACTTTGCATTTTGCTATGTAGTTTCACAAAAAATGACTTTTCATATCAAAAACTATCTTTTTCAACTTATTTGGTCCATCCAAAACGAACTTTGCATTTTGCTATGTAGTTTCACAAAAAATGACTTTTCATATCAAAAACTATCTTTTTCAACTTATTTGGTCCATCCAAAACGAACTTTGCATTTTGCTATGTAGTTTCACAAAAAAAGACTTTTCATATTAAAAACTATCTTTTTCAACTTATTTGGTCCATCCAAAACGAACTTTGCATTTTGCTATGTAGTTTCACAAAAAATGACTTTTCATATCGAAAACTATCTTTTTCAACTTATTTGGTCCATCCAAAACGAACTTTGCATTTTGATATGTAGTTTCACAAAAAATGACTTTTCAAACCAAAAACTATCTATTTCAACTTATTTGGTCCATCCAAAACGAACTTTGCATTTTGCTATGTAGTTTCACAAAAAATGACTTTTCATACCAAAAACTATCTATTTCAACTTATTTGGTCCATCCAAAACGAACTTTGCATTTTGATATGAAGTTTCACAAAAAAATGACTTTTCATATCAAAAACTATCTTTTTCAACTTATTTGGTCCATCCAAAACGAACTTTGCATTTTGATATGAAGTTTCACAAAAAATGACTTTTCATACCAAAAACTATCTATTTCAACTTACTTGGTCCATCCAAAACGAACTTTGCATTTTGCTATGAAGTTTCACAAAAAATGACTTTTCATATCAAAAACTATCTATTTCAACTTATTTGGTCCATCCAAAACGAACTTTGCATTTTGCTATGTAGGTTCACAAAAAATGACTTTTCATATCAAAAACTATCTTTTTAAACTTATTTGGTCCATCCAAAACGAACTTTGCATTTTGATATGAAGTTTCACAAAAAATGACTTTTCATACCAAAAACTATCTATTTCAACTTATTTGGTCCATCCAAAACGAACTTTGCATTTTGCTATGTAGTTTCACAAAAAATGACTTTTCATATCAAAAACTATCTTTTTCAACTTATTTGGTCCATCCAAAACGAACTTTGCATTTTGCTATTAAGTTTCACAAGAAATGACTTTTCATATCAAAAACTATCTTTTTCAACTTATTTGGTCCATCCAAAACGAACTTTGCATTTTGCTATTAAGTTTCACAAGAAATGACTTTTCATATCAAAAACTATCTTTTTCAACTCATTTGGTCCATCCAAAACGAACTTTGAATTTTGCTATGTAGTTTCACAAAAAATGACTTTTCATATCAAAAACTATCTTTTTCAACTTATTTGGTCCATCCAAAACGAACCTTGCATTTTGCTATTAAGTTTCACAAGAAATGACTTTTCATATCAAAAACTATCTTTTTCAACTTATTTGGTCCATCCAAAACGAACTTTGCATTTTGCTATGAAGTTTCACAAAAAATGACTTTTCATATCAAAAACTATCTTTTTCAACTTATTTGGTCCATCCAAAACGAACTTTGAATTTTGCTATGAAGTTTCACAAAAAATGACTTTTCATATCAAAAACTATCTTTTTCAACTTATTTGGTCCATCCAAAACGAACTTTGCATTTTGCTATGTAGTTTCACAAAAAATGACTTTTCATATCAAAAACTATCTTTTTCAACTTATTTGGTCCATCCAAAACGAACTTTGCATTTTGCTATGAAGTTTTACAAAAAATGACTTTTCATATCAAAAACTATCTTTTTCAACTTATTTGGTCCATCCAAAACGAACTTTGCATTTTGCTATGTCGTTTCACAAAAAATGACTTTTCATATCAAAAACTATCTTTTTCAACTTATTTGGCCCATCCAAAACGAACTTTGCATTTTGCTATGTAGTTACACAAAAAATGACTTTTCATACCAAAAACTATCTTTTTAAACTTATTTGGTCCATCCAAAACGAACTTTGCATTTTGCTATGTAGTTTCACAAAAAATGACTTTTCATACCAAAAACTATCTTTTTCAACTTATTTGGTCCATCCAAAACGAACTTTGCATTTTGCTATGTAGTTTCACAAAAAATGACTTTTCATACCAAAAACTATCTTTTTCAACATATTTGGTCCATCCAAAACGAACTTTGAATTTTGCTATGTAGTTTCACAAAAAATGACTTTTCATATCAAAAACTATCTTTTTCAACTTATTTGGTCCATCCAAAACGAACTTTGCATTTTGCTATGTAGTTTCACAAAAAATGACTTTTCATATCAAAAACTATCTTTTTCAACTTATTTGGTCCATCCAAAACGAACTTTGCATTTTGCTATGTAGTTTCACAAGAAATGACTTTTCATATCAAAAACTATCTTTTTCAACTTATTTGGTCCATCCAAAACGAACTTTGCATTTTGCTATGAAGTTTCACAAAAAATGACTTTTCATATCAAAAACTATCTTTTTCAACTTATTTGGTCCATCCAAAACGAACTTTGCAGTTTGCTATGTAGTTTCACAAAAAATGACTTTTCATATCAAAAACTATCGTTATCAACTTATTTGGTCCATCTAAAACGAACTTTGCATTTTGCTATGTAGTTTCACAAAAAATGACTTTTCATATCAAAAACTATCTTTTTCAACTTATTTGGTCCAACCAAAACGAACTTTGCATTTTGCTATGTAGTTTCACAAAAAATGACTTTTCATATCAAAAACTATCTTTTTCAACTTATTTGGTCCATCCAAAACGAACTTTGCATTTTGCTATGTAGTTTCACAAAAAATGACTTTTCATATCAAAAACTATCTTTTTCAACTTATTTGGTCCATCCAAAACGAACTTTGCATTTTGCTATGTAGTTTCACAAGAAAAGACTTTTCATATCAAAAACTATCTTTTTCAACTTATTTGGTCCATCCAAAGCGAACTTTACATTTTGCTATGAAGTTTCACAAAAAATGACTTTTCATATCAAAAACTATCTTTTTCAACTTATTTGGTCCATCCAAAACGAACTTTGCATTTTGCTATGTAGTTTCACAAAAAATGACTTTTCATACCAAAAACTATCTTTTTCAACTTATTTGGTCCATCCAAAACGAACTTTGCATTTTGCTATGTAGTTTCACAAAAAATGACTTTTCATATCAAAAACTATCTATTTCAACTTATTTGGTCCATCCAAAACGAACTTTGCATTTTGCTATGTAGTTTCACAAAAAATGACTTTTCATACCAAAAACTATCTTTTTCAACTTATGTGGTCCATCCAAAACGAATTTCGCATTTTGCTTTGTAGTTTCACAAAAAATGACTTTTCATATCAAAAACTATCTTTTTCAACTTATTTGGTCTATCCAAAACGAACTTTGCATTTTGCTATGAAGTTTCACAAGAAATGACTTTTCATATCAAAAACTATCTTTTTCAACTTATTTGGTCCATCCAAAACGAACTTTGCATTTTGCTATGTAGTTTCACAAAAAATGACTTTTCATATCAAAAACTATCTTTTTCAACTTATTTGGTCTATCCAAAACGAACTTTGCATTTTGCTATGAAGTTTCACAAGAAATGACTTTTCATATCAAAAACTATCTTTTTCAACTTATTTGGTCCATCCAAAACGAACTTTGCATTTTGCTATGTAGTTTCACAAAAAATGACTTTTCAAATCAAAAACTATCTATTTCAACTTATTTGGTCCATCCACAACGGACTATGCATTTTGCTATGTAGTTTCACAAAAAATGACTTTTCATATCAAAAACTATCTTTTTCAACTTATTTGGTCCATCCAAAACGAACTTTGCATTTTGCTATGTAGTTTCACAAAAAATGACTTTTCATATCAAAAACTATCTTTTTCAACTTATTTGGTCCATCCAAAACGAACTTTGCATTTTGCTATGAAGTTTCACAAGAAATGACTTTTCATATCAAAAACTATCGTTTTCAACTTATTTGGTCCATCCAAAACGAACTTTGCATTTTGCTATGTAGTTTCACAAAAAATGACTTTTCATATCAAAAACTATCTATTTCAACTTATTTGGTCCATCCAAAACGAACTTTGCATTTTGCTATGTAGTTTCACAAAAAATGACTTTTCATACCAAAAGCTATCTATTTCAACTTATTTGGTCCATCCAAAACGAACTTTGCATTTTGCTATGTAGTTTCACAAAAAATGACTTTTCATATCAAAAACTATCTTTTTCAACTTATTTGGTCCATCCAAAACGAAGTTTGCATTTTGCTATGAAGTTTCACAAGAAATGACTTTTCATATCAAAAACTATCTTTTTCAACTTATTTGGTCCATCCAAAACGAACTTTGCATTTTGCTATGAAGTTTCACAAGAAATGACTTTTCATATCAAAAACTATCTTTTTCAACTTATTTGGTCCATCCAAAACGAACTTTGCATTTTGCAATTAAGTTTCACAAGAAATGACTTTTCATATCAAAAACTATCTTTTTCAACTTATTTGGTCCATCCAAAACGAACTTTGCATTTTGCTATGTAGTTTCACAAAAAATGACTTTTCATACCAAAAACTATCTATTTCATCTTATTTGGTCCAACCAAAACGAACTTTGCATTTTGCTATGTAGTTTCACAAGAAATGACTTTTCATATCAAAAACTATCTTTTTCAACATATTTGGTCCATCCAAAACGAACTTTGAGTTTTGCTATGTAGTTTCACAAAAAATGACTTTTCATACCAAAAACTATCTTTTTCAACTTATTTGGTCCATCCAAAACGAACTTTGCATTTTGCTATGAAGTTTCACAAGAAATGACTTTTCATATCAAAAACTATCTATTTCAACTTATTTGGTCCATCCAAAACGAACTTTGCATTTTGCTATGTAGTTTCACAAAAAATGACTTTTCATATCAAAAACTATCTTTTTCAACTTATTTGGTCCATCCAAAACGAACTTTGCATTTTGCTATGAAGTTTCACAAAAAATGCCTTTTCATATCAAAAACTATCTTTTTCAACTTATTTGGTCCATCCAAAACGAACTTTGCATTTTGCTATGAAGTTTCACAAGAAATGACTTTTCATATCAAAAACTATCTTTTTCAACATATTTGGTCCATCCAAAACGAACTTTGAATTTTGCTATGTAGTTTCACAAAAAATGACTTTTCATATCAAAAACTATCTATTTCAACTTATTTGGTCCATCCAAAACGAACTTTGCATTTTGCTATGTAGTTTCACAAAAAATGACTTTTCATATCAAAAACTATCTTTTTCAACTTATTTGGTCCATCCAAAACGAACTTTGCATTTTGCTATGAAGTTTCACAAAAAATGACTTTTCATACCAAAAACTATCTTTTTCAACATATTTGGTCCATCCAAAACGAACTTTGAATTTTGCTATGTAGTTTCACAAAAAATGACTTTTCATATCAAAAACTATCTTTTTCAACATATTTGGTCCATCCAAAACGAACTTTGAGTTTTGCTATGTAGTTTCACAAAAAATGACTTTTCATACCAAAAACTATCTATTTCAACTTATTTGGTCCATCCAAAACGAACTTTGAGTTTTGCTATGAAGTTTCACAAGAAATGACTTTTCATATCAAAAACTATCTTTTTCAACTTATTTGGTCCATCCAAAACGAACTTTGAATTTTGCTATGTAGTTTCACAAAAAATGACTTTTCATATCAAAAACTATCTTTTTCAACTTATTTGGTCCATCCAAAACGAACTTTGCATTTTGCTATGTAGTTTCACAAAAAATGACTTTTCATATCAAAAACTATCTATTTCAACTTATTTGGTCCATCCAAAACGAACTTTGCATTTTGCTATGTAGTTTCACAAAAAATGACTTTTCATATCAAAAACTATCTATTTCAACTTATTTGGTCCATCCAAAACGAACTTTGCATTTTGCTATGAAGTTTCACAAAAAATGACTTTTCATATCAAAAACTATCTATTTCAACTTATTTGGTCCATCCAAAACGAACTTTGAGTTTTGCTATGTAGTTTCACAAAAAATGACTTTTCATACCAAAAACTATCTATTTCAACTTATTTGGTCCATCCAAAACGAACTTTGCATTTTGCTATGAAGTTTCACAAAAAATGACTTTTCATACCAAAAACTATCTATTTCAACTTATTTGGTCCATCCAAAACGAACTTTGCATTTTGCTATGTAGTTTCACAAAAAATGACTTTTCATACCAAAAACTATCTTTTTCAACTTATTTGGTCCATCCAAAACGAACTTTGCATTTTGCTATGAAGTTTCACAAAAAATGACTTTTCATACCAAAAACTATCTTTTTCAACATATTTGGTCCATCCAAAACGAACTTTGAATTTTGCTATGTAGTTTCACAAAAAATGACTTTTCATACCAAAAACTATCTATTTCAACTTATTTGGTCCATCCAAAACGAACTTTGCATTTTGCTATGTAGTTTCACAAAAAATGACTTTTCATACCAAAAACTATCTTTTTCAACTTATTTGGTCCATCCAAAACGAACTTTGCATTTTGCTATGAAGTTTCACAAAAAATGACTTTTCATACCAAAAACTATCTTTTTCAACTTATTTGGTCCATCCAAAACGAACTTTGCATTTAACTATGAAGTTACACAAGAAATGACTTTCATACCAAAAACTATCTATTTCAACTTATTTCGTCCATCCAAAGCGAACTTTGCATTTTACTATGAAGTTACACAAGAAATGACTTTCATACCAAAAACTATCTATTTCAACTTATTTGGTCCATCCAAAACGAACTTTGCATTTTGCTATGTAGTTTCACAAAAAATGACTTTTCATATCAAAAACTATCTTTTTAAACTTATTTGGTCCATCCAAAACGAACTTTGCATTTTGCTATGTAGTTTCACAAAAAATGACTTTTCATATCAAAAACTATCTTTTTCAACTTATTTGGTCCATCCAAAACGAACTTTGCATTTTGCTATGTAGTTTTACAAAAAATGACTTTTCATATCAAAAACTATCTTTTTCAACTTATTTGGTCCATCCAAAACGAACTTTGCATTTTGCTATGTAGTTTCACAAAAAATGGCTTTTCATATCAAAAACTATCTTTTTTACTTATTTGGTCCATCCAAAACGAACTTTGCATTTTGCTATGTAGTTTCACAAAAAATGACTTTTCATATCAAAAACTATCTTTTTCAACTTATTTGGTCCATCCAAAACGAACTTTGCATTTTGCTATGTAGTTTCACAAAAAGTGACTTTTCATATCAAAACCTATCTATTTCAACTTATTTGGTCCATCCAAAACGAACTTTGCATTTTGCTATGAAGTTTCACAAAAAATGACTTTTCATACCAAAAACTATCTATTTCAACTTATTTGGTCCATCCAAAACGAACTTTGCATTTTGCTATGTAGTTTCACAAGAAATGACTTTTCATATCAAAAACTATCTTTTTCAACTTATTTGGTCCATCCAAAACGAACTTTGCATTTTGCTATGTAGTTTCACAAAAAATGACTTTTCATACCAAAAACTATCTTTTTCAACTTATTTGGTCCATCCAGAACGAACTTTGCATTTTGCTATGTAGTTTCACAAAAAATGACTTTTCATATCAAAAACTATCTTTTCAAACTTATTTGGTCCATCCAAAACGAACTTTGCATTTTGCTATGTAGTTTCACAAAAAATGACTTTTCATATCAAAAACTATCTTTTTCAACTTATGTGGTCCATCCAAAACGAACTTCGCATTTTGCTATGTAGTTTCACAAAAAATGACTTTTCATACCAAAAACTATCTTTTTCAACTTATTTGGTCCATCCAAAACGAACTTTTCATTTTGCTATGTAGTTTCACAAAAACTGACTTTTCATACCAAAAACTATCTTTTTCAACTTATTTGGTCCATCCAAAACGAACTTTGCATTTTGCTATGTAGTTTCACAAAAAATGATTTTTCATATCAAAAACTATCTTTTTCAACTTATTTGGTCCATCGAAAACGAACTTTGCATTTTGCTATGTAGTTTCACAAAAGATGACTTTTCATATCAAAAACTATCTTTTTCAACTTATTTGGTCCATCCAGAACGAACTTTGCATTTTGCTATGTAGTTTCACAAAAAATGACTTTTCATATCAAAAACTATCTTTTTCAACTTATTTGGTCCATCCAAAACGAACTTTGCATTTTGCTATGTAGTTTCACAAAAAATGACTTTTCATACCAAAAACTATCTTTTTCAACTTATTTGGTCCATCCAAAACGAACTTTTCATTTTGCTATGTAGTTTCACAAAAACTGACTTTTCATACCAAAAACTATCTTTTTCAACTTATTTGGTCCATCCAAAACGAACTTTGCATTTTGCTATGAAGTTTCACAAGAAATGACTTTTCATATCAAAAACTATCTTTTTCAACTTATTTGGTCCATCCAAAACGAACTTTGCATTTTGCTATGTAATTACACAAGAAATGACTTTCATACCAAAAACTATCTATTTCAACTTATTCCGTCCATTCAAAACGAACTTTGCATTTTGCTATGAAGTTTCACAAGAAATGACTTTTCATATCAAAAACTATCTATTTCAACGTATTTGGTCCATCCAAAACGAACTTTGCATTTTGCTATGAAGTTTCACAAGAAATGACTTTTCATATCAAAAACTATCTTTTTCAACTTATTTGGTCCATCCAAAACGAACTTTGCATTTTGCTATGAAGTTTCACAAAAAATGACTTTTCATATCAAAAACTATCTTTTTCAACTTATTTGGTCCATCCAAAACGAACTTTGCATTTTGCTATGAAGTTTCACAAAAAATGACTTTTCATATCAAAAACTATCTTTTTCAACTTATTTGGTCCATCCAAAACGAACTTTGCATTTTGCTATGAAGTTTCACAAGAAATGACTTTTCATATCAAAAACTATCTATTTCAACTTCTTTGGTCCATCCAAAACGAACTTTGCATTTTGCGATGAAGTTTCACAAGAAATGACTTTTCATATCAAAAACTATCTTTTTCAACTTATTTGGTCCATCCAAAACGAACTTTGCATTTTGCTATGAAGTTTCACAAAAAATGACTTTTCATATCAAAAACTATCTTTTTCAACTTATTTGGTCCATCCAAAACGAACTTTGCATTTTGCTATGTAGTTTCACAAAAAATGACTTTTCATATCAAAAACAATCTTTTTCAACTTATTTGGTCCATCCAAAACGAACTTTGCATTTTGCGATGAAGTTTCACAAGAAATGACTTTTCATATCAAAAACTATCTTTTACAACTTATTTGGTCCATCCAAAACGAACTTTGCATTTTGCTATGTAGTTTCACAAAAAATGACTTTTCATATCAAAAACTATCTTTTTCAACTTATTTGGTCCATCCAAAACGAACTTTGCATTTTGCTATGAAGTTTCACAAAAAATGACTTTTCATATCAAAAACTATCTTTTTCAACTTAATTGGTCCATCCAAAACGAACTTTGCATTTTGCTATGTAGTTTCACAAAAAATGACTTTTCATATCAAAAACAATCTTTTTCAACTTATTTGGTCCATCCAAAACGAACTTTGCATTTTGCGATGAAGTTTCACAAGAAATGACTTTTCATATCAAAAACTATCTTTTACAACTTATTTGGTCCATCCAAAACGAACTTCGCATTTTGCTATGAAGTTTCACAAGAAATGACTTCCATACTAAAAACTATCTATTTCAACTTATTTGGTCCATCCAAAACGAACTTTGCATTTTGCGATGAAGTTTCACAAGAAATGACTTTTCATATCAAAAACTATCTTTTTCAACTTATTTGGTCCATCCAAAACGAACTTTGCATTTTGCGATGAAGTTTCACAAGAAATGACTTTTCATATCAAAAACTATCTTTTTCAACATATTTGGTCCATCCAAAACGAACCTTGCATTTTGCTATGAAGTTTCACAAAAATGACTTTTCATATCAAAAACTATCTTTTTCAACTTATTTGGTTCATCCAAAACGAACTTTGAATTTTGCTATGTCGTTTCACAAAAAATGACTTTTCATATCAAAAACTATCTTTTTCAACTTATTTGGTCCATCCAAAACGAACTTTGCATTTTGCTATGTAGTTTCACAAAAAATGACTTTTCATACCAAAAACTATCTATTTCAACTTATTTGGTCCATCCAAAACGAACTTTGCATTTTGCTATGAAGTTTCACAAGAAATGACTTTTCATATCAAAAACTATCTTTTTCAACTTATTTGGTCCATCCAAAACGAACTTTGCATTTTGCTATGAAGTTTCACAAGAAATGACTTTTCATATCAAAAACTATCTATTTCAACTTATTTGGTCCATCCAAAACGAACTATGCATTTTGCGATGAAGTTTCACAAGAAATGACTTTTCATATCAAAAACTATCTTTTTCAACATATTTGGTCCATCCAAAACGAACCTTGCATTTTGCTATGAAGTTTCACAAAAATGACTTTTCATATCAAAAACTATCTTTTTCAACTTATTTGGTTCATCCAAAACGAACTTTGAATTTTGCTATGTAGTTTCACAAAAAATGACTTTTCATATCAAAAACTATCTTTTTCAACTTATTTGGTCCATCCAAAACGAACTTTGCATTTTGCTATGTAGTTTCACAAAAAATGACTTTTCATATCAAAAACAATATTTTTCAACTTATTTGGTCCATCCAAAACGAACTTTGCATTTTGCGATGAAGTTTCACAAGAAATGACTTTTCATATCAAAAACTATCTTTTTCAACTTATTTGGTCCATCCAAAACGAACTTTGCATTTTGCTATGAAGTTTCACAAGAAATGACTTTTCATATCAAAAACTATCTATTTCAACTTATTTGGTCCATCCAAAACGAACTATGCATTTTGCGATGAAGTTTCACAAGAAATGACTTTTCATATCAAAAACTATCTTTTTCAACTTATTTGGTCCATCCAAAACGAACTTTGCATTTTGCTATGAAGTTTCACAAAAAATGACTTTTCATATCAAAAACTATCTTTTTCAACTTATTTGGTCCATCCAAAACGAACTTTGCATTTTGCTATGTAGTTTCACAAAAAATGACTTTTCATATCAAAAACTATCTTTTTCAACTCATTTCGTCCATCCAAAACGAACTTTGAATTTTGCTATGTAGTTTCACAAAAAATGACTTTTCATATCAAAAACTATCTTTTTCAACTTATTTGGTCCATCCAAAACGAACTTTGCATTTTGCTATGTAGTTTCACAAAAAATGACTTTTCATATCAAAAACTATCTTTTTAAACTTATTTGGTCCATCCAAAACGAACTTTGCATTTTGCTATGAAGTTTCACAAAAAATGACTTTTCATATCAAAAACTATCTTTTTCAACTTATTTGGTCCATCCAAAACGAACTTTGCATTTTGCTATGTAGTTTCACAAAAAATGACTTTTCATATCAAAAACAATCTTTTTCAACTTATTTGGTCCATCCAAAACGAACTTTGCATTTTGCTATGTAGTTTCACAAAAAATGACTTTTCATATCAAAAACTATCTTTTTCAACTTATTTGGTCCATCCAAAACGAACTTTGCATTTTGCTATTTAGTTTCACAAAAACTGACTTTTCATATCAAAAACTATCTTTTTCTACTTATTTGGTCCATCCAAAACGAACTTTGCATTTTGCTATGAAGTTTCACAAGAAATGACTTTCATACCAAAAACTATCTATTTCAACTTATTTGGTCCATCCAAAACGAACTTTGCATTTTGCTATGAAGTTTCACAAGAAATGACTTTTCATATCAAAAACTATCTATTTCAACTTATTTCGTCCATCCAAAACGAACTTTGCATTTTGCTATGAAGTTTTACAAGAAATGACTTTTCGTATCAAAAACTATCTATTACAACGTATTTGGTCCATCCAAAACGAACTTTGCATTTTGCTATGAAGTTTTACAAGAAATGACTTTTCATATCAAAAACTATCTATTTCAACTTATTTCGTCCATCCAAAACGAACTTTTTACTTTGCTATGAAGTTACACCAGAAGTGACTTTTCATATCAAAAACTATCTATTACAACTTATTTGGTCCATCCAAAACGAACTTTGCATTTTGCTATGTAGTTTCACAAGAAATGACTTTTCGTATCAAAAACTATCTATTACAACGTATTTGGTCCATCCAAAACGAACTTTGCATTTTGCTATGTAGTTTCACAAGAAATGACTTTCATACCAAAAACTATCTATTTCAACTTATTTGGTCCATCCAAAACGAACTTTGCATTTTGCTATGAAGTTTCACAAGAAATGACTTTTCATATCAAAAACTATCTATTTCAACTTATTTCGTCCATCCAAAACGAACTTTGCATTTTGCTATGAAGTTTTACAAGAAATGACTTTTCATATCAAAAACTATCTATTTCAACTTATTTCGTCCATCCAAAACGAACTTTTTACTTTGCTATGAAGTTACACCAGAAGTGACTTTTCATATCAAAAACTATCTATTACAACGTATTTGGTCCATCCAAAACGAACTTTGCATTTTGCTATGTAGTTTCACAAGAAATGACTTTCATACCAAAAACTATCTATTTCAACTTATTTGGTCCATCCAAAACGAACTTTGCATTTTGCTATGAAGTTTTACAAGAAATGACTTTTCGTATCAAAAACTATCTATTACAACGTATTTGGTCCATCCAAAACGAACTTTGCATTTTGCTATGTAGTTTCACAAGAAATGACTTTCATACCAAAAACTATCTATTTCAACTTATTTGGTCCATCCAAAACGAACTTTGCATTTTGCTATGAAGTTTTACAAGAAATGACTTTTCGTATCAAAAACTATCTATTACAACGTATTTGGTCCATCCAAAACGAACTTTGCATTTTGCTATGAAGTTTCACAAGAAATGACTTTCATACCAAAAACTATCTATTTCAACTTATTTGGTCCATCCAAAACGAACTTTGCATTTTGCTATGAAGTTTCACAAGAAATGACTTTTCATATCAAAAACTATCTATTTCAACTTATTTCGTCCATCCAAAACGAACTTTGCATTTTGCTATGAAGTTTTACAAGAAATGACTTTTCATATCAAAAACTATCTATTTCAACTTATTTCGTCCATCCAAAACGAACTTTTTACTTTGCTATGAAGTTACACCAGAAGTGACTTTTCATATCAAAAACTATCTATTACAACGTATTTGGTCCATCCAAAACGAACTTTGCATTTTGCTATGTAGTTTCACAAGAAATGACTTTTCGTATCAAAAACTATCTATAACAACGTATTTGGTCCATCCAAAACGAACTTTGCATTTTGCTATGAAGTTACACCAGAAGTGACTTTTCATATCAAAAACTATCTATAACAACGTATTTGGTCCATCCAAAACGAACTTTGCATTTTGCTATGAAGTTTCACAAGAAATGACTTTTCGTATCAAAAACTATCTATTACAACGTATTTGGTCCATCCAAAACGAACTTTGCATTTTGCTATGAAGTTTTACAAGAAATGACTTTTCATATCAAAAACTATCTATTTCAACTTATTTCGTCCATCCAAAACGAACTTTGCATTTTGCTATGTAGTTTCACAAAAAATGACTTTTCATATCAAAAACTATCTTTTTAAACTTATTAGGTCCATCCAAAACGAACTTTGCATTTTGCTATGTAGTTTCACGAGAAATGACTTTTTATATCAAAAACTATCTATTTCAACTTATTTGGTCCATCCAAAGCGAACTTTACATTTTGCTATGAAGTTACACAAGAAATGACTTTCATACCAAAAACTATCTATTTCAACTTATTCCGTCCATCCAAAACGAACTTTGCATTTTGCTATGAAGTTTCACAAAAAATGACTTTTCATATCAAAAACTATCTTTTTAAACTTATTTGGTCCATCCAAAACGAACTTTGCATTTTGCTATGTAGTTTCACGAGAAATGACTTTTCATACCAAAAACTATCTATTTCAACTTATTCCGTCCATCCAAAGCGAACTTTACATTTTGCTATGAAGTTACACAAGAAATGACTTTCATACCAAAAACTATCTATTTCAACTTATTCCGTCCATCCAAAACGAACTTTGCATTTTGCTATGAAGTTTCACAAAAAATGACTTTTCATATCAAAAACTATCTTTTTCAACTTATTTGGTCCATCCAAAACGAACTTTGCATTTTGCTATGTAGTTTCACAAAAAATGACTTTTCATATCAAAAACTATCTTTTTCAACTTATTTGGTCCATCCAAAACGAACTTTGCATTTTGCTATGTAGTTTCACGAGAAATGACTTTTTATATCAAAAACTATCTATTTCAACTTATTTGGTCCATGCAAAACGAACTTTGCATTTTGCTATGTAGTTTCACGAGAAATGACTTTTCTTATCAAAAACTATCTTTTTCAACTTATTTGGTCCATCCAAAACGAACTTTACATTTTGCTATGAAGTTTCACAAGAAATGACTTTTCATATCAAAAACTATCTTTTTCAACTTATTTGGTCCATCCAAAACGAACTTTGCATTTTGCTATGAAGTTTCACAAGAAATGACTTTTCATATCAAAAACTATCTATTTCAACTTATTTGGTCCATCCAAAACGAACTTTGCATTTTGCTATGTAGTTTCACAAAAAATGACTTTTCATATCAAAAACTATCTTTTTCAACTTATTTCGTCCATCCAAAACGAACTTTGCATTTTGCTATGAAGTTTCGGCAAAAGTGAGTTTTCATTCCAAAAACTATCTATTTCAACTTATTTCGTCCATCCAAAGCGAACTTTGCATTTTGCTATGAAGTTTCACAAGAAATGACTTTCATACCAAAAACTATCTATTTCAACTTATTTCGTCCATCCAAAACGAACTTTACATTTTGCTATGAAGTTACACAAGAAATGACATTCATACCAAAAACTAACTATTTCAACTCATTTCGTCCATCCAAAACGAACTTTGCATTTTGCTATGAAGTTACACAAGAAATGACTTTCATACCAAAAACTAACTATTTCAACTCATTTCGTCCATCCAAAACGAACTTTACATTTTGCTAAGAAGTTACACAAGAAATGACTTTCATACCAAAAACTATCTATTTCAACTCATTTCGTCCATCCAAAACGAACTTTTTACTTTGCTATGAAGTTTCACAAGAAATGACTTTCATACCAAAAACTATCTATCTCAACTTATTCCGTCCATCCAAAGCGAACTTTACATTTTGCTATGAAGTTACACAAGAAATGACTTTTCCTACCAAAAACTATCTATTTCAACTCATTTCGTCCATCCAAAGCGAACTTTACATTTTGCTATGAAGTTACACAAGAAATGACATTCATACCAAAAACTATCTATTTCAACTTATTCCGTCCATCCAAAACGATTTTTGCATTTTGCTATGAAGTTTCACAAAAAATGACTTTTCATACCAAAAACTATCTATTTCAACTTATTTCGTCCATCCAAAATGAACTTTGCATTTTGCTATGAAGTTACACAAGAAATGACTTTTCATATCAAAACTATCTATTTCAACGTATTTGGTCCATCCAAAACGAACTTTGCATTTTGCTATGAAGTTACACAAGAAATGACTTTCATACCAAAAACTATCTATTTCAACTTATGTCGTCTATCCAAAGCGAACTTTGCATTTTGCTATGAAGTTTCACAAGAAATGACTTTCATACCAAAAACTATCTGTTTTAACTTATTCCGTCCATTCAAAGCGAATTTTGCATTTTGCTATGAAGTTACACAAGAAATGACTTTCATACCAAAAACTATCTATTTCAACTTATGTCGTCTATCCAAAGCGAACTTTGCATTTTGCTATGAAGTTTCACAAGAAATGACTTTCATACCAAAAACTATCTATTTCAACTTATTCCGTCCATTCAAAGCGAACTTTGCATTTTGCTATGAGGTTACACAAGAAATGACTTTTCATATCAAAAACTATCTTTTTCAACTTATTTGGTCCATCCAAAACGAACTTTGCATTTTGCTATGTAGTTTCACAAAAAATGACTTTTCATATCAAAAACTATCTATTTCAACTTATTTGGTCCATCCAAAACGAACTTTGCATTTTGCTATGTAGTTTCACAAGAAATGACTTTCATACCAAAAACTATCTATTTCAACTTATTTCGTCCATTCAAAGCGAACTTTACATTTTGCTATGAAGTTTCACAAGAAATGACTTTCATACCAAAAACTATCTATTTCAACTTATTTCGTCCATCCAAAGCGAACTTTGCATTTTGCTATGAAGTTTCACAAGAAATGACTTTTCATATCAAAAACTATCTATTTCAACTTATTTCGTCCATCCAAAGCGAACTTTGCATTTTGCTATGAAGTTTCACAAGAAATGACTTTCATACCAAAAACTATCTATTTCAACTTATTTCGTCCATCCAAAGCGAACTTTGCATTTTGCTATGAAGTTTCACAAGAAATGACTTTCATACCAAAAACTATCTATTTCAACTTATTTCGTCCATCCAAAGCGAACTTTGCATTTTGCTATGAAGTTTCACAAAAAATGACTTTTCATATCAAAAACTATCTTTTTCAACTTATTTCGTCCATCCAAAATGAACTTTGCATTTTGCTTTGGAGTTTCACAAGAAATGACTTTCATACCAAAAACTATCTATTTCAACTTATTTCGTCCATCCAAAGCGAACTTTGCATTTTGCTATGTAGTTTCACAAGAAATGACTTTCATACCAAAAACTATCTATTTCAACTTATTTCGTCCATTCAAAGCGAACTTTACATTTTGCTATGAAGTTTCACAAGAAATGACTTTCATACCAAAAACTATCTATTTCAACTTATTTCGTCCATCCAAAGCGAACTTTGCATTTTGCTATGAAGTTTCACAAGAAATGACTTTTCATATCAAAAACTATCTATTTCAACTTATTTCGTCCATCCAAAGCGAACTTTACATTTTGCTATGAAGTTTCACAAGAAATGACTTTCATACCAAAAACTATCTATTTCAACTTATTTCGTCCATCCAAAGCGAACTTTGCATTTTGCTATGAAGTTTCACAAGAAATGACTTTCATACCAAAAACTATCTATTTCAACTTATTTCGTCCATCCAAAGCGAACTTTGCATTTTGCTATGAAGTTTCACAAAAAATGACTTTTCATATCAAAAACTATCTTTTTCAACTTATTTCGTCCATCCAAAATGAACTTTGCATTTTGCTTTGGAGTTTCACAAGAAATGACTTTCATACCAAAAACTATCTATTTCAACTTATTTCGTCCATCCAAAGCGAACTTTGCATTTTGCTATGTAGTTTCACAAGAAATGACTTTCATACCAAAAACTATCTATTTCAACTTATTTCGTCCATTCAAAGCGAACTTTACATTTTGCTATGAAGTTTCACAAGAAATGACTTTCATACCGAAAACTATCTATTTCAACTTATTTCGTCCATCCAAAGCGAACTTTGCATTTTGCTATGAAGTTTCACAAGAAATGACTTTCATACCAAAAACTATCTATTTCAACTTATTTCGTCCATCCAAAGCGAACTTTGCATTTTGCTATGTAGTTTCACAAGAAATGACTTTTCATACCAAAAACTATCTATTTCAACTTATTTCGTCCATCCAAAGCGAATTTTGCATTTTGCTATGAAGTTTCACAAGAAATGACTTTTCATACCAAAAACTATCTATTTCAACTTATTTCGTCCATCCAAAGCGAATTTTGCATTTTGCTATGAAGTTTCACAAGAAATGACTTTTCATACCAAAAACTATCTGTTTTAACTTATTCCGTCCATTCAAAGCGAATTTTGCATTTTGCTATGAAGTTACACAAGAAATGACTTTCATACCAAAAACTATCTATTTCAACTTATGTCGTCTATCCAAAGCGAACTTTGCATTTTGCTATGAAGTTTCACAAGAAATGACTTTCATACCAAAAACTATCTATTTCAACTTATTCCGTCCATTCAAAGCGAACTTTGCATTTTGCTATGAGGTTACACAAGAAATGACTTTTCATATCAAAAACTATCTTTTTCAACTTATTTGGTCCATCCAAAACGAACTTTGCATTTTGCTATGAAGTTTCACAAGAAATGACTTTTCATATCAAAAACTATCTTTTTCAACTTATTTGGTCCATCCAAAACGAACTTTGCATTTTGCTATGAAGTTTCACAAGAAATGACTTTTCATATCAAAAACTATTTTTTTTAACTTATTTGGTCCATCCAAAACGAACTTTGCATTTTGCTATGTAGTTTCACAAAACATGACTTTTCATATCAAAAACTATCTTTTTCAACTTATTTGGTCCATCCAAAACGAACTTTGCATTTTGCTATGAAGTTTCACAAAAAATGACTTTTCATATCAAAAACTATCTTTTTCAACTTATTTGGTCCATCCAAAACGAACTTTGCATTTTGCTATGAAGTTTCACAAGAAATGACTTTTCATATCAAAAACTATCTTTTTCAACTTATTTGGTCCATCCAAAACGAACTTTGCATTTTGCTATGAAGTTTCACAAGAAATGACTTTTCATATCAAAAACTATCTTTTTCAACTTATTTGGTCCAGCCAAAACGAACTTTGCATTTTGCTATGAAGTTTCACAAGAAATGACTTTTCATATCAAAAACTATCTTTTTCAACTTATTTGGTCCATCCAAAACGAACTTTGCATTTTGCTATGAAGTTTCACAAAAAATGACTTTTCATATCAAAAACTATCTTTTTCAACTTATTTGGTCCATCCAAAACGAACTTTGCATTTTGCTATGAAGTTTCACAAAAAATGACTTTTCATATCAAAAACTATCTTTTTCAACTTATTTGGTCCATCCAAAACGAACTTTGCATTTTGCTATGAAGTTTCACAAGAAATGACTTTTCATATCAAAAACTATCTTTTTCAACTTATTTGGTCCATCCAAAACGAACTTTGCATTTTGCTATGAAGTTTCACAAAAAATGACTTTTCATATCAAAAACTATCTTTTTCAACTAATTTGGTCCATCCAAAACGAACTTTGCATTTTGCTATGTAGTTTCACAAAAAATGACTTTTCATATCAAAAACTATCTTTTTCAACTTATTTGGTCCATCCAAAACGAACTTTGCATTTTGCTATGAAGTTTCACAAAAAATGACTTTTCATATCAAAAACTATCTTTTTCAACTTATTTGGTCCATCCAAAACGAACTTTGCATTTTGCAATGTGGTTTCACAAAAAATGACTTTTCATATCAAAAACTATCTTTTTCAACTTATTTGGTCCATCCAAAAGGAACTTTGCATTTTGCAATGTGGTTTCACAAAAAATAACTTTTCATATCAAAAACTATCTTTTTCAACTTATTTGGTCCATCCAAAACGAACTTTGCATTTTGCTATGAAGTTTCACAAAAAATGACTTTTCATATCAAAAACTATCTTTTTCAACTTATTTGGTCCATCCAAAACGAACTTTGCATTTTGCTATGTAGTTTCACAAAAAATGACTTTTCATATCAAAAACTATCTTTTTCAACTTATTTGGTCCATCCAAAACGAACTTTGCATTTTGCTATGAAGTTTCACAAGAAATGACTTTTTATATCAAAAACTATCTTTTTCAACGTATTTGGTCCATCCAAAACAAACTTTGCATTTTGCTATGAAGTTTCACAAGAAATGACTTTTCATATCAAAAACTATCTATTTCAACGTATTTGGTCCATCCAAAACAAACTTTGCATTTTGCTATGAAGTTTCACAAAAAATGACTTTTCATATCAAAAACTATCTATTTCGACGTATTTGGTCCATCCAAAACGAAATTTGCATTTTGCTATGAAGTTACACAAGAAATGACTTTTCATATCAAAAACTATCTATTTCAACGTATTTGGTCCATCCAAAACGAACTTTGCATTTTGCTATGAAGTTTCACAAGAAATGACTTTTCATATCAAAAACTATCTATTTCAACGTATTTGGTCCATCCAAAACAAACTTTGCATTTTGCTATGAAGTTACACAAGAAATGACTTTTCATATCAAAAACTATCTATTTCAACGTATTTGGTCCATCCAAAACGAACTTTGCATTTTGCTATGAAGTTACACAAGATGTGACTTTTCATATCAAAAACTATCTATTACAACGTATTTGGTCCATCCAAAAAAAACTTTGCATTTTGCTATGAAGTTTCACAAGAAATGACTTTCATATCAAAAACTATCTATTTCAACGTATTTGGTCCATCCAAAACAAACTTTGCATTTTGCTATGAAGTTTCACAAGAAATGACTTTTCATATCAAAAACTATCTATTTCAACGTATTTGGTCCATCCAAAACGAACTTTGCATTTTGCTATGAAGTTTCACAAGAAATGACTTTTCATATCAAAAACTATCTATTTCAACGTATTTGGTCCATCCAAAACAAACTTTGCATTTTGCTATGAAGTTTCACAAGAAATGACTTTTCATATCAAAAACTATCTTTTTCAACTTATTTGGTCCATCCAAAACGAACTTTGCATTTTGCTATGAAGTTTCACAAGAAATGACTTTTCATATCAAAAACTATCTATTTCAACGTATTTGGTCCATCCAAAACGAACTTTGCATTTTGCTATGAAGTTTCACAAGAAATGACTTTTCATATCAAAAACTATCTATTTCAACGTATTTGGTCCATCCAAAACAAACTTTGCATTTTGCTATGAAGTTACACCAGAAATGACTTTTCATATCAAAAACTGTCTATTTCAACTAACTTTGTCCATCCGATTCGAACTTTTTACTTTGCTATGTAGTTTCACAAGAAGTGACTTTTCATATCAAAAACTATCTATTTCAACGTATTTGGTCCATCCAAAACGAACTTTGCATTTTGCTATGAAGTTTCACAAGAAGTGACTTTTCATGCACAAACTATCTATTTCAACTTATTTCGTCCATCCAAAACGCACTTTGTACTTTGCTATGAAGTTACACCAGAAGTGACTTTTCATGCACAAACTATCTATTTCAACTTATTTGGTCCATGCAAAACGAACTTTGTACTATGCTATGAAGTTACACCAGAAGTAACTTTTCATGCAGAAACTATCTATTTCAACTTATTTGGTCCATGCAAAACGAACTTTGTACTATGCTATGAAGTTACACCAGAAGTGACTTTTCATGCAGAAACTATCTATTTCAACTTATTTGGTCCATGCAAAACGAACTTTGTACTATGCTATGAAGTTACACCAGAAGTAACTTTTCATGCAGAAACTATCTATTTCAACTTATTTGGTCCATGCAAAACGAACTTTGTACTATGCTATGAAGTTACACCAGAAGTAACTTTTCATGCAGAAACTATCTATTTCAACTTATTTGGTCCATCCAAAACGAACTTTGCATTTTGCTATTTACTTTCACAAAAAATTACTTTTCATACCAAAAACTATCTATTTCAACTTATTTGGTCCATCCAAAACGAACTTTGCATTTTGCTATGTAGTTTCACAAAAAATGACTTTTCATACCAAAAACTATCTATTTCAACTTATGTGGTCCATCCAAAACGAACTTTGCATTTTGCTATGTAGTTTCACAAAAAATGACTTTTTCTACCAAAAACTATCTATTTCAACTTATGTGGTCCATCCAAAACGAACTTTGCATTTTGCTATGTAGTTTCACAAAAAATGACTTTTCATATCAAAAACTATCTTTTTCAACTTATTTGGTCCATCCAAAACGAACTTTGCATTTTGCTATGTAGTTTCACAAAAAATGACTTTTTCTACCAAAAACTATCTATTTCAACTTATTTGGTCCATCCAAAACGAACTTTGCATTTTGCTATGTAGTTTCACAAAAAATGACTTTTCATATCAAAAACTATCTTTTTCAACTTATTTGGTCCATCCAAAACGAACTTTGCATTTTGCTATGTAGTTTCACAAAAAATGACTTTTCATACCAAAAACTATCTATTTCAACTTATGTGGTCCATCCAAAACGAACTTTGCATTTTGCTATGTAGTTTCACAAAAAATGACTTTTTCTACCAAAAACTATCTATTTCAACTTATGTGGTCCATCCAAAACGAACTTTGCATTTTGCTATGTAGTTTCACAAAAAATGACTTTTTCTACCAAAAACTATCTATTTCAACTTATTTGGTCCATCCAAAACGAACTTTGCATTTTGCTATGTAGTTTCACAAAAAATGACTTTTCATATCAAAAACTATCTTTCTCAACTTATTTGGTCCATCCAAAACGAACTTTGCATTTTGCTATGTAGTTTCACAAAAAATGACTTTTCATATCAAAAACTATCTTTTTCAACTTATTTGGTCCATCCAAAACGAACTTTGCATTTTGCTATGTAGTTTCACAAAAAATGACTTTTCATATCAAAAACTATCTTTTTCAACTTATTTGGTCCATCCAAAACGAACTTCGCATTTTGCTATGTAGTTTCACAAAAAATGACTTTTCATATCAAAAACGATCTTTTTCAACTTATTTGGTCCAGCCAAAACGAACTTTGCATTTTGCTATGTAGTTTCACAAAAAATGACTTTTCATATTAAAAACTATCTTTTTCAACTTATTTGGTCCATCCAAAACGAACTTTGCATTTTGCTATGTAGTTTCACGAGAAATGACTTTTCATACCAAAAACTATCTTTTTCAACTTATTTGGTCCATCCAAAACGAACTTTGCATTTTGCTATGAAGTTTCACAAGAAATGACTTTTCATATCAAAAACTATCTTTTTCAACTTATTTGGTCCATCCAAAACGAACTTTGCATTTTGCTATGTAGTTTCACAAAAAATGACTTTTCATATCAAAAACTATCTTTTTCAACTTATTTGGTCCATCCAAAACGAACTTCGCATTTTGCTATGTAGTTTCACAAAAAATGACTTTTCATATCAAAAACGATCTTTTTCAACTTATTTGGTCCAGCCAAAACGAACTTTGCATTTTGCTATGTAGTTTCACAAAAAATGACTTTTCATATCAAAAACTATCTTTTTCAACTTATTTGGTCCATCCAAAACGAACTTCGCATTTTGCTATGTAGTTTCACAAAAAATGACTTTTCATATCAAAAACTATCTATTTCAACTTATTTGGTCCATCCAAAACGAACATTGCATTTTGCTATGTAGTTTCACAAAAAATGACTTTTCATATCAAAAACTATCTTTTTCAACTTATTTGGTCCATCCAAAACGAACTTTTTACTTTGCTATGAAGTTACACCAGAAGTGACTTTTCATGCAAAAACTATCTATTTCAAGTCATTTCGTCCATCCAAAACGAACTTTTTACTTTGCTATGAAGTTACACCAGAAGTGACTTTTCCTTCCAAAAACTATTTATTTCAACTCATTTCGTCCATTCAAAACGAACTTTGTACTTTGCTATGCAGTTACAGCAGAAGTGACTTTTCATGCACAAACTATCAATTTCAACTCATTTCGTCCATCCAAAACGAACTTTTTACTTTGCTATGAAGTTACACCAGAAGTGACTTTTCATACCAAAAACTATCTATTTCAACTCATTTCGTCCATCCAAAACGAACTTTTTACTGTGCTATGAAGTTACACCAGAAGTGACTTTTCATGCACAAACTGTCCATTTAAACTCATTTCGTCCATCCAAAACGAACTTTTTACTTTGCTATGAAGTTACACCAGAAGTGACTTTTCATGCAGAAACTATCTATTTCAACTTATTTGGTCCATGCAAAACGAACTTTGTACTATGCTATGAAGTTACACCAGAAGTAACTTTTCATGCAGAAACTATCTATTTCAACTTATTTGGTCCATGCAAAACGAACTTTGTACTATGCTATGAAGTTACACCAGAAGTAACTTTTCATGCAGAAACTATCTATTTCAACTTATTTGGTCCATCCAAAACGAACTTTGCATTTTGCTATTTACTTTCACAAAAAATTACTTTTCATACCAAAAACTATCTATTTCAACTTATTTGGTCCATCCAAAACGAACTTTGCATTTTGCTATGTAGTTTCACAAAAAATGACTTTTCATACCAAAAACTATCTATTTCAACTTATTTGGTCCATCCAAAACGAACTTTGCATTTTGCTATGTAGTTTCACAAAAAATGACTTTTCATACCAAAAACTATCTATTTCAACTTATGTGGTCCATCCAAAACGAACTTTGCATTTTGCTATGTAGTTTCACAAAAAATGACTTTTTCTACCAAAAACTATCTATTTCAACTTATGTGGTCCATCCAAAACGAACTTTGCATTTTGCTATGTAGTTTCACAAAAAATGACTTTTCATATCAAAAACTATCTTTTTCAACTTATTTGGTCCATCCAAAACGAACTTTGCATTTTGCTATGTAGTTTTACAAGAAATGACTTTTCATATCAAAAACTATCTTTTTCAACTTATTTGGTCCATCCAAAACGAATTTTGCATTTTGCTATGAAGTTTCACAAAAAATGACTTTTCATATCAAAAACTATCTTTTTCAACTTATTTGGTCCATCCAAAACGAACTTTGCATTTTGCTATGTAGTTTCACAAAAAATGACTTTTTCTACCAAAAACTATCTATTTCAACTTATTTGGTCCATCCAAAACGAACTTTGCATTTTGCTATGTAGTTTCACAAAAAATGACTTTTCATATCAAAAACTATCTTTTTCAACTTATTTGGTCCATCCAAAACGAACTTTGCATTTTGCTATGTAGTTTCACAAAAAATGACTTTTTCTACCAAAAACTATCTATTTCAACTTATTTGGTCCATCCAAAACGAACTTTGCATTTTGCTATGTAGTTTCACAAAAAATGACTTTTCATATCAAAAAACTATCTTTCTCAACTTATTTGGTCCATCCAAAACGAACTTTGCATTTTGCTATGTAGTTTCACAAAAAATGACTTTTCATATCAAAAACTATCTTTTTCAACTTATTTGGTCCATCCAAAACGAACTTCGCATTTTGCTATGTAGTTTCACAAAAAATGACTTTTCATATCAAAAACGATCTTTTTCAACTTATTTGGTCCAGCCAAAACGAACTTTGCATTTTGCTATGTAGTTTCACAAAAAATGACTTTTCATATTAAAAACTATCTTTTTCAACTTATTTGGTCCATCCAAAACGAACTTTGCATTTTGCTATGTAGTTTCACGAGAAATGACTTTTCATACCAAAAACTATCTTTTTCAACTTATTTGGTCCATCCAAAACGAACTTTGCATTTTGCTATGAAGTTTCACAAGAAATGACTTTTCATATCAAAAACTATCTTTTTCAACTTATTTGGTCCATCCAAAACGAACTTTGCATTTTGCTATGTAGTTTCACAAAAAATGACTTTTCATATCAAAAACTATCTTTTTCAACTTATTTGGTCCATCCAAAACGAACTTCGCATTTTGCTATGTAGTTTCACAAAAAATGACTTTTCATATCAAAAACGATCTTTTTCAACTTATTTGGTCCAGCCAAAACGAACTTTGCATTTTGCTATGTAGTTTCACAAAAAATGACTTTTCATATCAAAAACTATCTTTTTCAACTTATTTGGTCCATCCAAAACGAACTTCGCATTTTGCTATGTAGTTTCACAAAAAATGACTTTTCATATCAAAAACTATCTATTTCAACTTATTTGGTCCATCCAAAACGAACATTGCATTTTGCTATGTAGTTTCACAAAAAATGACTTTTCATATCAAAAACTATCTTTTTCAACTTATTTGGTCCATCCAAAACGAACTTTGCATTTTGCTATGTAGTTTCACAAAAAATGACTTTTCATATCAAAAACTATCTTTTTCAACTTATTTGGTCCATCCAAAACGAACTTTGCATTTTGCTATGAAGTTTCACAAAAAATGACTTTTCATATCAAAAACTATCTTTTTCAACTTATTTGGTCCATCCAAAACGAACTTTGCATTTTGCTATTTAGTTTCATAAAAACTGACTTTTCATACCAAAAACTATCTTTTTCAACTTATTTGGTCCATCCAAAACGAACTTTGCATTTTGCTATTTAGTTTCATAAAAACTGACTTTTCATACCAAAAACTATCTTTTTCAACTTATTTGGTCCATCCAAAACGAACTTTGCATTTTGCTATTTAGTTTCATAAAAACTGACTTTTCATACCAAAAACTATCTTTTTCAACTTATTTGGTCCATCCAAAACGAACTTTGCATTTTGCTATGTAGTTTCACAAAAAATGACTTTTCATATCAAAAACTATCTTTTTCAACTTATGTGGTCCATCCAAAACGAACTTTGCATTTTGCTATGTAGTTTCACAAAAAATGACTTTTCATATCAAAAACTATCTTTTTCAACTTATTTGGTCCATCCAAAACGAACTTTGCATTTTGCTATTTAGTTTCATAAAAACTGACTTTTCATACCAAAAACTATCTTTTTCAACTTATTTGGTCCATCCAAAACGAACTTTGCATTTTGCTATTTAGTTTCATAAAAACTGACTTTTCATACCAAAAACTATCTTTTTCAACTTATTTGGTCCATCCAAAACGAACTTTGCATTTTGCTATTTAGTTTCATAAAAACTGACTTTTCATACCAAAAACTATCTTTTTCAACTTATTTGGTCCATCCAAAACGAACTTTGCATTTTGCTATGAAGTTTCACAAAAAATGACTTTTCATATCAAAAACTATCTTTTTCAACTTATTTGGTCCATCCAAAACGAACTTTGCATTTTGCTATTTAGTTTCATAAAAACTGACTTTTCATACCAAAAACTATCTTTTTCAACTTATTTGGTCCATCCAAAACGAACTTTGCATTTTGCTATTTAGTTTCATAAAAACTGACTTTTCATACCAAAAACTATCTTTTTCAACTTATTTGGTCCATCCAAAACGAACTTTGCATTTTGCTATGTAGTTTCACAAAAAATGACTTTTCATATCAAAAACTATCTTTTTCAACTTATTTGGTCCATCCAAAACGAACTTTGCATTTTGCTATGTAGTTTCACAAAAAATGACTTTTCATATCAAAAACTATCTTTTTCAACTTATTTGGTCCATCCAAAACGAACTTTGCATTTTGCTATGTAGTTTCACAAAAAATGACTTTTCATATCAAAAACTATCTTTTTCAACTTATTTGGTCCATCCAAAACGAACTTTGCATTTTGCTATTTAGTTTCATAAAAACTGACTTTTCATACCAAAAACTATCTTTTTCAACTTATTTGGTCCATCCAAAACGAACTTTGCATTTTGCTATGTAGTTTCACAAAAAATGACTTTTCATATCAAAAACTATCTTTTTCAACTTATTTGGTCCATCCAAAACGAACTTTGCATTTTGCTATGTAGTTTCACAAAAAATGACTTTTCATATCAAAAACTATCTTTTTCAACTTATTTGGTCCATCCAAAACGAACTTTGCATTTTGCTATGTAGTTTCACAAAAAATGACTTTTCATATCAAAAACTATCTTTTTCAACTTATTTGGTCCATCCAAAACGAACTTTGCATTTTGCTATGTAGTTTCACAAAAAATGACTTTTCATATCAAAAACTATCTTTTTCAACTTATTTGGTCCATCCAAAACGAACTTTGCATTTTGCTATTTAGTTTCATAAAAACTGACTTTTCATACCAAAAACTATCTTTTTCAACTTATTTGGTCCATCCAAAACGAACTTTGCATTTTGCTATGAAGTTTCACAAAAAATGACTTTTCATATCAAAAACTATCTTTTTCAACTTATTTGGTCCATCCAAAACGAACTTTGCATTTTGCTATTTAGTTTCATAAAAACTGACTTTTCATACCAAAAACTATCTTTTTCAACTTATTTGGTCCATCCAAAACGAACTTTGCATTTTGCTATTTAGTTTCATAAAAACTGACTTTTCATACCAAAAACTATCTTTTTCAACTTATTTGGTCCATCCAAAACGAACTTTGCATTTTGCTATTTAGTTTCATAAAAACTGACTTTTCATACCAAAAACTATCTTTTTCAACTTATTTGGTCCATCCAAAACGAACTTTGCATTTTGCTATGTAGTTTCACAAAAAATGACTTTTCATATCAAAAACTATCTTTTTCAACTTATGTGGTCCATCCAAAACGAACTTTGCATTTTGCTATGTAGTTTCACAAAAAATGACTTTTCATATCAAAAACTATCTTTTTCAACTTATTTGGTCCATCCAAAACGAACTTTGCATTTTGCTATTTAGTTTCATAAAAACTGACTTTTCATACCAAAAACTATCTTTTTCAACTTATTTGGTCCATCCAAAACGAACTTTGCATTTTGCTATTTAGTTTCATAAAAACTGACTTTTCATACCAAAAACTATCTTTTTCAACTTATTTGGTCCATCCAAAACGAACTTTGCATTTTGCTATGTAGTTTCACAAAAAATGACTTTTCATATCAAAAACTATCTTTTTCAACTTATGTGGTCCATCCAAAACGAACTTTGCATTTTGCTATGTAGTTTCACAAAAAATGACTTTTCATATCAAAAACTATCTTTTTCAACTTATTTGGTCCATCCAAAACGAACTTTGCATTTTGCTATTTAGTTTCATAAAAACTGACTTTTCATACCAAAAACTATCTTTTTCAACTTATTTGGTCCATCCAAAACGAACTTTGCATTTTGCTATTTAGTTTCATAAAAACTGACTTTTCATACCAAAAACTATCTTTTTCAACTTATTTGGTCCATCCAAAACGAACTTTGCATTTTGCTACGAAGTTTCACAAAAAATGACTTTTCATATCAAAAACTATCTTTTTCAACTTATTTGGTCCATCCAAAACGAACTTTGCATTTTGCTACGAAGTTTCACAAAAAATGACTTTTCATATCAAAAACTATCTTTTTCAACTTATTTGGTCCATCCAAAACGAACTTTGCATTTTGCTATGAAGTTTCACAAAAAATGACTTTTCATATCAAAAACTATCTTTTTCAACTTATTTGGTCCATCCAAAACGAACTTTGCATTTTGCTATGTAGTTTCACAAAAAATGACTTTTCATATCAAAAACTATCTTTTTCAACTTATTTGGTCCATCCAAAACGAACTTTGCATTTTGCTATGTAGTTTCACAAAAAATGACTTTTCATATCAAAAACTATCTTTTTCAACTTATTTGGTCCATCCAAAACGAACTTTGCATTTTGCTATTTAGTTTCATAAAAACTGACTTTTCATACCAAAAACTATCTTTTTCAACTTATTTGGTCCATCCAAAACGAACTTTGCATTTTGCTATGAAGTTTCACAAAAAATGACTTTTCATATCAAAAACTATCTTTTTCAACTTATTTGGTCCATCCAAAACGAACTTTGCATTTTGCTATTTAGTTTCATAAAAACTGACTTTTCATACCAAAAACTATCTTTTTCAACTTATTTGGTCCATCCAAAACGAACTTTGCATTTTGCTATGTAGTTTCACAAAAAATGACTTTTCATATCAAAAACTATCTTTTTCAACTTATTTGGTCCATCCAAAACGAACTTTGCATTTTGCTATGTAGTTTCACAAAAAATGACTTTTCATATCAAAAACTATCTTTTTCAACTTATTTGGTCCATCCAAAACGAACTTTGCATTTTGCTATTTAGTTTCATAAAAACTGACTTTTCATACCAAAAACTATCTTTTTCAACTTATTTGGTCCATCCAAAACGAACTTTGCATTTTGCTATTTAGTTTCATAAAAACTGACTTTTCATACCAAAAACTATCTTTTTCAACTTATTTGGTCCATCCAAAACGAACTTTGCATTTTGCTACGAAGTTTCACAAAAAATGACTTTTCATATCAAAAACTATCTTTTTCAACTTATTTGGTCCATCCAAAACGAACTTTGCATTTTGCTACGAAGTTTCACAAAAAATGACTTTTCATATCAAAAACTATCTTTTTCAACTTATTTGGTCCATCCAAAACGAACTTTGCATTTTGCTATGAAGTTTCACAAAAAATGACTTTTCATATCAAAAACTATCTTTTTCAACTTATTTGGTCCATCCAAAACGAACTTTGCATTTTGCTATGTAGTTTCACAAAAAATGACTTTTCATATCAAAAACTATCTTTTTCAACTTATTTGGTCCATCCAAAACGAACTTTGCATTTTGCTATGTAGTTTCACAAAAAATGACTTTTCATATCAAAAACTATCTTTTTCAACTTATTTGGTCCATCCAAAACGAACTTTGCATTTTGCTATGTAGTTTCACAAAAAATGACTTTTCATATCAAAAACTATCTTTTTCAACTTATTTGGTCCATCCAAAACGAACTTTGCATTTTGCTATTTAGTTTCATAAAAACTGACTTTTCATACCAAAAACTATCTTTTTCAACTTATTTGGTCCATCCAAAACGAACTTTGCATTTTGCTATTTAGTTTCATAAAAACTGACTTTTCATACCAAAAACTATCTTTTTCAACTTATTTGGTCCATCCAAAACGAACTTTGCATTTTGCTATGTAGTTTCACAAAAAATGACTTTTCATATCAAAAACTATCTTTTTCAACTTATGTGGTCCATCCAAAACGAACTTTGCATTTTGCTATGTAGTTTCACAAAAAATGACTTTTCATATCAAAAACTATCTTTTTCAACTTATTTGGTCCATCCAAAACGAACTTTGCATTTTGCTATTTAGTTTCATAAAAACTGACTTTTCATACCAAAAACTATCTTTTTCAACTTATTTGGTCCATCCAAAACGAACTTTGCATTTTGCTATTTAGTTTCATAAAAACTGACTTTTCATACCAAAAACTATCTTTTTCAACTTATTTGGTCCATCCAAAACGAACTTTGCATTTTGCTACGAAGTTTCACAAAAAATGACTTTTCATATCAAAAACTATCTTTTTCAACTTATTTGGTCCATCCAAAACGAACTTTGCATTTTGCTACGAAGTTTCACAAAAAATGACTTTTCATATCAAAAACTATCTTTTTCAACTTATTTGGTCCATCCAAAACGAACTTTGCATTTTGCTATGAAGTTTCACAAAAAATGACTTTTCATATCAAAAACTATCTTTTTCAACTTATTTGGTCCATCCAAAACGAACTTTGCATTTTGCTATGTAGTTTCACAAAAAATGACTTTTCATATCAAAAACTATCTTTTTCAACTTATTTGGTCCATCCAAAACGAACTTTGCATTTTGCTATGTAGTTTCACAAAAAATGACTTTTCATATCAAAAACTATCTTTTTCAACTTATTTGGTCCATCCAAAACGAACTTTGCATTTTGCTATTTAGTTTCATAAAAACTGACTTTTCATACCAAAAACTATCTTTTTCAACTTATTTGGTCCATCCAAAACGAACTTTGCATTTTGCTATGAAGTTTCACAAAAAATGACTTTTCATATCAAAAACTATCTTTTTCAACTTATTTGGTCCATCCAAAACGAACTTTGCATTTTGCTATTTAGTTTCATAAAAACTGACTTTTCATACCAAAAACTATCTTTTTCAACTTATTTGGTCCATCCAAAACGAACTTTGCATTTTGCTATGTAGTTTCACAAAAAATGACTTTTCATATCAAAAACTATCTTTTTCAACTTATTTGGTCCATCCAAAACGAACTTTGCATTTTGCTATGTAGTTTCACAAAAAATGACTTTTCATATCAAAAACTATCTTTTTCAACTTATTTGGTCCATCCAAAACGAACTTTGCATTTTGCTATTTAGTTTCATAAAAACTGACTTTTCATACCAAAAACTATCTTTTTCAACTTATTTGGTCCATCCAAAACGAACTTTGCATTTTGCTATGAAGTTTCACAAAAAATGACTTTTCATATCAAAAACTATCTTTTTCAACTTATTTGGTCCATCCAAAACGAACTTTGCATTTTGCTATTTAGTTTCATAAAAACTGACTTTTCATACCAAAAACTATCTTTTTCAACTTATTTGGTCCATCCAAAACGAACTTTGCATTTTGCTATGTAGTTTCACAAAAAATGACTTTTCATATCAAAAACTATCTTTTTCAACTTATGTGGTCCATCCAAAACGAACTTTGCATTTTGCTATGAAGTTTCACAAGAAATGACTTTTCATATCAAAAATCATCTTTTTCAACTTATTTGGTCCATCCAAAACGGACTTTGCATTTTGCTATGTAGTTTCACAAAAAATGACTTTTCATATCAAAAACTATCTTTTTCAACTTATGTGGTCCATCCAAAACGAACTTCGCATTTTGCTATGAAGTTTCACAAAAAATGACTTTTCATATCAAAAACTATCTTTTTCAACTTATTTGGTCCATCCAAAACGAACTTTGCATTTTGCTATTTAGTTTCATAAAAACTGACTTTTCATACCAAAAACTATCTTTTTCAACTTATTTGGTCCATCCAAAACGAACTTTGCATTTTGCTACGAAGTTTCACAAAAAATGACTTTTCATATCAAAAACTATCTTTTTCAACTTATTTGGTCCATCCAAAACGAACTTTGCATTTTGCTATGAAGTTTCACAAAAAATGACTTTTCATATCAAAAACTATCTTTTTCAACTTATTTGGTCCATCCAAAACGAACTTTGCATTTTGCTATGAAGTTTCACAAAAAATGACTTTTCATATCAAAAACTATCTTTTTCAACTTATTTGGTCCATCCAAAACGAACTTTGCATTTTGCTATGTAGTTTCACAAAAAATGACTTTTCATACCAAAAACTATCTATTTCAACTTATTTGGTCCATCCAAAACGAACTTTGCATTTTGCTATGTAGTTTCACAAGAAATGACTTTTCATATCAAAAACTATCTTTTTCAACTTATTTGGTCCATCCAAAACGAACTTTGCATTTTGCTATGTCGTTTCGCAAAAAATGACTTTTCATATCAAAAACTATCTTTTTCAACTTATTTGGTCCATCCAAAACGAACTTTGAATTTTGCTATGTAGTTTCACAAAAAATGACTTTTCATATCAAAAACTATCTTTTTCAACTTATTTGGTCCATCCAAAACGAACTTTGCATTTTGCTATGTAGTTTCACAAAAAATGACTCTCATATCAAAAACTATCTTTTTCAACTTATTTGGTCCATCCAAAACGAACTTTGCATTTTGCTATGAAGTTTCACAAGAAATGACTTTTCATATCAAAAACTATCTTTTTCAACTTATTTGGTCCATCCAAAACGAACTTTGCATTTTGCTATGTAGTTTCACAAGAAATGACTTTTCATATTAAAAACTTTCTTTTTCAACTTATTTGGTCCATCCAAAACGAACTTTGCATTTTGCTATGAAGTTTCACAAGAAATGACTTTTCATATCAAAAACTATCATTTTCAACTTATTTGGTCCATCCAAAACGAACTTTGCATTTTGCTATGAAGTTTCACAAAAAATGACTTTTCATAACAAAAACTATCTTTTTCAACTTATTTGGTCCATCCAAAACGAACTTTGCATTTTGCTATGAAGTTTCACAAAAAATGACTTTTCATATCAAAAACTATCTATTTCAACTTATTTGGTCCATCCAAAACGAACATTGCATTTTGCTATGTAGTTTCACAAGAAATGACTTTTCATACCAAAAACTATCTATTTCAATTTATTTGGTCCATCCAAAACGAACTTTGCATTTTGCTATGTAGTTTCACAAGAAATGACTTTTCATACCAAAAACTATCTATTTCAACTTATTTGGTCCATCCAAAACGAACTTTGCATTTTGCTATGTACTTTCACAAAAAATGACTTTTCATACCAAAAACTATCTATTTCAACTTATTTGGTCCATCCAAAACGAACTTTGCATTTTGCTATGTAGTTTCACAAAAAATGACTTTTCATACCAAAAACTATCTTTTTCAACTTATTTGGTCCATCCAAAACGAACTTTGCATTTTGCTATGTAGTTTCACAAAAAATGACTTTTCATAACAAAAACTATCTTTTTCAACTTATTTGGTCCATCCAAAACGAACTTTGCATTTTGCTATGAAGTTTCACAAAAAATGACTATTCATACCAAAAACTATCTTTTTCAACTTATTTGGTCCATCCAAAACGAACTTTGCATTTTGCTATGTAGTTTCACAAAAAATGACTTTTCATACCAAAAACTATCTATTTCAACTTATTTGGTCCATCCAAAACGAACTTTGCATTTTGCTATGTAGTTTCACAAAAAATGACTTTTCATATCAAAAACTATCTTTTTCAACTTATTTGGTCCATCCAAAACGAACTTTGAATTTTGCTATGTAGTTTTACAAAAAATTACTTTTCATATCAAAAACTATCTTTTTCAACTTATTTGGTCCATCTAAAACGAACTTTGCATTTTGCTATTTAGTTTAACAAAAAATGACTTTTCATACCAAAAACTATCTATTTCAACTTATTTGGTCCATCCAAAACGAACTTTGCATTTTGCTATGTAGTTTCACAAAAAATGACTTTTCATACCAAAAACTATCTATTTCAACTTATTTGGTCCATCCAAAACGAACTTTGCATTTTGCTATTTAGTTTCACAAAAACTGACTTTTCATACCAAAAACTGTCTATTTCAACTTATTTGGTCCATCCAAAACGAACTTTGCATTTTGCTATGTAGTTTCACAAAAAATGACTTTTCATATCAAAAACTATCTTTTTCAACTTATTTGGTCCATCCAAAACGAACTTTGCATTTTGCTATGTAGTTTCACAAAAAATGACTTTTCATACCAAAAACTATCTATTTCAACTTATTTGGTCCATCCAAAACGAACTTTGCATTTTGCTATGTAGTTTCACAAAAAATGACTTTTCATACCAAAAACTATCTATTTCAACTTATTTGGTCCATCCAAAACGAACTTTGCATTTTGCTATGTAGTTACACAAAAAATGACTTTTCATATCAAAAACTATCTTTTTCAACTTATTTGGTCCATCCAAAACGAACTTTGCATTTTGCTATTTAGTTTCACAAAAAATGACTATTCATACCAAAAACTATCTTTTTCAACTTATTTGGTCCATCCAAAACGAACTTTGCATTTTGCTATGTAGTTACACAAAAAATGACTTTTCATATCAAAAACTATCTTTTTCAACTTATTTGGTCCATCCAAAACGAACTTTGCATTTTGCTATTTAGTTTCACAAAAAATGACTATTCATACCAAAAACTATCTATTTCAACTTATTTGGTCCATCCAAAACGAACTTTGCATTTTGCTATGTAGTTTCACAAAAAATGACTTTTCATATCAAAAACTATCTTTTTCAACTTATTTGGTCCATCCAAAACGAACTTTGAATTTTGCTTTGTAGTTTTACAAAAAATTACTTTTCATATCAAAAACTATCTTTTTCAACTTATTTGGTCCATCTAAAACGAACTTTGCATTTTGCTTTTTAGTTTAACAAAAAATGACTTTTCATATCAAAAACTATCTATTTCAACTTATTTGGTCCATCCAAAACGAACTTTGCATATTGCTATGTAGTTTCACAAAAAATGGCTTTTCATATCAAAAACTATCTTTTTCAACTTATTTGGTCCATCCAAAACGAACTTTGCATTTTGCTATTTAGTTTCACAAAAACTGACTTTTCATACCAAAAACTGTCTATTTCAACTTATTTGGTCCATCCAAAACGAACTTTGCATTTTGCTATGTAGTTTCACAACAAATGACTTTTCATACCAAAAACTATCTATTTCAACTTATTTGGTCCATCCAAAACGAACTTTGCATTTTGCTATGTAGTTTCACAAAAAATGACTTTTCATACCAAAAACTATCTTTTTCAACTTATTTGGTCCATCCAAAACGAACTTTGCATTTTGCTATGTAGTTTCACAAAAAATGACTTTTCATATCAAAAACTATCTTTTTCAACTTATTTGGTCCATCCAAAACGAACTTTGCATTTTGCTATGTAGTTTCACAAAAAATGACTTTTCATACCAAAAACTATCTTTTTCAACTTATTTGGTCCAACCAAAACGAACTTTGCATTTTGCTATGTAGTTTCACAAAAAATGACTTTTCATATCAAAAACTATCTTTTTCAACTTATTTGGTCCATCCAAAACGGACTTTGCATTTTGCTATGTAGTTTCACAAAAAATGACTTTTCATACCAAAAACTATCTATTTCAACTTATTTAGTCCATCCAAAACGAACTTTGCATTTTGCTATGTAGTTTCACAAAAAATGACTTTTCATATCAAAAACTATCTTTTTCAACTTATTTGGTCCATCCAAAACGGACTTTGCATTTTGCTATGTAGTTTCACAAAAAATGACTTTTCATATCAAAAACTATCTTTTTCAACTTATTTGGTCCATCCAAAACGGACTTTGCATTTTGCTATGTAGTTTCACAAAAAATGACTTTTCATATCAAAAACTATCTTTTTCAACTTATTTGGTCCATCCAAAACGAACTTTGAATTTTGCTATGTAGTTTCACAAAAAATGACTTTTCATATCAAAAACTATCTTTTTCAACTTATTTGGTCCATCCAAAACGAACTTTGCATTTTGCTATGAAGTTTCATAAGAAATGACTTTTCATATCAAAAACTATCTTTTTCAACTTATTTGGTCCATCCAAAACGAACTTTGCATTTTGCTATGTAGTTTCACAAAAAATGACTTTTCATATCAAAAACTATCTTTTTCAACGTATTTCGTCCATCCAAAACGAACTTTTTACTTTGCTATGAAGTTACACCAGAAGTGACTTTTCCTACCAAAAACTATCTATTTCAACTCATTTCGTCCATCCAAAACGAACTTTTTACTTTGCTATGAAGTTTCACAAGAAATGACTTTTTATACCAAAAACTATCTATTTCAACTCATTTCGTCCATCCAAAACGAACTTTGCATTTTGTAATGAAGTTTCACAAGAAATGACTTTCATACCAAAAACTATCTATTTCAACTTATTTCGTTCATCCAAAACGAACTTTGCATTTTGCTATGAAGTTTCACTAGAAATGACTTTCATACCAAAAACTATCTGTTTCAACTTATTTCGTCCATCCAAAACGAACTTTGCATTTTGTAATGAAGTTTCACAAGAAATGACTTTCATACCAAAAACTATCTATTTCAACTTATTTCGTTCATCCAAAACGAACTTTGCATTTTGCTATGAAGTTTCACAAGAAATGACTTTTTATACCAAAAACTATCTATTTCAACTTATTTCGTCCATCCAAAACGAACTTTGCATTTTGTAATGAAGTTTCACAAGAAATGACTTTCATACCAAAAACTATCTATTTCAACTTATTTCGTCTATCCAAAACGAACTTTGCATTTTGCTATGAAGTTTCACAAGAAATGACTTTCATACCAAAAACTATCTGTTTCAACTTATTTCGTCCATTCAAAACGAACTTTGCATTATGCTATGAAGTTTCACTAGAAATGACTTTCATACCAAAAACTATCTATTTCAACTTATTTCGTCCATCCAAAACGAACTTTGCATTTTGTAATGAAGTTTCACAAGAAATGACTTTCATACCAAAAACTATCTATCTCAACTTATTTCGTCCACCAAAAGCGAACTTTGCATTTTGCTATGAAGTTTCACTAGAAATGACTTTCATACCAAAAACTATCTGTTTCAACTTATTTCGTCCATCCAAAACGAACTTTGCATTTTGCTATGAAGTTTCACAAGAAATGACTTTCATACCAAAAACTATCTATTTCAACTTATTTCGTCCATCCAAAACGAACTTTGCATTTTGTAATGAAGTTTCACAAGAAATGACTTTCATACCAAAAACTATCTATCTCAACTTATTTCGTCCACCAAAAGCGAACTTTGCATTTTGCTATGAAGTTTCACTAGAAATGACTTTCATACCAAAAACTATCTATCTCAACTTATTTCGTCTATCCAAAGCGAACTTTGCATTTTGCTATGAAGTTTCACAAGAAATGACTTTCATACCAAAAACTATCTGTTTCAACTTATTTCGTCAATGCAAAACGAATTTTGTACTTTGCTATGAAGTTTCACTAGAAATGACTTTCATACCAAAAACTATCTATTTCAACTTATTTCGTCCATCCAAAACGAACTTTGCATTTTGTAATGAAGTTTCACAAGAAATGACTTTCATACCAAAAATTATCTATCTCAACTTATTTCGTCCACCAAAAGCGAACTTTGCATTTTGCTATGAAGTTACACAAGAAATGACTTTCATACCAAAAACTATCTATCTCAACTAATTCCGTCCATCCAAAGCGAACTTAACATTTTGCTATGAAGTTTCACAAGAAATGACTTTCATACCAAAAACTATCTATCTCAACTAATTCCGTCCATCCAAAAGCGAACTTTGCATTTTGCTATGAAGTTTCACTAGAAATGACTTTCATACCAAAAACTATCTGTTTCAACTTATTTCGTCCATCCAAAACGAACTTTGCATTTTGCTATGTAGTTTCACAAGAAATGACTTTCATACCAAAAACTATCTATCTCAACTTATTTCGTCTATCCAAAGCGAACTTTGCATTTTGCTATGAAGTTTCACAAGAAATGACTTTCATACCAAAAACTATCTGTTTCAACTTATTTCGTCCATTCAAAACGAACTTTGCATTATGCTATGAAGTTTCACTAGAAATGACTTTCATACCAAAAACTATCTATTTCAACTTATTTCGTCCATCCAAAACGAACTTTGCATTTTGTAATGAAGTTTCACAAGAAATGACTTTCATACCAAAAACTATCTATCTCAACTTATTTCGTCCACCAAAAGCGAACTTTGCATTTTGCTATGAAGTTTCACTAGAAATGACTTTCATACCAAAAACTATCTGTTTCAACTTATTTCGTCCATCCAAAACGAACTTTGCTCTTTGCTATGAAGTTTCACAAAAAATGACTTTTCATATCAAAAACTATCTTTTTCAACTTATTTGGTCCATCCAAAACGAACTTTGCATTTTGCTATGTAGTTTCACAAAAAATGACTTTTCATACCAAAAACTATCTTTTTAAACTTATTTGGTCCATCCAAAACGAACTTTGCATTTTGCTATGAAGTTTCACAAGAAATGACTTTTCATATCAAAAACTATCTATTTCAACTTATTTGGTCCATCCAAAACGAACTTTGCATTTTGCTATGTAGTTACACTAGATATGACTTTCATACCAAAAACTATCTTTTTCAACTTATTTGGTCCATCCAAAACGAACTTTGCATTTTGCTATGTAGTTTCACAAGAAATGACTTTTCATATCAAAAACTATCTTTTAAAACTTATTTGGTCCATCCAAAACGAACTTTGCATTTTGCTATGTAGTTTCACAAAAAATGACTTTTCATACCAAAAACTATCTATTTCAACTTATTTGGTCCATCCAAAACGAACTTTGCATTTTGCTATGAAGTTACACCAGAAGTGACTTTTCATGCACAAACTATCTATTTCAACTCATTTCGTTCATCCAAAACGAACTTTTTACTTTGCTATGAAGTTACACCAGAAGTGACTTTTCTTACCAAAAACTATCAATTTCAACTAAATTCCTCCATCCATAACGAACTTTTGTACTTTGCTATGAAGTTACACCAGGAGTGAGTTTTCATGCAAAAACTATCAATTTTAACTAAATGCCTCCATCCATAACGAACTTTTGTACTTTGCTATGAAGTTACACCAGAAGTGACTTTTCATGCAAAAACTATCAATTTTAACTAAATTCCTCCATCCATAACGAACTTTTGTAGTTTGCTATGAAGTGACACCAGAAGTGACTTTTCTTACCAAAAACTATCAATTTCAACTAAATTCCTCCATCCATAACGAACTTTTTACTTTGCTATGAAGTTACACCAGAAGTGACTTTTCATGCAAAAACTATCTATTTCAACTTATTACGTCCATCCAAAACGAACTTTGTACTTTGCTATGAAGTTCCACCAGAAGTGACTTTTCATACCAAAAACTATCTATTTCAACTTATTACGTCCATTCAAAACGAACTTTTTACTTTGCTATGAAGTTACACCAGAAGTGACTTTTCCTACCAAAAACTATCTATTTTAACTCATTTCGTCCATCCAAAACGAACTTTTTACTTTGCTATGAAGTTACACCAGAAGTGACTTTTCCTACCAAAAACTATCTATTTTAACTCATTTCGTCCATCCAAAACGAACTTTTTACTTTCCTATGAAGTTACACCAGAAGTGACTTTTCCTACCAAAAACTATCTATTTTAACTCATTTCGTCCATTCAAAACGAACTTTTTACTTTCCTATGAAGTTACACCAGAAGTGACTTTTCCTACCAAAAACTATCTATTTCAACTTATTTGGTCCATCCAAAACGAACTTTTTACTTTGCTATGAAGTTACACCAGAAGTGACTTTTCATGCAAAAACTATCTATTTCAACTCATTTCGTCCATCCAAAACGAACTTTTTACTTTGGTATGAAGTTACACAAGAAGTGACTTTTCATGCAAAAACTATCTATTTCAACTTATTACGTCCATTCAAAACGAACTTTTTACTTTGCTATGAAGTTACACCAGAAGTGACTTTTCCTACCAAAAACTATCTATTTCAACTCATTTCGTCCATCGAAAACGAACTTTTTACTTTGCTATGAAGTTACACCAGAAGTGACTTTTCCTACCAAAAACTATCTATTTCAACTCATTTCGTCCATCCAAAACTAACTTATTACTTTGCTATGAAGTTACACCAGAAGTGACTTTTCATAACAAAAACTATCTATTTCATTTCATTTCGTCCATCCAAAACGAACTTTACATTTTGCTATGAAGTTACACCAGAAATGACATTCATACCAAAAACTAACTATTTCAACTCATTTCGTCCATCCAAAACGAACTTTACATTTTGCTATGAAGTTACACAAGAAATGACATTCATACCAAAAACTAACTATTTCAACTCATTTCGTCCATCCAAAACGAACTTTACATTTTGCTATGAAGTTACACAAGAAATGACATTCATACCAAAAACTAACTATTTCAACTCATTTCGTCCATCCAAAACGAACTTTGCATTTTGCTATGAAGTTACACCAGAAATGACATTCATACCAAAAACTAACTATTTCAACTCATTTCGTTCATCCAAAACGAACTTTACATTTTGCTATGAAGTTACACAAGAAATGACATTCATACCAAAAACTATCTATTTCAACTCATTTCGTCCATCCAAAACGAACTTTACATTTTGCTATGAAGTTACACCAGAAATGACATTCATACCAAAAACTAACTATTTCAACTCATTTCGTCCATCCAAAACGAACTTTACATTTTGCTATGAAGTTACACAAGAAATGACATTCATACCAAAAACTAACTATTTCAACTCATTTCGTCCATCCAAAACGAACTTTACATTTTGCTATGAAGTTACACAAGAAATGACATTCATACCAAAAACTAACTATTTCAACTCATTTCGTCCATCCAAAACGAACTTTGCATTTTGCTATGAAGTTACACCAGAAATGACATTCATACCAAAAACTAACTATTTCAACTCATTTCGTTCATCCAAAACGAACTTTACATTTTGCTATGAAGTTACACAAGAAATGACATTCATACCAAAAACTATCTATTTCAACTCATTTCGTCCATCCAAAACGAACTTTGCATTTTGCTATGAAGTTACACAAGAAATGACATTCATACCAAAAACTAACTATTTCAACTTATTTCGTCCATCCAAAGCGAACTTTACATTTAGCTATGAAGTTACACAAGAAATGACTTTCATACCAAAGACTATCTATTTCAACTCATTTCGTCCATCCAAAACGAACTTTACATTTTGCTATGAAGTTACACCAGAAATGACATTCATACCAAAAACTAACTATTTCAACTCATTTCGTCCATCCAAAACGAACTTTACATTTTGCTATGAAGTTTCACAAGAAATGACATTCATACCAAAAACTAACTATTTCAACTCATTTCGTCCATCCAAAGCGAACTTTACATTTAGCTATGAAGTTACACAAGAAATGACATTCATACCAAAAACTAACTATTTCAACTCATTTCGTCCATCCAAAACGAACTTTACATTTTGCTATGAAGTTACACCAGAAATGACATTCATACCAAAAACTAACTATTTCAACTCATTTCGTCCATCCAAAACGAACTTTGCATTTTGCTATGAAGTTACACAAGAAATGACATTCATACCAAAAACTAACTATTTCAACTTATTTCGTCCATCCAAAGCGAACTTTACATTTAGCTATGAAGTTACACAAGAAATGACATTCATACCAAAAACTAACTATTTCAACTCATTTCGTCCATCCAAAACGAACTTTACATTTTGCTATGAAGTTACACCAGAAATGACATTCATACCAAAAACTAACTATTTCAACTCATTTCGTCCATCCAAAACGAACTTTACATTTTGCTATGAAGTTACACAAGAAATGACATTCATACCAAAAACTAACTATTTCAACTCATTTCGTCCATCCAAAACGAACTTTACATTTTGCTATGAAGTTACACCAGAAATGACATTCATACCAAAAACTAACTATTTCAACTCATTTCGTCCATCCAAAACGAACTTTACATTTTGCTATGAAGTTACACCAGAAATGACATTCATACCAAAAACTAACTATTTCAACTCATTTCGTCCATCCAAAACGAACTTTACATTTTGCTATGAAGTTTCACAAGAAATGACATTCATACCAAAAACTAACTATTTCAACTCATTTCGTCCATCCAAAACGAACTTTACATTTTGCTATGAAGTTACACAAGAAATGACATTCATACCAAAAACTAACTATTTCAACTCATTTCGTCCATCCAAAACGAACTTTACATTTTGCTATGAAGTTACACCAGAAATGACATTCATACCAAAAACTAACTATTTCAACTCATTTCGTCCATCCAAAACGAACTTTACATTTTGCTATGAAGTTACACCAGAAATGACATTCATACCAAAAACTAACTATTTCAACTCATTTCGTCCATCCAAAACGAACTTTACATTTTGCTATGAAGTTACACCAGAAATGACATTCATACCAAAAACTAACTATTTCAACTCATTTCGTCCATCCAAAACGAACTTTACATTTTGCTATGAAGTTACACAAGAAATGACATTCATACCAAAAACTAACTATTTCAACTCATTTCGTCCATCCAAAACGAACTTTACATTTTGCTATGAAGTTTCACAAGAAATGACATTCATACCAAAAACTAACTATTTCAACTCATTTCGTCCATCCAAAACGAACTTTACATTTTGCTATGAAGTTACACAAGAAATGACATTCATACCAAAAACTAACTATTTCAACTCATTTCGTCCATCCAAAACGAACTTTACATTTTGCTATGAAGTTACACCAGAAATGACATTCATACCAAAAACTAACTATTTCAACTCATTTCGTCCATCCAAAACGAACTTTACATTTTGCTATGAAGTTACACCAGAAATGACATTCATACCAAAAACTAACTATTTCAACTCATTTCGTCCATCCAAAACGAACTTTACATTTTGCTATGAAGTTTCACAAGAAATGACATTCATACCAAAAACTAACTATTTCAACTCATTTCGTCCATCCAAAACGAACTTTACATTTTGCTATGAAGTTACACAAGAAATGACATTCATACCAAAAACTAACTATTTCAACTCATTTCGTCCATCCAAAACGAACTTTACATTTTGCTATGAAGTTACACCAGAAATGACATTCATACCAAAAACTAACTATTTCAACTCATTTCGTCCATCCAAAACGAACTTTACATTTTGCTATGAAGTTACACCAGAAATGACATTCATACCAAAAACTAACTATTTCAACTCATTTCGTCCATCCAAAACGAACTTTACATTTTGCTATGAAGTTACACCAGAAATGACATTCATACCAAAAACTAACTATTTCAACTCATTTCGTCCATCCAAAACGAACTTTACATTTTGCTATGAAGTTACACAAGAAATGACATTCATACCAAAAACTAACTATTTCAACTCATTTCGTCCATCCAAAACGAACTTTACATTTTGCTATGAAGTTACACCAGAAATGACATTCATACCAAAAACTAACTATTTCAACTCATTTCGTCCATCCAAAACGAACTTTACATTTTGCTATGAAGTTACACAAGAAATGACATTCATACCAAAAACTAACTATTTCAACTCATTTCGTCCATCCAAAACGAACTTTACATTTTGCTATGAAGTTACACCAGAAATGACATTCATACCAAAAACTAACTATTTCAACTCATTTCGTCCATCCAAAACGAACTTTACATTTTGCTATGAAGTTACACCAGAAATGACATTCATACCAAAAACTAACTATTTCAACTCATTTCGTCCATCCAAAACGAACTTTACATTTTGCTATGAAGTTACACAAGAAATGACATTCATACCAAAAACTAACTATTTCAACTCATTTCGTCCATCCAAAACGAACTTTACATTTTGCTATGAAGTTACACCAGAAATGACATTCATACCAAAAACTAACTATTTCAACTCATTTCGTCCATCCAAAACGAACTTTACATTTTGCTATGAAGTTACACCAGAAATGACATTCATACCAAAAACTAACTATTTCAACTCATTTCGTCCATCCAAAACGAACTTTACATTTTGCTATGAAGTTACACCAGAAATGACATTCATACCAAAAACTAACTATTTCAACTCATTTCGTCCATCCAAAACGAACTTTACATTTTGCTATGAAGTTACACCAGAAATGACATTCATACCAAAAACTAACTATTTCAACTCATTTCGTCCATCCAAAACGAACTTTACATTTTGCTATGAAGTTTCACAAGAAATGACATTCATACCAAAAACTAACTATTTCAACTCATTTCGTCCATCCAAAACGAACTTTACATTTTGCTATGAAGTTACACAAGAAATGACATTCATACCAAAAACTAACTATTTCAACTCATTTCGTCCATCCAAAACGAACTTTACATTTTGCTATGAAGTTACACCAGAAATGACATTCATACCAAAAACTAACTATTTCAACTCATTTCGTCCATCCAAAACGAACTTTACATTTTGCTATGAAGTTTCACAAGAAATGACTTTCATACCAAAAACTATCTATCTCAACTTATTTCGTCCACCAAAAGCGAACTTTGCATTTTGCTATGAAGTTTCACTAGAAATGACTTTCATACCAAAAACTATCTATCTCAACTTATTTCGTCTATCCAAAGCGAACTTTGCATTTTGCTATGAAGTTTCACAAGAAATGACTTTCATACCAAAAACTATCTGTTTCAACTTATTTCGTCAATGCAAAACGAATTTTGTACTTTGCTATGAAGTTACACAAGAAATGACATTCATACCAAAAACTAACTATTTCAACTCATTTCGTCCATCCAAAACGAACTTTACATTTTGCTATGAAGTTACACCAGAAATGACATTCATACCAAAAACTAACTATTTCAACTCATTTCGTCCATCCAAAACGAACTTTACATTTTGCTATGAAGTTACACCAGAAATGACATTCATACCAAAAACTAACTATTTCAACTCATTTCGTCCATCCAAAACGAACTTTGCATTTTGCTATGAAGTTACACAAGAAATGACATTCATACCAAAAACTAACTATTTCAACTTATTTCGTCCATCCAAAGCGAACTTTACATTTAGCTATGAAGTTACACAAGAAATGACTTTCATACCAAAGACTATCTATTTCAACTCATTTCGTCCATCCAAAACGAACTTTACATTTTGCTATGAAGTTACACCAGAAATGACATTCATACCAAAAACTAACTATTTCAACTCATTTCGTCCATCCAAAACGAACTTTACATTTTGCTATGAAGTTACACCAGAAATGACATTCATACCAAAAACTAACTATTTCAACTCATTTCGTCCATCCAAAACGAACTTTACATTTTGCTATGAAGTTACACAAGAAATGACATTCATACCAAAAACTAACTATTTCAACTCATTTCGTTCATCCAAAACGAACTTTACATTTTGCTATGAAGTTACACAAGAAATGACATTCATACCAAAAACTAACTATTTCAACTCATTTCGTTCATCCAAAACGAACTTTGCATTTTGCTATGAAGTTACACCAGAAATGACATTCATACCAAAAACTAACTATTTCAACTCATTTCGTCCATCCAAAACGAACTTTACATTTTGCTATGAAGTTACACAAGAAATGACATTCATACCAAAAACTAACTATTTCAACTCATTTCGTTCATCCAAAACGAACTTTACATTTTGCTATGAAGTTACACCAGAAATGACATTCATACCAAAAACTAACTATTTCAACTCATTTCGTTCATCCAAAACGAACTTTACATTTTGCTATGAAGTTACACCAGAAATGACATTCATACCAAAAACTAACTATTTCAACTCATTTCGTTCATCCAAAACGAACTTTACATTTTGCTATGAAGTTACACCAGAAATGACATTCATACCAAAAACTAACTATTTCAACTCATTTCGTCCATCCAAAACGAACTTTGCATTTTGCTATGAAGTTTCACAAGAAATGACATTCATACCAAAAACTAACTATTTCAACTCATTTCGTTCATCCAAAACGAACTTTACATTTTGCTATGAAGTTACACCAGAAATGACATTCATACCAAAAACTAACTATTTCAACTCATTTCGTCCATCCAAAACGAACTTTGCATTTTGCTATGAAGTTACACCAGAAATGACATTCATACCAAAAACTAACTATTTCAACTCATTTCGTTCATCCAAAACGAACTTTACATTTTGCTATGAAGTTACACCAGAAATGACATTCATACCAAAAACTAACTATTTCAACTCATTTCGTTCATCCAAAACGAACTTTACATTTTGCTATGAAGTTACACCAGAAATGACATTCATACCAAAAACTAACTATTTCAACTCATTTCGTCCATCCAAAACGAACTTTGCATTTTGCTATGAAGTTTCACAAGAAATGACATTCATACCAAAAACTAACTATTTCAACTCATTTCGTTCATCCAAAACGAACTTTACATTTTGCTATGAAGTTACACCAGAAATGACATTCATACCAAAAACTAACTATTTCAACTCATTTCGTCCATCCAAAACGAACTTTGCATTTTGCTATGAAGTTTCACAAGAAATGACATTCATACCAAAAACTAACTATTTCAACTCATTTCGTTCATCCAAAACGAACTTTACATTTTGCTATGAAGTTACACAAGAAATGACATTCATACCAAAAACTAACTATTTCAACTCATTTCGTTCATCCAAAACGAACTTTACATTTTGCTATGAAGTTACACAAGAAATGACATTCATACCAAAAACTAACTATTTCAACTCATTTCGTTCATCCAAAACGAACTTTGCATTTTGCTATGAAGTTACACAAGAAATGACATTCATACCAAAAACTAACTATTTCAACTCATTTCGTCCATCCAAAACGAACTTTACATTTTGCTATGAAGTTACACAAGAAATGACATTCATACCAAAAACTAACTATTTCAACTCATTTCGTTCATCCAAAACGAACTTTACATTTTGCTATGAAGTTACACCAGAAATGACATTCATACCAAAAACTAACTATTTCAACTCATTTCGTTCATCCAAAACGAACTTTACATTTTGCTATGAAGTTACACAAGAAATGACATTCATACCAAAAACTAACTATTTCAACTCATTTCGTCCATCCAAAACGAACTTTGCATTTTGCTATGAAGTTACACCAGAAATGACATTCATACCAAAAACTAACTATTTCAACTCATTTCGTTCATCCAAAACGAACTTTACATTTTGCTATGAAGTTACACCAGAAATGACATTCATACCAAAAACTAACTATTTCAACTCATTTCGTTCATCCAAAACGAACTTTGCATTTTGCTATGAAGTTACACAAGAAATGACATTCATACCAAAAACTAACTATTTCAACTCATTTCGTCCATCCAAAACGAACTTTACATTTTGCTATGAAGTTACACCAGAAATGACATTCATACCAAAAACTAACTATTTCAACTCATTTCGTCCATCCAAAACGAACTTATTACTTTACTATGAAGTTACACCAGAAGTGACTTTTCATGCAAAAACTATCTATTTCAACTCATTTCGTCCATCCAAAACGAACTTATTACTTTACTATGAAGTTACACCAGAAGTGACTTTTCATGCAAAAACTATCTATTTCAACTTATTTCGTCCATCCAAAACGAACTTATTACTTTGCTATGAAGTTACACCAGAAGTGACTATTCCTACCAAAAACTATCCATTTCAACTCATTTCGTCCATCCAAAACGAACTTTGCATTTTGCTATGAAGTTACACCAGAAGTGACTTTTCATGCAAAAACTATCTATTTAAACTCATTTCGTCCATCCAAAACGAACTTATTACTTTACTATGAAGTTACACCAGAAGTGACTTTTCATGCAAAAACTATCTATTTCAACTTATTTCGTCCATCCAAAACGAACTTATTACTTTGCTATGAAGTTACACCAGAAGTGACTTTTCATGCAAAAACTATCCATTTCAACTCATTTCGTCCATCCAAAACGAACTTTTTACTTTGCTATGAAGTTACACCAGAAGTGACTATTCCTACCAAAAACTATCTATTTCAACTCATTTCGTCCATCCAAAACGAACTTTTTACTTTGCTATGAAGTTACACCAGAAGTGACTTTTCATGCAAAAACTATCTATTTAAACTCATTTCGTCCATCCAAAACGAACTTATTACTTTACTATGAAGTTACACCAGAAGTGACTTTTCATGCAAAAACTATCTATTTCAACTCATTTCGTCCATCCAAAACGAACTTATTACTTTACTATGAAGTTACACCAGAAGTGACTTTTCATGCAAAAACTATCTATTTCAACTTATTTCGTCCATCCAAAACGAACTTATTACTTTGCTATGAAGTTACACCAGAAGTGACTTTTCATGCACAAACTATCTATTTCAACTCATTTCGTCCATCCAAAACGAACTTTTTACTTTGCTATGAAGTTACACCAGAAGTGACTTTTCATGCAAAAACTATCTATTTCAACTCATTTCGTCCATCCAAAACGAACTTATTACTTTACTATGAAGTTACACCAGAAGTGACTTTTCATGCAAAAACTATCTATTTCAACTTATTTCGTCCATCCAAAACGAACTTATTACTTTGCTATGAAGTTACACCAGAAGTGACTTTTCATGCAAAATCTAACTATTTCAACTTAATTCGTCCATCCAAAACGAACTTTTTACTTTGCTATGAAGTTACACCAGAAGTGACTTTTCATGCAAAAACTATCTATTTAAACTTATTTCGTCCATCCAAAACGAACTTATTACTTTGCTATGAAGTTACACCAGAAGTGACTTTTCATGCACAAACTGTCTATTTCAACTCATTTCGTCCATCCAAAACGAACTTTGCATTTTGCTATGAAGTTACACCAGAAGTGACTTTTCATGCAAAAACTATCTATTTAAACTCATTTCGTCCATCCAAAACGAACTTATTACTTTACTATGAAGTTACACCAGAAGTGACTTTTCATGCAAAAACTATCTATTTCAACTCATTTCGTCCATCCAAAACGAACTTATTACTTTACTATGAAGTTACACCAGAAGTGACTTTTCATGCAAAAACTATCCATTTCAACTCATTTCGTCCATCCAAAACGAACTTTTTACTTTGCTATGAAGTTACACCAGAAGTGACTATTCCTACCAAAAACTATCTATTTCAACTCATTTCGTCCATCCAAAACGAACTTATTACTTTACTATGAAGTTACACCAGAAGTGACTTTTCATGCAAAAACTATCTATTTCAACTCATTTCGTCCATCCAAAACGAACTTATTACTTTACTATGAAGTTACACCAGAAGTGACTTTTCATGCAAAAACTATCTATTTCAACTTATTTCGTCCATCCAAAACGAACTTATTACTTTGCTATGAAGTTACACCAGAAGTGACTTTTCATGCACAAACTGTCTATTTCAACTCATTTCGTCCATCCAAAACGAACTTTGCATTTTGCTATGAAGTTACACCAGAAGTGACTTTTCATGCAAAAACTATCTATTTAAACTCATTTCGTCCATCCAAAACGAACTTATTACTTTACTATGAAGTTACACCAGAAGTGACTTTTCATGCAAAAACTATCTATTTCAACTCATTTCGTCCATCCAAAACGAACTTATTACTTTACTATGAAGTTACACCAGAAGTGACTTTTCATGCAAAAACTATCTATTTCAACTCATTTCGTCCATCCAAAACGAACTTTTTACTTTGCTATGAAGTTACACCAGAAGTGACTTTTCATGCACAAACTATCTATTTCAACTCATTTCGTCCATCCAAAACGAACTTTTTACTTTGCTATGAAGTTACACCAGAAGTGACTATTCCTACCAAAAACTATCCATTTCAACTCATTTCGTCCATCCAAAACGAACTTTTTACTTTGCTATGAAGTTACACCAGAAGTGACTATTCCTACCAAAAACTATCTATTTCAACTCATTTCGTCCATCCAAAACGAACTTTTTACTTTGCTATGAAGTTACACCAGAAGTGACTTTTCATGCAAAAACTATCTATTTAAACTCATTTCGTCCATCCAAAACGAACTTTTTACTTTGCTATGAAGTTACACCAGAAGTGACTATTCCTACCAAAAACTATCTATTTCAACTCATTTCGTCCATCCAAAACGAACTTTTTACTTTGCTATGAAGTTACACCAGAAGTGACTTTTCATGCAAAAACTATCTATTTAAACTCATTTCGTCCATCCAAAACGAACTTATTACTTTACTATGAAGTTACACCAGAAGTGACTATTCCTACCAAAAACTATCTATTTCAACTCATTTCGTCCATCCAAAACGAACTTTTTACTTTGCTATGAAGTTACACCAGAAGTGACTTTTCATGCAAAAACTATCTATTTAAACTCATTTCGTCCATCCAAAACGAACTTATTACTTTACTATGAAGTTACACCAGAAGTGACTTTCATACCCAAAACTATCTATTTCAACTCATTTCGTCCATCCAAAACGAACTTTTTACTTTGCTATGAAGTTACACCAGAAGTGACTTTTCATGCAAAAACTATCTATTTAAACTCATTTCGTCCATCCAAAACGAACTTATTACTTTACTATGAAGTTACACCAGAAGTGACTATTCCTACCAAAAACTATCCATTTCAACTCATTTCGTCCATCCAAAACGAACTTTTTACTTTGCTATGAAGTTACACCAGAAGTGACTATTCCTACCAAAAACTATCTATTTCAACTCATTTCGTCCATCCAAAACGAACTTTTTACTTTGCTATGAAGTTACACCAGAAGTGACTTTTCATGCAAAAACTATCTATTTCAACTCATTTCGTCCATCCAAAACGAACTTATTACTTTACTATGAAGTTACACCAGAAGTGACTTTTCATGCAAAAACTATCCATTTCAACTCATTTCGTCCATCCAAAACGAACTTTTTACTTTGCTATGAAGTTACACCAGAAGTGACTTTTCATGCAAAAACTATCTATTTCAACTCATTTCGTCCATCCAAAACGAACTTATTACTTTACTATGAAGTTACACCAGAAGTGACTTTCATACCCAAAACTATCTATTTCAACTCATTTCGTCCATCCAAAACGAACTTTTTACTTTGCTATGAAGTTACACCAGAAGTGACTTTTCATGCAAAAACTATCTATTTAAACTCATTTCGTCCATCCAAAACGAACTTATTACTTTACTATGAAGTTACACCAGAAGTGACTATTCCTACCAAAAACTATCCATTTCAACTCATTTCGTCCATCCAAAACGAACTTTTTACTTTGCTATGAAGTTACACCAGAAGTGACTATTCCTACCAAAAACTATCTATTTAAACTCATTTCGTCCATCCAAAACGAACTTATTACTTTACTATGAAGTTACACCAGAAGTGACTTTTCATGCAAAAACTATCTATTTCAACTCATTTCGTCCATCCAAAACGAACTTATTACTTTACTATGAAGTTACACCAGAAGTGACTTTTCATGCAAAAACTATCCATTTCAACTCATTTCGTCCATCCAAAACGAACTTTTTACTTTGCTATGAAGTTACACCAGAAGTGACTTTTCATGCAAAAACTATCTATTTCAACTCATTTCGTCCATCCAAAACGAACTTATTACTTTACTATGAAGTTACACCAGAAGTGACTTTTCATGCAAAAACTATCTATTTCAACTTATTTCGTCCATCCAAAACGAACTTATTACTTTGCTATGAAGTTACACCAGAAGTGACTATTCCTACCAAAAACTATCCATTTCAACTCATTTCGTCCATCCAAAACGAACTTTGCATTTTGCTATGAAGTTACACCAGAAGTGACTTTTCATGCAAAAACTATCTATTTAAACTCATTTCGTCCATCCAAAACGAACTTATTACTTTACTATGAAGTTACACCAGAAGTGACTTTTCATGCAAAAACTATCTATTTCAACTTATTTCGTCCATCCAAAACGAACTTATTACTTTGCTATGAAGTTACACCAGAAGTGACTTTTCATGCAAAAACTATCCATTTCAACTCATTTCGTCCATCCAAAACGAACTTTTTACTTTGCTATGAAGTTACACCAGAAGTGACTATTCCTACCAAAAACTATCCATTTCAACTCATTTCGTCCATCCAAAACGAACTTTGCATTTTGCTATGAAGTTACACCAGAAGTGACTTTTCATGCAAAAACTATCTATTTAAACTCATTTCGTCCATCCAAAACGAACTTATTACTTTACTATGAAGTTACACCAGAAGTGACTTTTCATGCAAAAACTATCTATTTCAACTTATTTCGTCCATGCAAAACGAACTTTTTACTTTGCTATGAAGTTACACCAGAAGTGACTTTTCATGCAAAAACTATCCATTTCAACTCATTTCGTCCATCCAAAACGAACTTTTTACTTTGCTATGAAGTTACACCAGAAGTGACTTTTCATGCAAAAACTATCTATTTCAACTCATTTCGTCCATCCAAAACGAACTTATTACTTTACTATGAAGTTACACCAGAAGTGACTTTTCATGCAAAAACTATCTATTTCAACTTATTTCGTCCATCCAAAACGAACTTATTACTTTGCTATGAAGTTACACCAGAAGTGACTATTCCTACCAAAAACTATCCATTTCAACTCATTTCGTCCATCCAAAACGAACTTTGCATTTTGCTATGAAGTTACACCAGAAGTGACTTTTCATGCAAAAACTATCTATTTAAACTCATTTCGTCCATCCAAAACGAACTTATTACTTTACTATGAAGTTACACCAGAAGTGACTTTTCATGCAAAAACTATCTATTTCAACTTATTTCGTCCATCCAAAACGAACTTATTACTTTGCTATGAAGTTACACCAGAAGTGACTTTTCATGCAAAAACTATCCATTTCAACTCATTTCGTCCATCCAAAACGAACTTTTTACTTTGCTATGAAGTTACACCAGAAGTGACTTTTCATGCAAAAACTATCTATTTAAACTCATTTCGTCCATCCAAAACGAACTTATTACTTTACTATGAAGTTACACCAGAAGTGACTTTTCATGCAAAAACTATCTATTTCAACTCATTTCGTCCATCCAAAACGAACTTATTACTTTACTATGAAGTTACACCAGAAGTGACTTTTCATGCAAAAACTATCTATTTCAACTTATTTCGTCCATCCAAAACGAACTTATTACTTTGCTATGAAGTTACACCAGAAGTGACTTTTCATGCACAAACTATCTATTTCAACTCATTTCGTCCATCCAAAACGAACTTTTTACTTTGCTATGAAGTTACACCAGAAGTGACTTTTCATGCAAAAACTATCTATTTCAACTCATTTCGTCCATCCAAAACGAACTTATTACTTTACTATGAAGTTACACCAGAAGTGACTTTTCATGCAAAAACTATCTATTTCAACTTATTTCGTCCATCCAAAACGAACTTATTACTTTGCTATGAAGTTACACCAGAAGTGACTTTTCATGCAAAAACTATCCATTTCAACTCATTTCGTCCATCCAAAACGAACTTTGCATTTTGCTATGAAGTTACACCAGAAGTGACTTTTCATGCAAAAACTATCTATTTAAACTCATTTCGTCCATCCAAAACGAACTTATTACTTTACTATGAAGTTACACCAGAAGTGACTTTTCATGCAAAAACTATCTATTTCAACTTATTTCGTCCATCCAAAACGAACTTATTACTTTGCTATGAAGTTACACCAGAAGTGACTTTTCATGCAAAAACTATCCATTTCAACTCATTTCGTCCATCCAAAACGAACTTTTTACTTTGCTATGAAGTTACACCAGAAGTGACTATTCCTACCAAAAACTATCTATTTCAACTCATTTCGTCCATCCAAAACGAACTTTTTACTTTGCTATGAAGTTACACCAGAAGTGACTTTTCATGCACAAACTATCTATTTCAACTCATTTCGTCCATCCAAAACGAACTTTTTACTTTGCTATGAAGTTACACCAGAAGTGACTTTTCATGCAAAAACTATCTATTTAAACTCATTTCGTCCATCCAAAACGAACTTATTACTTTACTATGAAGTTACACCAGAAGTGACTTTTCATGCAAAAACTATCTATTTCAACTCATTTCGTCCATCCAAAACGAACTTATTACTTTACTATGAAGTTACACCAGAAGTGACTTTTCATGCAAAAACTATCTATTTCAACTTATTTCGTCCATCCAAAACGAACTTATTACTTTGCTATGAAGTTACACCAGAAGTGACTTTTCATGCAAAAACTATCCATTTCAACTCATTTCGTCCATCCAAAACGAACTTTTTACTTTGCTATGAAGTTACACCAGAAGTGACTTTTCATGCAAAAACTATCTATTTCAACTCATTTCGTCCATCCAAAACGAACTTATTACTTTACTATGAAGTTACACCAGAAGTGACTTTTCATGCAAAAACTATCTATTTCAACTTATTTCGTCCATCCAAAACGAACTTATTACTTTGCTATGAAGTTACACCAGAAGTGACTTTTCATGCAAAAACTATCCATTTCAACTCATTTCGTCCATCCAAAACGAACTTTGCATTTTGCTATGAAGTTACACCAGAAGTGACTTTTCATGCAAAAACTATCTATTTAAACTCATTTCGTCCATCCAAAACGAACTTATTACTTTACTATGAAGTTACACCAGAAGTGACTTTTCATGCAAAAACTATCTATTTCAACTCATTTCGTCCATCCAAAACGAACTTATTACTTTACTATGAAGTTACACCAGAAGTGACTTTTCATGCACAAACTATCTATTTTAACTCATTTCGTCCATCCAAAACGAACTTTTTACTTTGCTATGAAGTTACACCAGAAGTGACTTTTCATGCACAAACTATCTATTTTAACTCATTTCGTCCATCCAAAACGAACTTTTTACTTTGCTATGAAGTTACACCAGAAGTGACTTTTCATGCAAAAACTAACTATTTCAACTCATTTCGTCCATCCAAAACGAACTTTTTACTTTGCTATGAAGTTACACCAGAAGTGACTTTTCATGCAAAAACTAACTATTTCAACTCATTTCGTCCATCCAAAACGAACTTTTTACTTTGCTATGAAGTTACACCAGAAGTGACTTTTCATGCACAAACTATCTATTTTAACTCATTTCGTCCATCCAAAACGAACTTTTTACTTTGCTATGAAGTTACACCAGAAGTGACTTTTCATGCACAAACTATCTATTTTAACTCATTTCGTCCATCCAAAACGAACTTTTTACTTTGCTATGAAGTTACACCAGAAGTGACTTTTCATGCAAAAACTATCTATTTTAACTCATTTCGTCCATCCAAAACGAACTTTTTACTTTGCTATGAAGTTACACCAGAAGTGACTTTTCATGCAAAAACTATCTATTTCAACTCATTTCGTCCATCCAAAACGAACTTATTACTTTGCTATGAAGTTACACCAGAAGTGACTTTTCATGCAAAAACTATCCATTTCAACTCATTTCGTCCATCCAAAACGAACTTTTTACTTTGCTATGAAGTTACACCAGAAGTGACTATTCCTACCAAAAACTATCTATTTCAACTCATTTCGTCCATCCAAAACGAACTTTTTACTTTGCTATGAAGTTACACCAGAAGTGACTTTTCATGCACAAACTATCTATTTCAACTCATTTCGTCCATCCAAAACGAACTTTTTACTTTGCTATGAAGTTACACCAGAAGTGACTTTTCATGCAAAAACTATCTATTTAAACTCATTTCGTCCATCCAAAACGAACTTATTACTTTACTATGAAGTTACACCAGAAGTGACTTTTCATGCAAAAACTATCTATTTCAACTTATTTCGTCCATCCAAAACGAACTTATTACTTTGCTATGAAGTTACACCAGAAGTGACTTTTCATGCAAAAACTATCCATTTCAACTCATTTCGTCCATCCAAAACGAACTTTTTACTTTGCTATGAAGTTACACCAGAAGTGACTTTTCATGCAAAAACTATCTATTTCAACTCATTTCGTCCATCCAAAACGAACTTATTACTTTACTATGAAGTTACACCAGAAGTGACTTTTCATGCAAAAACTATCTATTTCAACTTATTTCGTCCATCCAAAACGAACTTATTACTTTGCTATGAAGTTACACCAGAAGTGACTTTTCATGCAAAAACTATCTATTTCAACTCATTTCGTCCATCCAAAACGAACTTATTACTTTACTATGAAGTTACACCAGAAGTGACTTTTCATGCACAAACTAACTATTTCAACTCATTTCGTCCATCCAAAACGAACTTATTACTTTACTATGAAGTTACACCAGAAGTGACTTTTCATGCAAAAACTATCTATTTAAACTCATTTCGTCCATCCAAAACGAACTTATTACTTTACTATGAAGTTACACCAGAAGTGACTTTTCATGCAAAAACTATCTATTTCAACTCATTTCGTCCATCCAAAACGAACTTATTACTTTACTATGAAGTTACACCAGAAGTGACTTTTCATGCACAAACTATCTATTTTAACTCATTTCGTCCATCCAAAACGAACTTTTTACTTTGCTATGAAGTTACACCAGAAGTGACTTTTCATGCACAAACTATCTATTTTAACTCATTTCGTCCATCCAAAACGAACTTTTTACTTTGCTATGAAGTTACACCAGAAGTGACTTTTCATGCAAAAACTAACTATTTCAACTCATTTCGTCCATCCAAAACGAACTTTTTACTTTGCTATGAAGTTACACCAGAAGTGACTTTTCATGCAAAAACTAACTATTTCAACTCATTTCGTCCATCCAAAACGAACTTTTTACTTTGCTATGAAGTTACACCAGAAGTGACTTTTCATGCACAAACTATCTATTTTAACTCATTTCGTCCATCCAAAACGAACTTTTTACTTTGCTATGAAGTTACACCAGAAGTGACTTTTCATGCACAAACTATCTATTTCAACTCATTTCGTCCATCCAAAACGAACTTTTTACTTTGCTATGAAGTTACACCAGAAGTGACTTTTCATGCAAAAACTAACTATTTCAACTCATTTCGTCCATCCAAAACGAACTTTTTACTTTGCTATGAAGTTACACCAGAAGTGACTTTTCATGCAAAAACTAACTATTTCAACTCATTTCGTCCATCCAAAACGAACTTTTTACTTTGCTATGAAGTTACACCAGAAGTGACTTTTCATGCAAAAACTAACTATTTCAACTCATTTCGTCCATCCAAAACGAACTTTTTACTTTGCTATGAAGTTACACCAGAAGTGACTTTTCATGCACAAACTATCTATTTTAACTCATTTCGTCCATCCAAAACGAACTTTTTACTTTGCTATGAAGTTACACCAGAAGTGACTTTTCATGCACAAACTATCTATTTTAACTCATTTCGTCCATCCAAAACGAACTTTTTACTTTGCTATGAAGTTACACCAGAAGTGACTTTTCATGCAAAAACTATCTATTTTAACTCATTTCGTCCATCCAAAACGAACTTTTTACTTTGCTATGAAGTTACACCAGAAGTGACTTTTCATGCAAAAACTATCCATTTCAACTCATTTCGTCCATCCAAAACGAACTTTGCATTTTGCTATGAAGTTACACCAGAAGTGACTTTTCATGCAAAAACTATCTATTTAAACTCATTTCGTCCATCCAAAACGAACTTATTACTTTACTATGAAGTTACACCAGAAGTGACTTTTCATGCAAAAACTATCTATTTCAACTTATTTCGTCCATCCAAAACGAACTTATTACTTTGCTATGAAGTTACACCAGAAGTGACTTTTCATGCAAAAACTATCCATTTCAACTCATTTCGTCCATCCAAAACGAACTTTTTACTTTGCTATGAAGTTACACCAGAAGTGACTATTCCTACCAAAAACTATCTATTTCAACTCATTTCGTCCATCCAAAACGAACTTTTTACTTTGCTATGAAGTTACACCAGAAGTGACTTTTCATGCACAAACTATCTATTTCAACTCATTTCGTCCATCCAAAACGAACTTTTTACTTTGCTATGAAGTTACACCAGAAGTGACTTTTCATGCAAAAACTATCTATTTAAACTCATTTCGTCCATCCAAAACGAACTTATTACTTTACTATGAAGTTACACCAGAAGTGACTTTTCATGCAAAAACTATCTATTTCAACTCATTTCGTCCATCCAAAACGAACTTATTACTTTACTATGAAGTTACACCAGAAGTGACTTTTCATGCAAAAACTATCTATTTCAACTTATTTCGTCCATCCAAAACGAACTTATTACTTTGCTATGAAGTTACACCAGAAGTGACTTTTCATGCAAAAACTATCCATTTCAACTCATTTCGTCCATCCAAAACGAACTTTTTACTTTGCTATGAAGTTACACCAGAAGTGACTTTTCATGCAAAAACTATCTATTTCAACTCATTTCGTCCATCCAAAACGAACTTATTACTTTACTATGAAGTTACACCAGAAGTGACTTTTCATGCAAAAACTATCTATTTCAACTTATTTCGTCCATCCAAAACGAACTTATTACTTTGCTATGAAGTTACACCAGAAGTGACTTTTCATGCAAAAACTATCCATTTCAACTCATTTCGTCCATCCAAAACGAACTTTGCATTTTGCTATGAAGTTACACCAGAAGTGACTTTTCATGCAAAAACTATCTATTTAAACTCATTTCGTCCATCCAAAACGAACTTATTACTTTACTATGAAGTTACACCAGAAGTGACTTTTCATGCAAAAACTATCTATTTCAACTCATTTCGTCCATCCAAAACGAACTTATTACTTTACTATGAAGTTACACCAGAAGTGACTTTTCATGCACAAACTAACTATTTTAACTCATTTCGTCCATCCAAAACGAACTTTTTACTTTGCTATGAAGTTACACCAGAAGTGACTTTTCATGCACAAACTATCTATTTTAACTCATTTCGTCCATCCAAAACGAACTTTTTACTTTGCTATGAAGTTACACCAGAAGTGACTTTTCATGCAAAAACTAACTATTTCAACTCATTTCGTCCATCCAAAACGAACTTTTTACTTTGCTATGAAGTTACACCAGAAGTGACTTTTCATGCAAAAACTAACTATTTCAACTCATTTCGTCCATCCAAAACGAACTTTTTACTTTGCTATGAAGTTACACCAGAAGTGACTTTTCATGCACAAACTATCTATTTTAACTCATTTCGTCCATCCAAAACGAACTTTTTACTTTGCTATGAAGTTACACCAGAAGTGACTTTTCATGCACAAACTATCTATTTTAACTCATTTCGTCCATCCAAAACGAACTTTTTACTTTGCTATGAAGTTACACCAGAAGTGACTTTTCATGCAAAAACTATCTATTTTAACTCATTTCGTCCATCCAAAACGAACTTTTTACTTTGCTATGAAGTTACACCAGAAGTGACTTTTCATGCAAAAACTATCTATTTTAACTCATTTCGTCCATCCAAAACGAACTTTTTACTTTGCTATGAAGTTACACCAGAAGTGACTTTTCATGCACAAACTATCTATTTCAACTCATTTCGTCCATCCAAAACGAACTTTTTACTTTGCTATGAAGTTACACCAGAAGTGACTTTTCATGCAAAAACTAACTATTTCAACTCATTTCGTCCATCCAAAACGAACTTTTTACTTTGCTATGAAGTTACACCAGAAGTGACTTTTCATGCAAAAACTAACTATTTCAACTCATTTCGTCCATCCAAAACGAACTTTTTACTTTGCTATGAAGTTACACCAGAAGTGACTTTTCATGCACAAACTATCTATTTTAACTCATTTCGTCCATCCAAAACGAACTTTTTACTTTGCTATGAAGTTACACCAGAAGTGACTTTTCATGCACAAACTATCTATTTTAACTCATTTCGTCCATCCAAAACGAACTTTTTACTTTGCTATGAAGTTACACCAGAAGTGACTTTTCATGCACAAACTATCTATTTTAACTCATTTCGTCCATCCAAAACGAACTTTTTACTTTGCTATGAAGTTACACCAGAAGTGACTTTTCATGCAAAAACTATCTATTTTAACTCATTTCGTCCATCCAAAACGAACTTTTTACTTTGCTATGAAGTTACACCAGAAGTGACTTTTCATGCACAAACTATCTATTTCAACTCATTTCGTCCATCCAAAACGAACTTTTTACTTTGCTATGAAGTTACACCAGAAGTGACTTTTCATGCAAAAACTAACTATTTCAACTCATTTCGTCCATCCAAAACGAACTTTTTACTTTGCTATGAAGTTACACCAGAAGTGACTTTTCATGCAAAAACTAACTATTTCAACTCATTTCGTCCATCCAAAACGAACTTTTTACTTTGCTATGAAGTTACACCAGAAGTGACTTTTCATGCACAAACTATCTATTTTAACTCATTTCGTCCATCCAAAACGAACTTTTTACTTTGCTATGAAGTTACACCAGAAGTGACTTTTCATGCACAAACTATCTATTTTAACTCATTTCGTCCATCCAAAACGAACTTTTTACTTTGCTATGAAGTTACACCAGAAGTGACTTTTCATGCAAAAACTAACTATTTCAACTCATTTCGTCCATCCAAAACGAACTTTTTACTTTGCTATGAAGTTACACCAGAAGTGACTTTTCATGCACAAACTATCTATTTTAACTCATTTCGTCCATCCAAAACGAACTTTTTACTTTGCTATGAAGTTACACCAGAAGTGACTTTTCATGCACAAACTATCTATTTTAACTCATTTCGTCCATCCAAAACGAACTTTTTACTTTGCTATGAAGTTACACCAGAAGTGACTTTTCATGCACAAACTATCTATTTTAACTCATTTCGTCCATCCAAAACGAACTTTTTACTTTGCTATGAAGTTACACCAGAAGTGACTTTTCATGCACAAACTATCTATTTTAACTCATTTCGTCCATCCAAAACGAACTTTTTACTTTGCTATGAAGTTACACCAGAAGTGACTTTTCATGCAAAAACTATCTATTTTAACTCATTTCGTCCATCCAAAACGAACTTTTTACTTTGCTATGAAGTTACACCAGAAGTGACTTTTCATGCACAAACTATCTATTTCAACTCATTTCGTCCATCCAAAACGAACTTTTTACTTTGCTATGAAGTTACACCAGAAGTGACTTTTCATGCAAAAACTAACTATTTCAACTCATTTCGTCCATCCAAAACGAACTTTTTACTTTGCTATGAAGTTACACCAGAAGTGACTTTTCATGCACAAACTAACTATTTCAACTCATTTCGTCCATCCAAAACGAACTTTTTACTTTGCTATGAAGTTACACCAGAAGTGACTTTTCATGCAAAAACTAACTATTTCAACTCATTTCGTCCATCCAAAACGAACTTTTTACTTTGCTATGAAGTTACACCAGAAGTGACTTTTCATGCACAAACTATCTATTTTAACTCATTTCGTCCATCCAAAACGAACTTTTTACTTTGCTATGAAGTTACACCAGAAGTGACTTTTCATGCACAAACTATCTATTTTAACTCATTTCGTCCATCCAAAACGAACTTTTTACTTTGCTATGAAGTTACACCAGAAGTGACTTTTCATGCAAAAACTATCTATTTTAACTCATTTCGTCCATCCAAAACGAACTTTTTACTTTGCTATGAAGTTACACCAGAAGTGACTTTTCATGCAAAAACTATCTATTTTAACTCATTTCGTCCATCCAAAACGAACTTTTTACTTTGCTATGAAGTTACACCAGAAGTGACTTTTCATGCAAAAACTAACTATTTCAACTCATTTCGTCCATCCAAAACGAACTTTTTACTTTGCTATGAAGTTACACCAGAAGTGACTTTTCATGCAAAAACTAACTATTTCAACTCATTTCGTCCATCCAAAACGAACTTTTTACTTTGCTATGAAGTTACACCAGAAGTGACTTTTCATGCAAAAACTAACTATTTCAACTCATTTCGTCCATCCAAAACGAACTTTTTACTTTGCTATGAAGTTACACCAGAAGTGACTTTTCATGCACAAACTATCTATTTTAACTCATTTCGTCCATCCAAAACGAACTTTTTACTTTGCTATGAAGTTACACCAGAAGTGACTTTTCATGCAAAAACTATCTATTTTAACTCATTTCGTCCATCCAAAACGAACTTTTTACTTTGCTATGAAGTTACACCAGAAGTGACTTTTCATGCAAAAACTAACTATTTCAACTCATTTCGTCCATCCAAAACGAACTTTTTACTTTTTGCTATGAAGTTACACCAGAAGTGACTTTTCATGCACAAACTATCTATTTCAACTCATTTCGTCCATCCAAAACGAACTTAGTACTATGCTATGAAGTTACACCAGAAGTGACTCTTCATGCAAAAACTATCTATTTCAACTCATTACGTCCATCCAAAACGAACTTTTTACTTTGCTATGAAGTTAAACCAGAAGTGACTTTTCATGCAAAAACTATCTATTTCAACTCATTTCGTCCATCCAAAACGAACTTAGTACTATGCTATGAAGTTACACCAGAAGTGACGTTTCATGCAAAAACTATCTATTTCAACTCATTTCGTCCATCCAAAACGAACTTTTTACTTTGCTATGAAGTTACACCAGAAGTGACTTTTCATACAAAAACTATCTATTTCAACTCATTTCGTCAATCCAAAACGAACTTTTTACTTTGCTATGAAGTTACACCAGAATTGACTTTTCATGCACAAACTATCTATTTCAACTCATTTCGTCCATCCAAAACGAACTTTTTACTTTGCTATGAAGTTACACCAGAATTGACTTTTCATGCACAAACTATCTATTTCAACTCATTTTGTCCATCCAAAACGAACTTTTTACTTTGCTATGAAGTTACACCAGAAGTAACTTTTCATGCAAAAACTGTCTATTTCAACTCATTTTGTCCATCCAAAACGAACTTTTTACTTTGCTATGAAGTTACACCAGAAGTGACTTTTCCTACCAAAAACTATTTATTTCAACTCATTTTGTCCATCCAAAACGAACTTTTTACTTTGCTATGAAGTTACACCAGAAGTGACTTTTCATGCAAAAACTGTCTATTTCAACTCATTTTGTCCATCCAAAACGAACTTTTTACTTTGCTATGAAGTTACACCAGAAGTGACTTTTCATGCAAAAACTGTCTATTTCAACTCATTTTGTCCATCCAAAACGAACTTTTTACTTTGCTATGAAGTTACACCAGAAGTGACTCTTCATGCAAAAACTATCTATTTCAACTCATTTTGTCCATCCAAAACGAACTTTTTACTTTGCTATGAAGTTACACCAGAAGTGACTTTTCATGCAAAAACTGTCCATTTCAACTTATTTCGTCCATCCAAAACGAACTTTTTACTTTGCTATGAAGTTACACCAGAAGTGACTTTTCATGCAAAAACTATCTATTTCAACTCATTTTGTCCATCCAAAACGAACTTTTTACTTTGCTATGAAGTTACACCAGAAGTGACTTTTCGTGCACAAACTATCGATTTCAACTCATTTCGTCCATTCAAAACGAACTTTGTACTTTGCTATGAAGTTACACCAGAAGTAACTTTTCATGCAAAAACTGTCTATTTCAACTCATTTTGTCCATCCAAAACGAACTTTTTACTTTGCTATGAAGTTACACCAGAAGTAACTTTTCATGCAAAAACTGTCTATTTCAACTCATTTTGTCCATCCAAAACGAACTTTTTACTTTGCTATGAAGTTACACCACAAGTAACTTTTCATGCAAAAACTGTCTATTTCAACTCATTTTGTCCATCCAAAACGAACTTTTTACTTTGCTATGAAGTTACACCAGAAGTGACTTTTCATGCAAAAACTGTCCATTTCAACTTATTTCGTCCATCCAAAACGAACTTTTTACTTTGCTATGAAGTTACACCAGAAGTGACTTTTCATGCAAAAACTATCTATTTCAACTCATTTTGTCCATCCAAAACGAACTTTTTACTTTGCTATGAAGTTACACCAGAAGTGACTTTTCGTGCACAAACTATCTATTTCAACTCATTTCGTCCATTCAAAACGAACTTTGTACTTTGCTATGCAGTTACAGCAGAAGTGACTTTTCATGCACAAACTATCAATTTCAACTCATTTCGTCCATCCAAAACGAACTTTTTACTTTGCTATGAAGTTACACCAGAAGTGACTTTTCATACCAAAAACTATCTATTTCAACTCATTTCGTCCATCCAAAACGAACTTGTTACTTTGCTATGAAGTTACACCAGAAGTGACTTTTCATGCAAAAACTATCTATTTCAACTCATTTCGTCCATTCAAAACGAACTTTGTACTTTGCTATGAAGTTACACCAGAAGTGACTTTTCATGCAAAAACTATCTATTTCAACTCATTTTGTCCATCCAAAACGAACTTTTTACTTTGCTATGAAGTTACACCAGAAGTGACTTTTCGTGCACAAACTATCTATTTCAACTCATTTCGTCCATTCAAAACGAACTTTGTACTTTGCTATGCAGTTACAGCAGAAGTGACTTTTCATGCACAAACTATCAATTTCAACTCATTTCGTCCATCCAAAACGAACTTTTTACTTTGCTATGAAGTTACACCAGAAGTGACTTTTCATACCAAAAACTATCTATTTCAACTCATTTCGTCCATCCAAAACGAACTTGTTACTTTGCTATGAAGTTACACCAGAAGTGACTTTTCATGCACAAACTGTCCATTTCAACTCATTTCGTCCATCCAAAACGAACTTTTTACTTTGCTATGAAGTTACACCAGAAGTGACTTTTCGTGCACAAACTATCTATTTCAACTTAATTCGTCCATCCAAAACGAACTTTTTACTTTGCTATGAAGTTACACCAGAAGTGACTTTTCATGCACAAACTATCTATTTCAACTTAATTCGTCCATCCAAAACGAACTTTTTACTTTGCTATGAAGTTACACCAGAAGTGACTTTTCATGCAAAAACTGTCTATTTCAACTCATTTCGTCCATTCAAAACGAACTTTGTACTTTGCTATGCAGTTACAGCAGAAGTGACTTTTCATGCACAAACTATCAATTTCAACTCATTTCGTCCATCCAAAACGAACTTTTTACTTTGCTATGAAGTTACACCAGAAGTGACTTTTCATACCAAAAACTATCTATTTCAACTCATTTCGTCCATCCAAAACGAACTTGTTACTTTGCTATGAAGTTACACCAGAAGTGACTTTTCATGCAAAAACTATCTATTTCAACTCATTTCGTCCATTCAAAACGAACTTTGTACTTTGCTATGAAGTTACACCAGAAGTGACTTTTCATGCAAAAACTATCAATTTCAACTCATTTCGTCCATCCAAAACGAACTTTTTACTTTGCTATGAAGTTACACCAGAAGTGACTTTTCGTGCACAAACTATCTATTTCAACTTAATTCGTCCATCCAAAACGAACTTTTTACTTTGCTATGAAGTTACACCAGAAGTGACTTTTCATGCACAAACTATCTATTTCAACTTAATTCGTCCATCCAAAACGAACTTTTTACTTTGCTATGAAGTTACACCAGAAGTGACTTTTCATGCAAAAACTGTCTATTTCAACTCATTTTGTCCATCCAAAACGAACTTTTTACTTTGCTATGAAGTTACACCAGAAGTGACTTTTCCTACCAAAAACTATTTATTTCAACTCATTTCGTCCATCCAAAACGAACTTTTTACTTTGCTATGAAGTTACACCAGAAGTGACTTTTCCTACCAAAAACTATTTATTTCAACTCATTTCGTCCATCCAAAACGAACTTTTTACTTTGCTATGAAGTTACACCAGAAGTGACTTTTCCTGCAAAAACTATTTATTTCAACTCATTTCGTCCATCCAAAACGAACTTTTTACTTTGCTATGAAGTTACACCAGAAGTGACTTTTCATGCAAAAACTATCTATTTCAACTCATTTCGTCCATTCAAAACGAACTTTGTACTTTGCTATGAAGTTACACCAGAAGTGACTTTTCATACCAAAAACTATCTATTTCAACTCATTTCGTCCATCCAAAACGAACTTTTTACTGTGCTATGAAGTTACACCAGAAGTGACTTTTCATGCACAAACTGTCCATTTAAACTCATTTCGTCCATCCAAAACGAACTTTTTACTTTGCTATGAAGTTACACCAGAAGTGACTTTTCCTACCAAAAACTATTTATTTCAACTCATTTCGTCCATCCAAAACGAACTTTTTACTTTGCTATGAAGTTACACCAGAAGTGACTTTTCCTACCAAAAACTATTTATTTCAACTCATTTCGTCCATCCAAAACGAACTTTTTACTTTGCTATGAAGTTACACCAGAAGTGACTTTTCCTACCAAAAACTATTTATTTCAACTCATTTCGTCCATCCAAAACGAACTTTTTACTTTGCTATGAAGTTACACCAGAAGTGACTTTTCTTGCAAAAACTATTTATTTCAACTCATTTCGTCCATCCAAAACGAACTTTTTACTTTGCTATGAAGTTACACCAGAAGTGACTTTTCATGCACAAACTATCTATTTCAACTTAATTCGTCCATCCAAAACGAACTTTTTACTTTGCTATGAAGTTACACCAGAAGTGACTTTTCCTACCAAAAACTATTTATTTCAACTCATTTCGTCCATCCAAAACGAACTTTTTACTTTGCTATGAAGTTACACCAGAAGTGACTTTTCATACCAAAAACTATCTATTTCAACTCATTTCGTCCATCCAAAACGAACTTTTTACTGTGCTATGAAGTTACACCAGAAGTGACTTTTCTTGCAAAAACTATTTATTTCAACTCATTTCGTCCATCCAAAACGAACTTTTTACTTTGCTATGAAGTTACACCAGAAGTGACTTTTCTTGCAAAAACTATTTATTTCAACTCATTTCGTCCATCCAAAACGAACTTTTTACTTTGCTATGAAGTTACACCAGAAGTGACTTTTCATGCACAAACTATCTATTTCAACTTAATTCGTCCATCCAAAACGAACTTTTTACTTTGCTATGCAGTTACAGCAGAAGTGACTTTTCATGCACAAACTATCAATTTCAACTCATTTCGTCCATCCAAAACGAACTTTTTACTTTGCTATGAAGTTACACCAGAAGTGACTTTTCATACCAAAAACTATCTATTTCAACTCATTTCGTCCATCCAAAACGAACTTTTTACTTTGCTATGAAGTTACACCAGAAGTGACTTTTCATACCAAAAACTATCTATTTCAACTCATTTCGTCCATCCAAAACGAACTTTTTACTGTGCTATGAAGTTACACCAGAAGTGACTTTTCATGCACAAACTGTCCATTTAAACTCATTTCGTCCATCCAAAACGAACTTTTTACTTTGCTATGAAGTTACACCAGAAGTGACTTTTCATGCACAAACTATCTATTTCAACTTAATTCGTCCATCCAAAACGAACTTTTTACTGTGCTATGAAGTTACACCAGAAGTGACTTTTCCCACCAAAAACTATCAATTTCAACTCATTTCGTTCATCCAAAACGAACTTTGTACTTTGCTATGCAGTTACACCAGAAGTGACTTTTCCTGCAAAAACTATTTATTTCAACTCATTTCGTCCATCCAAAACGAACTTTGTACTTTGCTATGCAGTTACAGCAGAAGTGACTTTTCATGCACAAACTATCAATTTCAACTCATTTCGTCCATCCAAAACGAACTTTTTACTTTGCTATGAAGTTACACCAGAAGTGACTTTTCATACCAAAAACTATCTATTTCAACTCATTTCGTCCATCCAAAACGAACTTTTTACTTTGCTATGAAGTTACACCAGAAGTGACTTTTCATACCAAAAACTATCTATTTCAACTCATTTCGTCCATCCAAAACGAACTTTTTACTGTGCTATGAAGTTACACCAGAAGTGACTTTTCATGCACAAACTGTCCATTTAAACTCATTTCGTCCATCCAAAACGAACTTTTTACTTTGCTATGAAGTTACACCAGAAGTGACTTTTCCTACCAAAAACTATTTATTTCAACTCATTTCGTCCATCCAAAACGAACTTTTTACTTTGCTATGAAGTTACACCAGAAGTGACTTTTCTTGCAAAAACTATTTATTTCAACTCATTTCGTCCATCCAAAACGAACTTTTTACTTTGCTATGAAGTTACACCAGAAGTGACTTTTCCTACCAAAAACTATTTATTTCAACTCATTTCGTCCATCCAAAACGAACTTTTTACTTTGCTATGAAGTTACACCAGAAGTGACTTTTCATGCACAAACTATCTATTTCAACTTAATTCGTCCATCCAAAACGAACTTTTTACTTTGCTATGAAGTTACACCAGAAGTGACTTTTCCTACCAAAAACTATTTATTTCAACTCATTTCGTCCATCCAAAACGAACTTTTTACTTTGCTATGAAGTTACACCAGAAGTGACTTTTCATACCAAAAACTATCTATTTCAACTCATTTCGTCCATCCAAAACGAACTTTTTACTGTGCTATGAAGTTACACCAGAAGTGACTTTTCTTGCAAAAACTATTTATTTCAACTCATTTCGTCCATCCAAAACGAACTTTTTACTTTGCTATGAAGTTACACCAGAAGTGACTTTTCCTACCAAAAACTATTTATTTCAACTCATTTCGTCCATCCAAAACGAACTTTTTACTTTGCTATGAAGTTACACCAGAAGTGACTTTTCTTGCAAAAACTATTTATTTCAACTCATTTCGTCCATCCAAAACGAACTTTTTACTTTGCTATGAAGTTACACCAGAAGTGACTTTTCATGCACAAACTATCTATTTCAACTTAATTCGTCCATCCAAAACGAACTTTTTACTTTGCTATGAAGTTACACCAGAAGTGACTTTTCCTACCAAAAACTATTTATTTCAACTCATTTCGTCCATCCAAAACGAACTTTTTACTTTGCTATGAAGTTACACCAGAAGTGACTTTTCTTGCAAAAACTATTTATTTCAACTCATTTCGTCCATCCAAAACGAACTTTTTACTTTGCTATGAAGTTACACCAGAAGTGACTTTTCATGCACAAACTATCTATTTCAACTTAATTCGTCCATCCAAAACGAACTTTTTACTGTGCTATGAAGTTACACCAGAAGTGACTTTTCCCACCAAAAACTATCAATTTCAACTCATTTCGTTCATCCAAAACGAACTTTGTACTTTGCTATGCAGTTACACCAGAAGTGACTTTTCCTGCAAAAACTATTTATTTCAACTCATTTCGTCCATCCAAAACGAACTTTGTACTTTGCTATGCAGTTACAGCAGAAGTGACTTTTCATGCACAAACTATCAATTTCAACTCATTTCGTCCATCCAAAACGAACTTTTTACTTTGCTATGAAGTTACACCAGAAGTGACTTTTCATACCAAAAACTATCTATTTCAACTCATTTCGTCCATCCAAAACGAACTTTTTACTTTGCTATGAAGTTACACCAGAAGTGACTTTTCATACCAAAAACTATCTATTTCAACTCATTTCGTCCATCCAAAACGAACTTTTTACTGTGCTATGAAGTTACACCAGAAGTGACTTTTCATGCACAAACTGTCCATTTAAACTCATTTCGTCCATCCAAAACGAACTTTTTACTTTGCTATGAAGTTACACCAGAAGTGACTTTTCCTACCAAAAACTATTTATTTCAACTCATTTCGTCCATCCAAAACGAACTTTTTACTTTGCTATGAAGTTACACCAGAAGTGACTTTTCCTTCCAAAAACTATTTATTTCAACTCATTTCGTCCATTCAAAACGAACTTTGTACTTTGCTATGCAGTTACAGCAGAAGTGACTTTTCATGCACAAACTATCAATTTCAACTCATTTCGTCCATCCAAAACGAACTTTTTACTTTGCTATGAAGTTACACCAGAAGTGACTTTTCATACCAAAAACTATCTATTTCAACTCATTTCGTCCATCCAAAACGAACTTTTTACTGTGCTATGAAGTTACACCAGAAGTGACTTTTCATGCACAAACTGTCCATTTAAACTCATTTCGTCCATCCAAAACGAACTTTTTACTTTGCTATGAAGTTATACCAGAAGTGACTTTTCATGCACAAACTATCTATTTCAACTTATTTCGTCCATCCAAAACGAACTTTTTACTTTACTATGAAGTTCCACCAGAAGTGACTTTTCATGCAAAAACTATCTATTTCAACTCATTTCGTCCATCCAAAACGAACTTGTTACTTTGCTATGAAGTTCCACCAGAAGTGACTTTTCATGCAAAAACTATCTATTTCAACTCATTTCGTCCATCCAAAACGAACTCTTTACTTTGCTATGAAGTTACACCAGAAGTGACTTTTCCTACCAAAAACTATCTATTTCAACTCATTTCGTCCATCCAAAACGAACTTGTTACTTTGCTATGAAGTTCCACCAGAAGTGACTTTTCATGCAAAAACTATCTTTTTCAACTCATTTCGTCCATCCAAAACGAACTTTTTACTTTGCTATGAAGTTACACCAGAAGTGACTTTTCATGCACAAACTATCTATTTCAACTTATTTCGTCCATCCAAAACGAACTTTTTACTTTGCTATGAAGTTACACCAGAAGTGACTTTTCCCACCAAAAACTATCTATTTCAACTCATTTCGTCAATCCAAAACGAACTTTTTACTTTGCTATGAAGTTACACCAGAAGTGACTTTTCATACCAAAAACTATCTATTTCAACTCATTTCGTCCATCCAAAACGAACTTTTTACTGTGCTATGAAGTTACACCAGAAGTGACTTTTCCTACCAAAAACTATCTAATTCAACTCATTTCGTCCATCCAAAACGAACTTTTTACTTTGCTATGAAGTTACACCAGAAGTGACTTTTCCTACCAAAAACTATCTAATTCAACTCATTTCGTCCATCCAAAACGAACTTTTTACTTTGCTATGAAGTTACACCAGACGTGACTTTTCATGCAAAAACTATCTATTTCAACTCATTTCGTCCATCCAAAACGAACTTTTTACTTTGCTATGAAGTTACACCAGAAGTGACTTTTCCTACCAAAAACTATCTATTTCAACTCATTTCGTCCATCCAAAACGAACTTTTTACATTGCTATGAAGTTACACCAGAAGTGACTTTTCCTACCAAAAACTATCTATTTCAACTCATTTCGTTCATCCAAAACAAACTTTTTACTTTGCTATGAAGTTACACCAGAAGTGACTTTTCCTACCAAAAACTATCTATTTCAACTCATTTCGTCCATCCAAAACGAACTTTTTACTTTGCTATGAAGTTACACCAGAAGTGACTTTTCATGCAAAAACTATCTAATTCAACTTATTTCGTCCATCCAAAACGAACTTTTTACTTTGCTACGAAGTTCTACCAGGAACGAGTTTTCATGCAAACACTATCTATTTCAACTCATTTCGTTCATCCAAAACGAACTTTGCATTTTGCTATGAAGTTTCACAAGAAATGACTTTTCATACCAAAAACTATCTATTTCAACTTATTTGGTCCATCCAAAACTAACTTTGCATTTTGCTATGTAGTTTCACAAGAAATGACTTTTCATATCAAAAACTATCTATTTCAACTTATGTGGTCCATCCAAAACGAACTTTGCATTTTGCTATGTAGTTTCACAAAAAATGACTTTTCATATCAAAAACTATCTTTTTCAACTTATTTGGTCCATCCAAAACGAACTTTGCATTTTGCTATGAAGTTTCACAAAAAATGACTTTTCATATCAAAAACTGACTATTTCAACTTATTTCGTCCATCCAAAACGAACATTGCATTTTTCTATGAAGTTTCACAAAAAATGACTTTTCATATCAAAAACTATCTTTTTCAACTTATTTGGTCCATCCAAAACGAACTTTGCATTTTTCTATGAAGTTTCACAAAAAATGACTTTTCATATCAAAAACTATCTTTTTCAACTTATTTGGTCCATCCAAAACGAACTTTGAATTTTGCTATGTCGTTTCACAAAAAATGACTTTTCATATCAAAAACTATCTTTTTCAACTTATTTGGTCCATCCAAAACGAACTTTGCATTTTGCTATGTAGTTTTACAAGAAATGACTTTTCATACCAAAAACTATCTATTTCAACTTATTTGGTCCATCCAAAACGAACTTTGCATTTTGCTATGTCGTTTCACAAAAAATGACTTTTCATATCAAAAACTATCTTTTTCAACTTATTTGGTCCATCCAAAACGAACTTTGCATTTTTCTATGAAGTTTCACAAAAAATGACTTTTCATATCAAAAACTATCTTTTTCAACTTATTTGGTCCATCCAAAACGAACTTTGCATTTTTCTATGAAGTTTCACAAAAAATGACTTTTCATATCAAAAACTATCTTTTTCAACTTATTTGGTCCATCCAAAACGAACTTTGAATTTTGCTATGTCGTTTCACAAAAAATGACTTTTCATATCAAAAACTATCTTTTTCAACTTATTTGGTCCATCCAAAACGAACTTTGCATTTTGCTATGTAGTTTTACAAGAAATGACTTTTCATACCAAAAACTATCTATTTCAACTTATTTGGTCCATCCAAAACGAACTTTGCATTTTTCTATGAAGTTTCACAAAAAATGACTTTTCATATCAAAAACTATCTTTTTCAACTTATTTGGTCCATCCAAAACGAACTTTGCATTTTGCTATGTCGTTTCACAAAAAATGACTTTTCATATCAAAAACTATCTTTTTCAACTTATTTGGTCCATCCAAAACGAACTTTGCATTTTGCTATGTAGTTTTACAAGAAATGACTTTTCATACCAAAAACTATCTATTTCAACTTATTTGGTCCATCCAAAACGAACTTTGCATTTTGCTATGTAGTTTCACAAAAAATGACTTTTCATATCAAAAACTATCTTTTTCAACTTATTTGGTCCATCCAAAACGAACTTTGCATTGTGCTATGAAGTTTCACAAGAAATGACTTTTCATATCAAAAACTATCTTTTTCAACTTATTTGGTCCATCCAAAACGAACTTTGCATTTTGCTATGTAGTTTCACAAAAAATGACTTTTCATATCAAATACTATCTTTTTCAACTTATTTGGTCCATCCAAAACGAACTTTGCATTTTGCTATGTAGTTTCACAAAAAATGACTTTTCATACCAAAAACTATCTATTTCAACTTATTTGGTCCATCCAAAACGAACTTTGCATTTTGATATGTAGTTTCACAAGAAATGACTTTTCATATCAAAAACTATCTTTTTCAACTTATTTGGTCCATCCAAAACGAACTTTGCATTTTGCTATGTAGTTTCACAAAAAATGACTTTTCATATCAAAAACTATCTTTTTCAACTTATTTGGTCCATCCAAAACGAACTTTGCATTTTGCTATGTAGTTTCACAAAAAATGACTTTTCATATCAAAAACTATCTTTTTCAACTTATTTGGTCCATCCAAAACGAACTTTGCATTTTGCTATGTAGTTTCACAAAAAATGACTTTTCATATCAAAAACTATCTTTTTCAACTTATTTGGTCCATCCAAAACGAACTTTGCATTTTGCTATGTAGTTTCACAAGAAATGACTTTTCATATCAAAAACTATCTTTTTCAACTTATTTGGTCCATCCAAAACGAACTTTGCATTTTGCTATGTAGTTTCACAAAAAATGACTTTTCATACCAAAAACTATCTTTTTCAACTTATTTGGTCCATCCAAAACGGACTTTGCATTTTGCTATGTAGTTTCACAAAAAATGACTTTTCATACCAAAAACTATCTATTTCAACTTATTTGGTCCATCTAAAACGAACTTTGCATTTTGCTATGTAGTTTCACAAAAAATGACTTTTCATATCAAAAACTATCTTTTTCAACTTATTTGGTCCATCCAAAACGAACTTTGCATTTTGCTATGTAGTTTCACAAAAAATGACTTTTCATATCAAAAACTATCTTTTTCAACTTATTTGGTCCATCCAAAACGAACTTTGCATTTTGCTATGTAGTTTCACAAGAAATGACTTTTCATATCAAAAACTATCTTTTTCAACTTATTTGGTCCATCCAAAACGAACTTTGCATTTTGCTATGTAGTTTCACAAAAAATGACTTTTCATACCAAAAACTATCTTTTTCAACTTATTTGGTCCATCCAAAACGGACTTTGCATTTTGCTATGTAGTTTCACAAAAAATGACTTTTCATACCAAAAACTATCTATTTCAACTTATTTGGTCCATCTAAAACGAACTTTGCATTTTGCTATGTAGTTTCACAAAAAATGACTTTTCATACCAAAAACTATCTTTTTCAACTTATTTGGTCCATCCAAAACGAACTTTGCATTTTGCTATGTAGTTTCACAAAAAATGACTTTTCATACCAAAAACTATCTTTTTCAACTTATTTGGTCCATCCAAAACGAACTTTGCATTTTGCTATGTAGTTTCACAAAAAATGACTTTTCATATCAAAAACTATCTATTTCAACTTATTTGGTCCATCCAAAACGAACTTTGCATTTTGCTATGAAGTTTCACAAGAAATGACTTTTCATATCAAAAACTATCGATTTCAACTTATTTGGTCCATCCAAAACGAACTTTGCATTTTGCTATGTAGTTTCACAAAAAATGACTTTTCATATCAAAAACTATCTTTTCCAACTTATTTGGTCCATCCAAAACGAACTTTGCATTTTGCTATGAAGTTACACAAGAAATGACTTTTCATATCAAAAACTGTCTATTTCATCTTACTCCGTCCATTCAAAGCGAACTTTACATTTTGCTATGAAGTTTCACAAAAAATGACTTTTCATATCAAAAACTATCTTTTTCAACTTATTTGGTCCATCCAAAACGAACTTTGCATTTTGCTATGAAGTTACACAAGAAATGACTTTTCATATCAAAAACTATCTTTTTCAACTTATTTGGTCCATCCAAAACGAACTTTGCATTTTGCTATGAAGTTACACAAGAAATGACTTTTCATATCAAAAACTATCTTTTTCAACTTATTTGGTCCATCCAAAACGAACTTTGCATTTTGCTATGTAGTTTCACAAGAAATGACTTTTCATATCAAAAACTATCTTTTTCAACTTATTTGGTCCATCCAAAACGAACTTTGCATTTTGCTATGTAGTTTCACAAGAAATGACTTTTCATATCAAAAACTATCTTTTTCAACTTATTTGGTCCATCCAAAACGAACTTTGCATTTTGCTATGTAGTTTCACAAAAAATGACTTTTCATATCAAAAACTATCTTTTTCAACTTATTTGGTCCATCCAAAACGAACTTTGCATTTTGCTATGAAGTTTCACAAGAAATGACTTTTCATATCAAAAACTATCTTTTTCAACTTATTTGGTCCATCCAAAACGAACTTTGCATTTTGCTATGTAGTTTCACAAAAAATGACTTTTCATATCAAAAACTATCTTTTTCAACTTATTTGGTCCATCCAAAACGAACTTTGCATTTTGCTATGTAGTTTCACAAGAAATGACTTTTCATATCAAAAACTATCTATTTCAACTTATTTGGTCCATCCAAAACGAACTTTGCATTTTGCTATGTAGTTTCACAAAAAATGACTTTTCATATTAAAAACTATCTTTTTCAACTTATTTGGTCCATCCAAAACGAACTTTGCATTTTGCTATGAAGTTTCACAAGAAATGACTTTTCATATCAAAAACTATCTTTTTCAACTTATTTGGTCCATCCAAAACGAACTTTGCATTTTGCTATGTAGTTTCACAAAAAATGACTTTTTATATCAAAAACTATCTATTTCAACTTATTTGGTCCATCCAAAACGAACTTTGCATTTTGCTATGAAGTTTCACAAGAAATGACTTTTCATATTAAAAACTATCTTTTTCAACTTATTTGGTCCATCCAAAACGAACTTTGCATTTTGCTATGTAGTTTCACAAAAAATGACTTTTCATATCAAAAACTATCTTTTTCAACTTATTTGGTCCATCCAAAACGAACTTTGCATTTTGCTATGTAGTTTCGCAAAAAATGACTTTCATACCAAAAACTATCTATTTCAACTTATTTGGTCCATCCAAAACGAAATACGCATTTTGCTATGTAGTTACACAAGAAATGACTTTCATACCAAAAACTATCTTTTTCAACTTATTTCGTCCATCCAAAGCGAACTTTGCATTTTGCTATGAAGTTTCACAAAAAATGACTTTTCATGTCAAAAACTATCTTTTTCAACTTATTTGGTCCATCCAAAACGAACTTTGTATTTTGCTATGTAGTTTCACAAAAAATGACTTTTCATACCAAAAACTATCTATTTCAACTTATTTGGTCCATCCAAAACGAACTTTGCATTTTGCTATGTAGTTTCACAAGAAATGACTTTTCATATCAAAAACTATCTATTTCAACTTATTTGGTCCATCCAAAACGAACTTTGCATTTTGCTATGTAGTTTCACAAAAAATGACTTTTCATACCAAAAACTATCTATTTCAACTTATTTGGTCCATCCAAAACGAACTTTGCATTTTGCTATGTAGTTTCACAAAAAATGACTTTTCATATCAAAAACTATCTATTTCAACTTATTTGGTCCATCCAAAACGAACTTTGCATTTTGCTATGTAGTTTCGCAAAAAATGACTTTCATACCAAAAACTATCTATTTCAACTTATTTGGTCCATCCAAAACGAAATACGCATTTTGCTATGTAGTTACACAAGAAATGACTTTCATACCAAAAACTATCTTTTTCAACTTATTTCGTCCATCCAAAGCGAACTTTGCATTTTGCTATGAAGTTTCACAAAAAATGACTTTTCATATCAAAAACTATCTTTTTCAACTTATTTGGTCCATCCAAAACGAACTTTGCATTTTGCTATGTAGTTTCACAAAACATGACTTTTCATATCAAAAACTATCTATTTCAACTTATTTGGTCCATCCAAAACGAACTTTGCATTTTGCTATGAAGTTTCACAAAACATGACTTTTCATATCAAAAACTATCTATTTCAACTTATTTGGTCCATCCAAAACGAACTTTGCATTTTGCTATGTAGTTTCACAAAAAATGACTTTTTATATCAAAAACTATCTTTTTCAACTTATTTGGTCCATCCAAAACGAACTTTGCATTTTGCTATGTAGTTTCACAAAAAATGACTTTTCATATCAAAAACTATCTTTTTCAACTTATTTAGTCCATCCAAAACGAACTTTGAATTTTGCTATGTAGTTTCACAAAAAATGACTTTTCATATCAAAAACTATCTATTTCAACTTATTTGGTCCATCCAAAACGAACTTTGCATTTTGCTATGTAGTTTCACAAAAAATGACTTTTCATATCAAAAACTATCTTTTTCAACTTATTTAGTCCATCCAAAACGAACTTTGAATTTTGCTATGTAGTTTCACAAAAAATGACTTTTCATATCAAAAACTATCTTTTTCAACTTATTTGGTCCATCCAAAACGAACTTTGCATTTTGCTATGTAGTTTCACAAAAAATGACTTTTCATATCAAAAACTATCTTTTTCAACTTATTTGGTCCATCCAAAACGAACTTTGCATTTTGCTATGTAGTTTCACAAAAAATGACTTTTCATATCAAAAACTATCTTTTTCAACTTATTTGGTCCATCCAAAACGAACTTTGCATTTTGCTATGTAGTTTCACAAAAAATGACTTTTCATATCAAAAACTATCTTTTTCAACTTATTTGGTCCATCCAAAACGAACTTTGCATTTTGCTATGTAGTTTCACAAAAAATGACTTTTCATATCAAAAACTATCTTTTTCAACTTATTTGGTCCATCCAAAACGAACTTTGAAGTTTGCTATGTCGTTTCACAAAAAATGACTTTTCATATCAAAAACTATCTTTTTCAACTTATTTGGTCCCTCCAAAACGAACTTTGCATTTTGCTATGTAGTTTCGCAAAAAATGACTTTCATACCAAAAACTATCTATTTCAACTTATTTGGTCCATCCAAAACGAAATACGCATTTTGCTATGTAGTTACACAAGAAATGACTTTCATACCAAAAACTATCTTTTTCAACTTATTTCGTCCATCCAAAGCGAACTTTGCATTTTGCTATGAAGTTTCACAAAAAATGACTTTTCATATCAAAAACTATCTTTTTCAACTTATTTGGTCCATCCAAAACGAACTTTGCATTTTGCTATGTAGTTTCACAAAAAATGACTTTTCATACCAAAAACTATCTATTTCAACTTATTTGGTCCATCCAAAACGAACTTTGCATTTTGCTATGTAGTTTCACAAGAAATGACTTTTCATATCAAAAACTATCTTTTTCAACTTATTTGGTCCATCCAAAACGAACTTTGCATTTTGCTATGTAGTTTCGCAAAAAATGACTTTCATACCAAAAACTATCTATTTCAACTTATTTGGTCCATCCAAAACGAAATACGCATTTTGCTATGTAGTTACACAAGAAATGACTTTCATACCAAAAACTATCTTTTTCAACTTATTTCGTCCATCCAAAGCGAACTTTGCATTTTGCTATGAAGTTTCACAAAAAATGACTTTTCATATCAAAAACTATCTTTTTCAACTTATTTGGTCCATCCAAAACGAACTTTGCATTTTGCTATGTAGTTTCACAAAAAATGACTTTTCATACCAAAAACTATCTATTTCAACTTATTTGGTCCATCCAAAACGAACTTTGCATTTTGCTATGTAGTTTCACAAAAAATGACTTTTCATATCAAAAACTATCTATTTCAACTTATTTGGTCCATCCAAAACGAACTTTGCATTTTGCTATGTAGTTTCGCAAAAAATGACTTTCATACCAAAAACTATCTATTTCAACTTATTTGGTCCATCCAAAACGAAATACGCATTTTGCTATGTAGTTACACAAGAAATGACTTTCATACCAAAAACTATCTTTTTCAACTTATTTCGTCCATCCAAAGCGAACTTTGCATTTTGCTATGAAGTTTCACAAAAAATGACTTTTCATATCAAAAACTATCTTTTTCAACTTATTTGGTCCATCCAAAACGAACTTTGCATTTTGCTATGTAGTTTCACAAAACATGACTTTTCATATCAAAAACTATCTATTTCAACTTATTTGGTCCATCCAAAACGAACTTTGCATTTTGCTATGAAGTTTCACAAAACATGACTTTTCATATCAAAAACTATCTATTTCAACTTATTTGGTCCATCCAAAACGAACTTTGCATTTTGCTATGTAGTTTCACAAAAAATGACTTTTTATATCAAAAACTATCTTTTTCAACTTATTTGGTCCATCCAAAACGAACTTTGCATTTTGCTATGTAGTTTCACAAAAAATGACTTTTCATATCAAAAACTATCTTTTTCAACTTATTTAGTCCATCCAAAACGAACTTTGAATTTTGCTATGTAGTTTCACAAAAAATGACTTTTCATATCAAAAACTATCTATTTCAACTTATTTGGTCCATCCAAAACGAACTTTGCATTTTGCTATGTAGTTTCACAAAAAATGACTTTTCATATCAAAAACTATCTTTTTCAACTTATTTGGTCCATCCAAAACGAACTTTGCATTTTGCTATGTAGTTTCACAAAAAATGACTTTTCATATCAAAAACTATCTTTTTCAACTTATTTGGTCCATCCAAAACGAACTTTGCATTTTGCTATGTAGTTTCACAAAAAATGACTTTTCATATCAAAAACTATCTTTTTCAACTTATTTGGTCCATCCAAAACGAACTTTGCATTTTGCTATGTAGTTTCGCAAAAAATGACTTTCATACCAAAAACTATCTATTTCAACTTATTTGGTCCATCCAAAACGAAATACGCATTTTGCTATGTAGTTACACAAGAAATGACTTTCATACCAAAAACTATCTTTTTCAACTTATTTCGTCCATCCAAAGCGAACTTTGCATTTTGCTATGAAGTTTCACAAAAAATGACTTTTCATATCAAAAACTATCTTTTTCAACTTATTTGGTCCATCCAAAACGAACTTTGCATTTTGCTATGTAGTTTCACAAAACATGACTTTTCATATCAAAAACTATCTATTTCAACTTATTTGGTCCATCCAAAACGAACTTTGCATTTTGCTATGAAGTTTCACAAAACATGACTTTTCATATTAAAAACTATCTATTTCAACTTATTTCGTCCATCCAAAACGAACTTTGCATTTTGCTATGAAGTTTCACAAAACATGACTTTTCATATCAAAAACTATCTATTTCAACTTATTTGGTCCATCCAAATCGAACTTTGCATTTTGCTATGTAGTTTCACAAAAAATGACTTTTCATATTAAAAACTATCTTTTTCAACTTATTTGGTCCATCCAAAACGAACTTTGCATTTTGCTATGAAGTTTCACAAGAAATGACTTTTCATATCAAAAACTATCTTTTTCAACTTATTTGGTCCATCCAAAACGAACTTTGCATTTTGCTATGTAGTTTCACAAAAAATGACTTTTTATATCAAAAACTATCTATTTCAACTTATTTGGTCCATCCAAAACGAACTTTGCATTTTGCTATGAAGTTTCACAAGAAATGACTTTTCATATTAAAAACTATCTTTTTCAACTTATTTGGTCCATCCAAAACGAACTTTGCATTTTGCTATGTAGTTTCACAAAACATGACTTTTCATATCAAAAACTATCTATTTCAACTTATTTGGTCCATCCAAAACGAACTTTGCATTTTGCTATGAAGTTTCACAAAACATGACTTTTCATATCAAAAACTATCTATTTCAACTTATTTGGTCCATCCAAAACGAACTTTGCATTTTGCTATGAAGTTTCACAAAACATGACTTTTCATATCAAAAACTATCTATTTCAACTTATTTGGTCCATCCAAAACGAACTTTGCATTTTGCTATGTAGTTTCACAAAAAATGACTTTTCATACCAAAAACTATCTATTTCAACTTATTTGGTCCATCCAAAACGAACTTTGCATTTTGCTATGTAGTTTCACAAGAAATGACTTTTCATATCAAAAACTATCTATTTCAACTTATTTGGTCCATCCAAAACGAACTTTGCATTTTGCTATGTAGTTTCACAAAAAATGACTTTTCATACCAAAAACTATCTATTTCAACTTATTTGGTCCATCCAAAACGAACTTTGCATTTTGCTATGTAGTTTCACAAAAAATGACTTTTCATATCAAAAACTATCTTTTTCAACTTATTTGGTCCATCCAAAACGAACTTTGCATTTTGCTATGTAGTTTCGCAAAAAATGACTTTCATACCAAAAACTATCTATTTCAACTTATTTGGTCCATCCAAAACGAAATACGCATTTTGCTATGTAGTTACACAAGAAATGACTTTCATACCAAAAACTATCTTTTTCAACTTATTTCGTCCATCCAAAGCGAACTTTGCATTTTGCTATGAAGTTTCACAAAAAATGACTTTTCATATCAAAAACTATCTTTTTCAACTTATTTGGTCCATCCAAAACGAACTTTGCATTTTGCTATGTAGTTTCACAAAAAATGACTTTTCATACCAAAAACTATCTATTTCAACTTATTTGGTCCATCCAAAACGAACTTTGCATTTTGCTATGTAGTTTCACAAAAAATGACTTTTCATATCAAAAACTATCTTTTTCAACTTATTTGGTCCATCCAAAACGAACTTTGCATTTTGCTATGTAGTTTCACAAAAAATGACTTTTCATACCAAAAACTATCTATTTCAACTTATTTGGTCCATCCAAAACGAACTTTGCATTTTGCTATGTAGTTTCACAAAAAATGACTTTTCATATCAAAAACTATCTTTTTCAACTTATTTGGTCCATCCAAAACGAACTTTGCATTTTGCTATGTAGTTTCGCAAAAAATGACTTTCATACCAAAAACTATCTATTTCAACTTATTTGGTCCATCCAAAACGAAATACGCATTTTGCTATGTAGTTACACAAGAAATGACTTTCATACCAAAAACTATCTTTTTCAACTTATTTCGTCCATCCAAAGCGAACTTTGCATTTTGCTATGAAGTTTCACAAAAAATGACTTTTCATATCAAAAACTATCTTTTTCAACTTATTTGGTCCATCCAAAACGAACTTTGCATTTTGCTATGTAGTTTCACAAAACATGACTTTTCATATCAAAAACTATCTATTTCAACTTATTTGGTCCATCCAAAACGAACTTTGCATTTTGCTATGAAGTTTCACAAAACATGACTTTTCATATCAAAAACTATCTATTTCAACTTATTTGGTCCATCCAAAACGAACTTTGCATTTTGCTATGTAGTTTCACAAAAAATGACTTTTCATATTAAAAACTATCTTTTTCAACTTATTTGGTCCATCCAAAACGAACTTTGCATTTTGCTATGAAGTTTCACAAGAAATGACTTTTCATATCAAAAACTATCTTTTTCAACTTATTTGGTCCATCCAAAACGAACTTTGCATTTTGCTATGTAGTTTCACAAAAAATGACTTTTTATATCAAAAACTATCTATTTCAACTTATTTGGTCCATCCAAAACGAACTTTGCATTTTGCTATGAAGTTTCACAAGAAATGACTTTTCATATTAAAAACTATCTTTTTCAACTTATTTGGTCCATCCAAAACGAACTTTGCATTTTGCTATGTAGTTTCACAAAACATGACTTTTCATACCAAAAACTATCTTTTTCAACTTATTTGGTCCATCCAAAACGAACTTTGCATTTTGCTATGTAGTTTCACAAAACATGACTTTTCATATCAAAAACTATCTATTTCAACTTATTTGGTCCATCCAAAACGAACTTTGCATTTTGCTATGTAGTTTCACAAAACATGACTTTTCATATCAAAAACTATCTATTTCAACTTATTTGGTCCATCCAAAACGAACTTTGCATTTTGCTATGTAGTTTCACAAAAAATGACTTTTCATATCAAAAACTATCTTTTTCAACTTATTTGGTCCATCCAAAACGAACTTTGCATTTTGCTATGAAGTTTCACAAGAAATGACTTTTCATATTAAAAACTATCTTTTTCAACTTATTTGGTCCATCCAAAACGAACTTTGCATTTTGCTATGTAGTTTCACAAAACATGACTTTTCATATCAAAAACTATCTATTTCAACTTATTTGGTCCATCCAAAACGAACTTTGCATTTTGCTATGTAGTTTCACAAAAAATGACTTTTCATATCAAAAACTATCTTTTTAAACTTATTTGGTCCATCCAAAACGAACTTTGCATTTTGCTATGAAGTTTCACAAGAAATGACTTTTCATATTAAAAACTATCTTTTTCAACTTATTTGGTCCATCCAAAACGAACTTTGCATTTTGCTATGAAGTTTCACAAGAAATGACTTTTCATATTAAAAACTATCTTTTTCAACTTATTTGGTCCATCCAAAACGAACTTTGCATTTTGCTATGTAGTTTCACAAAACATGACTTTTCATACCAAAAACTATCTATTTCAACTTATTTGGTCCATCCAAAACGAAATACGCATTTTGCTATGTAGTTTCACAAAAAATGACTTTTCATATCAAAAACTATCTTTTTAAACTTATTTGGTCCATCCAAAACGAACTTTGCATTTTGCTATGAAGTTTCACAAAAAATGACTTTTTATATCAAAAACTATCTTTTTCAACTTATTTGGTCCATCCAAAACGAACTTTGCATTTTGCTATGTAGTTTCACAAAAAATGACTTTTCATATCAAAAACTATCTTTTTCAACTTATTTAGTCCATCCAAAACGAACTTTGAATTTTGCTATGTAGTTTCACAAAAAATGACTTTTCATATCAAAAACTATCTATTTCAACTTATTTGGTCCATCCAAAACGAACTTTGCATTTTGCTATGTAGTTTCACAAAAAATGACTTTTCATATCAAAAACTATCTTTTTCAACTTATTTGGTCCATCCAAAACGAACTTTGCATTTTGCTATGTAGTTTCACAAAAAATGACTTTTCATATCAAAAACTATCTTTTTCAACTTATTTGGTCCATCCAAAACGAACTTTGCATTTTGCTATGAAGTTTCACAAAAAATGACTTTTCATATCAAAAACTATCTTTTTCAACTTATTTGGTCCATCCAAAACGAACTTTGCATTTTGCTATGAAGTTTCACAAGAAATGACTTTCATACCAAATACTATCTATTTCAACTTATTCCGTCCATCCAAAGCGAACTTTGCATTTTGCTATGAAGTTACACAAGAAATGACTTTCATACCAAAAACTATCTATTTCAACTTATTCCGTCCATCCCAAGCGCACTTTGCATTTTGCTATGAAGTTTCACAAGAAATGACTTTCATACCAAATACTATTTATTTCAACTTATTCCGTCCATCCAAAGCGAACTTTGCATTTTGCTATGAAGTTACACAAGAAATGACTTTCATACCAAATACTATCTATTTCAACTTATTCCGTCCATCCAAAGCGAATTTTGCATTTTGCTATGAAGTTACACAAGAAATGACTTTCATACCAAAAACTATCTATTTCAACTTATTCCGTCCATCCAAAGCGAACTTTGCATTTTGCTATGAAGTTACACAAGAAATGACTTTCATACCAAATACTATCTATTTCAACTTATTCCGTCCATCCAAAGCGAACTTTGCATTTTGCTATGAAGTTACACAAGAAATGACTTTCATACCAAAAACTATCTATTTCAACTTATTCCGTCCATCCCAAGCGCACTTTGCATTTTGCTATGAAGTTTCACAAGAAATGACTTTCATACCAAATACTATTTATTTCAACTTATTCCGTCCATCCAAAGCGAACTTTGCATTTTGCTATGAAGTCACACAAGAAATGACTTTCATACCAAATACTATCTATTTCAACTTATTCCGTCCATCCCAAGCGCACTTTGCATTTTGCTATGAAGTTACACAAGAAATGACTTTCATACCAAATACTATCTATCTCAACTTATTTCGTCCATCCAAAGCGAACTTTACATTTTGCTATGAAGTTTCACAAGAAATGACTTTCATACCAAAAACTATCTATTTCAACTTATTTCGTCCATCCAAAGCGAACTTTACATTTTGCTATGAAGTTTCACAAGAAATGACTTTCATACCAAAAACTATCTATTTCAACTCATTTCGTCCATCCAAAGCGAACTTTGCATTTTGCTATGAAGTTACACAAGAAATGACTTTCATACCAAAAACTATCTATTTCAACTTATTTCGTCCATCCAAAGCGAACTTTGCATTTTGCTATGAAGTTTCACAAGAAATGACTTTCATACCAAAAACTATCTATCTCAACTTAATTCGTCCATCCAAAGCGAACTTTGCATTTTGCTATGAAGTTTCACAAGAAATGTCTTTCATACCAAAAACTATCTATTCCAACTTATTTCGCCTATCCAAAGCGAACTTTGCATTTTGCTATGAAGTTTCACAAGAAATGTCTTTCATACCAAAAACTATCTATTCCAACTTATTCCGTCCATCCAAAGCGAACTTTGCATTTTGCTATGAAGTTTCACAAGAAATGTCTTTCATACCAAATACTATCTATTTCAACTTATTTCGCCTATCCAAAGCGAACTTTGCATTTTGCTATGAAGTTTCACAAGAAATGTCTTTCATACCAAATACTATCTATTCCAACTTATTCCGTCCATCCAAAGCAAACTTTGCATTTTGCTATGAAGTTTCACAAGAAATGACTTTTCATATCAAAAACTATCTTTTTCAACTTATTTGGTCCATCCAAAACGAACTTTGCATTTTGCTATGTAGTTTCACAAAAAATGACTTTTCATATCAAAAACTATCTATTTCAACTTATTTCGTCCATCCAAAACGAACTTTACATTTTGCTATGGAGTTACACAAGAAATGACTTTCATACCAAAAACTATCTATTCCAACTTATTTCGCCTATCCAAAGCGAACTTTACATTTTGCTATGAAGTTTCACAAGAAATGTCTTTCATACCAAATACTATCTATTCCAACTTATTCCGTCCATCCAAAGCAAACTTTGCATTTTGCTATGAAGTTTCACAAGAAATGACTTTTCATATCAAAAACTATCTTTTTCAACTTATTTGGTCCATCCAAAACGAACTTTGCATTTTGCTATGAAGTTACACAAGAAATGACTTTCATACCAAATACTATCTATTTCAACTTATTTCGTCCATCCAAAACGAACTTTACATTTTGCTATGGAGTTACACAAGAAATGACTTTCATACCAAAAACTATCTATTCCAACTTATTTCGCCTATCCAAAGCGAACTTTACATTTTGCTATGGAGTTACACAAGAAATGTCTTTCATACCAAAAACTATCTATTCCAACTTATTCCGTCCATCCAAAGCGAACTTTGCATTTTGCTATGAAGTTTCACAAGAAATGTCTTTCATACCAAATACTATCTATTTCAACTTATTTCGCCTATCCAAAGCGAACTTTGCATTTTGCTATGAAGTTTCACAAGAAATGTCTTTCATACCAAATACTATCTATTCCAACTTATTCCGTCCATCCAAAGCAAACTTTGCATTTTGCTATGAAGTTTCACAAGAAATGACTTTTCATATCAAAAACTATCTTTTTCAACTTATTTGGTCCATCCAAAACGAACTTTGCATTTTGCTATGTAGTTTCACAAAAAATGACTTTTCATATCAAAAACTATCTTTTTCAACTTATTTGGTCCATCCAAAACGAACTTTGCATTTTGCTATGAAGTTACACAAGAAATGACTTTCATACCAAAAACTATCTATTTCAACTTATTTCGCTTATCCAAAGCAAACTTTGCATTTTGCTATGAAGTTTCACAAGAAATGACTTTTCATATCAAAAACTATCTATCTCAACTTATTTGGTCCATCCAAAACGAACTTTGCATTTTGCTATGTAGTTTCACAAAAAATGACTTTTCATATCAAAAACTATCTATTTCAACTAATTTGGTCCATCCAAAACGAACTTTGCATTTTGCTATGAAGTTTCACAAGAAATGACTTTCATACCAAAAACTATCTATTTCAACGCATTTCGTCCATCCAAAGCGAACTTTTTACTTTGCTATGAAGTTACACCAGAAGTGACTTTTCATGCAAAAACTATCTATTTCAACTCATTTCGTCCATCCAAAACGAACTTTACATTTTGCTATGAAGTTTCACAAGAAATGACTTTCATACCAAAAACTATCTATTTCAACTTATTCCGTTCATTCAAAGCGAACTTTACATTTTGCTATGAAGTTTCACAAGAAATGACTTTCATACCAAAAACTATCTATTTCAACTTATTTCGTCCATCCAAAGCGAACTTTTTACTTTGCTATGGAGTTACACAAGAAATGACTTTCATACCAAAAACTATCTATTTCAACTAATTTGGTCCATCCAAAACGAACTTTGCATTTTGCTATGAAGTTTCACAAGAAATGACTTTCATACCAAAAACTTTCTATTTCAACGCATTTCGTCCATCCAAAGCGAACTTTACATTTTGCTATGAAGTTTCACAAAAAATGACTTTTCATATCAAAAACTATCTATTTCAACTAATTTGGTCCATCCAAAACGAACTTTACATTTTGCTATGGAGTTACACAAGAAATGACTTTCATACCAAAAACTATCTATTTCAACGCATTTCGTCCATCCAAAACGAACTTTACATTTTGCTATGAAGTTTCACAAGAAATGACTTTCATACCAAATACTATCTATTTCAACTTATTTCGTCCATCCAAAACGAACTTTACATTTTGCTATGGAGTTACACAAGAAATGACTTTCATACCAAAAACTATCTATCTCAACTTATTTCGTCCATTCAAAGCGAACTTTGCATTTTGCTATGAAGTTTCACAAGAAATGACTTTCATACCAAAAACTATCTATTTCAACGCATTTCGTCCATCCAAAACGAACTTTACATTTTGCTATGAAGTTTCACAAGAAATGACTTTCATACCAAATACTATCTATTTCAACTTATTTCGTCCATCCAAAACGAACTTTACATTTTGCTATGGAGTTACACAAGAAATGACTTTTCATATCAAAAACTATCTATTTCAACTAATTTGGTCCATCCAAAACGAACTTTGCATTTTGCTATGGAGTTTCACAAGAAATGACTTTCATACCAAAAACTATCTATTTCAACTAATTTGGTCCATCCAAAACGAACTTTGCATTTTGCTATGAAGTTTCACAAGAAATGACTTTCATACCAAAAACTATCTATTTCAACGCATTTCGTCCATCCAAAGCGAACTTTACATTTTGCTATGAAGTTTCACAAAAAATGACTTTTCATATCAAAAACTATCTATTTCAACTAATTTGGTCCATCCAAAACGAACTTTACATTTTGCTATGGAGTTACACAAGAAATGACTTTTCATATCAAAAACTATCTATTTCAACTAATTTGGTCCATCCAAAACGAACTTTGCATTTTGCTATGAAGTTTCACAAGAAATGACTTTCATACCAAAAACTATCTATTTCAACGCATTTCGTCCATCCAAAGCGAACTTTACATTTTGCTATGAAGTTTCACAAAAAATGACTTTTTATATCAAAAATTATCTTTTTCAACTTATTTGGTCCATCCAAAACGAACTTTGCATTTTGTTATGTAGTTTCACAACAAATGACTTTTCATATCAAAAACTATCTTTTTCAACTTATTTGGTCCATCCAAAACGAACTTTGCATTTTGCTATGTAGTTTCACAAGAAATGACTTTTCATATCAAAAACTATCTTTTTCAACTTATTTGGTCCATCCAAAACGAACTTTGCATTTTGCTATGAAGTTTCACAAAAAATGACTTTTCATATCAAAAACTATCTTTTTCAACTTATTTGGTCCATCCAAAACGAACTTTGCATTTTGCTATGTAGTTTCACAAAAAATGACTTTTCATATCAAAAACTATCTTTTTCAACTTATTTGGTCCATCCAAAACGAACTTTGCATTTTGCTATGACGTTTCACAAGAAATGACTTTTCATACCAAAAACTATCTATCTCAACTGATTTGGTCCATCCAAAACGAACTTTGCATTTTGCTATGTAGTTTCACAAAAAATGACTTTTTATATCAAAAATTATCTTTTTCAACTTATTTGGTCCATCCAAAACGAACTTTGCATTTTGTTATGTAGTTTCACAAGAAATGACTTTTCATATCAAAAACTATCTTTTTCAACTTATTTGGTCCATCCAAAACGAACTTTGCATTTTGCTATGAAGTTTCACAAAAAATGACTTTTCATATCAAAAACTATCTATTTCAACTTATTTGGTCCATCCAAAACGAACTTTGAAGTTTGCTATGTCGTTTCACAAAAAATGACTTTTCATATCAAAAACTATCTTTTTCAACTTATTTGGTCCCTCCAAAACGAACTTTGCATTTTGCTATGTAGTTTCACAAAAAATGACTTTTCATATCAAAAACTATCTTTTTCAACTGATTTGGTCCATCCAAAACGAACTTTGCATTTTGCTATGTAGTTTCACAAAAAATGACTTTTCATATCAAAAACTATCTTTTTCAACTTATTTGATCAATCCAAAACGAACTTTGCATTTTGCTATGTAGTTTCACAAAAAATGACTTTTTATATCAAAAATTATCTTTTTCAACTTATTTGGTCCATCCAAAACGAACTTTGCATTTTGTTATGTAGTTTCACAAAAAATGACTTTTCATAACAAAAACTATCTTTTTCAACTTATTTGGTCCATCCAAAACGAACTTTGCATTTTGCTATGACGTTTCACAAGAAATGACTTTTCATATCAAAAACTATCTATTTCAACTTATTTGGTCCATCCAAAACGAACTTTGCATTTTGCTATGAAGTTTCACAAGAAATGACTTTTCATATCAAAAACTATCTTTTTCAACTTATTTGGTCCATCCAAAACGAACTTTGCATTTTGCTCTGAAGTTTCACAAAAAATGACTTTTCATATCAAAAACTATCTTTTTCAACTTATTTGGTCCATCCAAAACGAACTTTGCATTTTGCTATGTAGTTTCACAAGAAATGACTTTTCATATCAAAAACTATCTATTTCAACTTATTTGGTCCATCCAAAACGAACTTTGCATTTTGCTATGACGTTTCACAAGAAATGACTTTTCATATCAAAAACTATCTATTTCAACTTATTTGGTCCATCCAAAACGAACTTTGCATTTTGCTCTGAAGTTTCACAAAAAATGACTTTTCATATCAAAAACTATCTTTTTCAACTTATTTGGTCCATCCAAAACGAACTTTGCATTTTGCTATGAAGTTTCACAAAAAATGACTTTTCATATCAAAAACTATCTTTTTCAACTTATTTGGTCCATCCAAAACGAACTTTGCATTTTGCTATGAAGTTACACAAGAAATGACTTTTCATATTAAAAACTATCTTTTTCAACTTACTTGGTCCATCCAAAACAAACTTTGCATTTTGCTATGAAGTTTTACAAGAAATGACTTTTCATATCAAAAACTATCTTTTTCAACTTATTTGGTCCAGCCAAAACGAACTTTGCATTTTGCTATGAAGTTTCACAAGAAATGACTTTTCATATCAAAAACTATCTTTTTCAACTTATTTGGTCCAGCCAAAACGAACTTTGCATTTTGCTATGAAGTTTCACAAGAAATGACTTTTCATATCAAAAACTATCTTTTTCAACTTATTTCGTCCATCCAAAACAAACTTTGCATTTTGCTATGTAGTTTCACAAAAAATGACTTTTCATATCAAAAACTATCTATTTCAACTTATTTGGTCCATCCGAAACGGACTTTGCATTTTGCTATGTAGTTTCACAAAAAATGACTTTTCATATCAAAAACTATCTGTTTCAACTTATTTGGTCCGTCCAAAACGAACTTTGCATTTTGCTATGTAGTTTCACAAAAAATGACTTTTCATATCAAAAACTATCTGTTTCAACTTATTTGGTCCGTCCAAAACGAACTTTGCATTTTGCTATGTAGTTTCACAAAAAATGACTTTTCATATCAAAAACTATCTTTTTCAACTTATTTGGTCCATCCAAAACGAACTTTGCATTTTGCTATGTAGTTTCACAAAAAATGACTTTTCATACCAAAAACTATCTATTTCAACTTATTTGGTCCATCCAAAACGAACTTTGCATTTTGCTATGAAGTTTCACAAAAAATGACTTTTCATATCAAAAACTATCTTTTTCAACTTATTTGGTCCATCCAAAACGAACTTTGCATTTTGCTATGAAGTTTCACAGGAAATGACTTTTTATATCAAAAACTATCTTTTTCAACTTATTTGGTCCATCCAAAACGAACTTTGCATTTTGCTATGAAGTTTCACAAAAAATGACTTTTCATATCAAAAACTATCTTTTTCAACTTATTTGGTCCATCCAAAACGAACTTTGCATTTTGCTATGAAGTTTCACAAAAAATGACTTTTCATACCAAAAACTATCTTTTTCAACTTATTTGGTCCATCCAAAACGAACTTTGCATTTTGCTATGTAGTTTCACAAAAAATGACTTTTCATATCAAAAACTATCTTTTTCAACTTATTTGGTCCATCCAAAACGAACTTTGCATTTTGCTATGAAGTTTCACAAAAAATGACTTTTCATACCAAAAACTATCTTTTTCAACTTATTTGGTCCATCCAAAACGAACTTTGCATTTTGCTATGAAGTTTCACAAAAAATGACTTTTCATACCAAAAACTATCTTTTTCAACTTATTTGGTCCATCCAAAACGAACTTTGCATTTTGCTATGAAGTTTCACAAGAAATGACTTTTCATATCAAAAACTATCTTTTTCAACTTATTTGGTCCATCCAAAACGAACTTTGCATTTTGCTATGTAGTTTCACAAGAAATGACTTTTCATATCAAAAACTATCTTTTTCAACTTATTTGGTCCATCCAAAACGAACTTTGCATTTTGCTATGAAGTTTCACAAAAAATGACTTTTCATATCAAAAACTATCTTTTTCAACTTATTTGGTCCATCCAAAACGAACTTTGCATTTTGCTATGAAGTTTCACAGGAAATGACTTTTTATATCAAAAACTATCTTTTTCAACTTATTTGGTCCATCCAAAACGAACTTTGCATTTTGCTATGAAGTTTCACAAAAAATGACTTTTCATATCAAAAACTATCTTTTTCAACTTATTTGGTCCATTCAAAACGAACTTTGCATTTTGCTATGAAGTTTCACAAGAAATGACTTTTCATATCAAAAACTATCTTTTTCAACTTATTTGGTCCATCCAAAACGAACTTTGCATTTTGCTATGAAGTTTCACAAAAAATGACTTTTCATATCAAAAACTATCTTTTTCAACTTATTTGGTCCATCCAAAACGAACTTTGCATTTTGCTATGTAGTTTCACAAGAAATGACTTTTCATATCAAAAACTATCTTTTTCAACTTATTTGGTCCATCCAAAACGAACTTTGCATTTTGCTATGAAGTTTCACAAGAAATGACTTTTCATATCAAAAACTATCTTTTTCAACTTATTTGGTCCATTCAAAACGAACTTTGCATTTTGCTATGAAGTTTCACAAGAAATGACTTTTCATATCAAAAACTATCTTTTTCAACTTATTTGGTCCATCCAAAACGAACTTAGCATTTTGCTATGTAGTTTCACAAAAAATGACTTTTCATATCAAAAACTATCTTTTTCAACTTATTTGGTCCAGCCAAAACGAACTTTGCATTTTGCTATGTAGTTTCACAAAAAATGACTTTTCATATCAAAAACTATCTTTTTAAACTTATTTGGTCCAGCCAAAACGAACTTTGCATTTTGCTATGAAGTTTCACAAGAAATGACTTTTGATATCAAAAACTATCTTTTTCAACTTATTTGGTCCATCCAAAACGAACTTTGCATTTTGCTATTAAGTTTCACAAGAAATGACTTTTCATATCAAAAACTATCTATTTCAACTTATTTGGTCCATCCAAAACGAACTTTGCATTTTGCTATGAAGTTTCACAAGAAATGACTTTTCATATCAAAAACTATCTTTTTCAACTTATTTGGTCCATCCAAAACGAACTTTGCATTTTGCTATGAAGTTTCACAAGAAATGACTTTTCATATCTAAAACTATCTTTTTCAACTTATTTGGTCCATCCAAAACGAACTTTGCATTTTGCTATGAAGTTTCACAAAAAATGACTTTTCATATCAAAAACTATCTTTTTAAACTTATTTGGTCCATCCAAAACGAACTTAGCATTTTGCTATGTAGTTTCACAAAAAATGACTTTTCATATCAAAAACTATCTTTTTCAACTTATTTGGTCCATCCAAAACGAACTTTGCATTTTGCTATGAAGTTTCACAAAAAATGACTTTTCATATCAAAAACTATCTTTTTCAACTTATTTGGTCCATCCAAAACGAACTTTGCATTTTGCTATGTAGTTTCACAAAAAATGACTTTTCATATCAAAAACTATCTTTTTCAACTTATTTGGTCCATCCAAAACGAACTTTGCATTTTGCTATGTAGTTTCACAAGAAGTGACTTTTCATATCAAAAACTATCTTTTTCAACTTATTTGGTCCATCCAAAACGAACTTTGCATTTTGCTATGAAGTTTCACAAAAAATGACTTTCCATATCAAAAACTATCTTTTTCAACTTATTTGGTCCATCCAAAACGAACTTTGCATTTTGCTATGAAGTTTCACAAAAAATGACTTTTCATATCAAAAACTATCTTTTTCAACTTATTTGGTCTATTAAAAACGAACTTTGCATTTTGCTATGAAGTTTCACAAGAAATGACTTTTCATATCAAAAACTATCCTTTTCAACTTATTTGGTCCATCCAAAACGAACTTTGCATTTTGCTATGAAGTTTCACAAAAAATGACTTTTCATATCAAAAACTATCTTTTTCAACTTATTTGGTCCATCCGAAACGAACTTTGCATTTTGCTATGTAGTTTCACAAAAAATGACTTTTCATATCAAAAACTATCTTTTTCAACTTATTTGGTCCATCCAAAACGAACTTTGAATTTTGCTACGTCGTTTCACAAAAAATGACTTTTCATACCAAAAACTATCTTTTTCAACTTATTTGGTCCATCCAAAACGAACTTTGCATTTTGCTACGTAGTTTCACAAGAAATGACTTTTCATATCAAAAACTATCTTTTTCAACTTATTTGGTCCATCCAAAACGAACTTCGCATTTTGCTATGAAGTTTCACAAGAAATGACTTTTCATATCAAAAACTATCTTTTTCAACTTATTTGGTCCATCCAAAACGAACTTTGCATTTTGCTATGTAGTTTCACAAAAAATGACTTTTCATATCAAAAACTATCTTTTTCAACTTATTTCGTCCATCCAAAACGAACTTTGCATTTTGCTATGAAGTTTCACAAGAAATGACTTTTCATATCAAAAACTATCTTTTTCAACTTATTTGGTCCATCCAAAACGAACTTTGCATTTTGCTATGAAGTTACACAAGAAATGACTTTCATACCAAAAACTATCTTTTTCAACTTATGTGGTCCATCCAAAACGAACTTTGCATTTTGCTATGTAGTTTCACAAAAAAATGACTTTTCATATCAAAAACTATCTTTTTCAACTTATTTGGTCCATCCAAAACGATCTTTGCATTTTGCTATGTAGTTTCACAAAAAAATGACTTTTCATATCAAAAACTATCTTTTACAACTTATTTGGTCCATCCAAAACGAACTTCGCATTTTGCTATGAAGTTTCACAAAAAATGACTTTTCATATCAAAAACTATCTTTTTCAACTTATTTGGTCCATCCAAAACGAACTTTGCATTTTGCTATGAAGTTTCACAAAAAATGACTTTTCATATCAAAAACTATCTTTTTCAACTTATTTGGTCCATCCAAAACGAACTGTGCATTTTGCTATGTAGTTTCACAAAAAAATGACTTTTCATATCAAAAACTATCTTTTTCAACTTATTTGGTCCATCCAAAACGAACTTTGCATTTTGCTATGAAGTTTCATAAGAAATGACTTTTCATATTAAAAACTATCTTTTTCAACTTATTTGGTCCATCCAAAACGAACTTTGCATTTTGCTATGAAGTTTCATAAGAAATGACTTTTCATATTAAAAACTATCTATTTCAACTCATTTCGTCTATCCAAAGCGAACTTTACATTTTGCTATGAAGTTTCACAAGAAATGACTTTCATACCAAAAACTATCTATTTCAACTTATTCCGTCCATTCAAAGCGAACTTTACATTTTGCTATGAAGTTTCACAAGAAATGACTTTTCATACCAAAAACTATCTTTTTCAACTTATTTGGTCCATCCAAAACGAACTTTGCATTTTGCTATGAAGTTACACAAGAAATGACTTTCATACCAAAAACTAACTATTTCAACTTATTCCGTCCATTCAAAGCGAACTTTACATTTTGCTATGAAGTTTCACAAGAAATGACTTTTCATACCAAAAACTATCTTTTTCAACTTATTTGGTCCATCCAAAACGAACTTTGCATTTTGCTATGTAGTTTCACAAAAAATGACTTTTCATATCAAAAACTATCTTTTTCAACTTATTTGGTCCATCCAAAACGAACTTTGCATTTTGCTATGTAGTTTCACAAAAAATGACTTTTCATATCAAAAATTATCTTTTTCAACTTATTTGGTCCATCCAAAACGAACTTTGCATTTTGCTATGAAGTTTCACAAGAAATGACTTTTCATATCAAAAACTATCTTTTTCAACTTATTTGGTCCATCCAAAACGAACTTTGCATTTTGCTATGTAGTTTCACAAAAAATGACTTTTCATATCAAAAATTATCTTTTTCAACTTATTTGGTCCATCCAAAACGAACTTTGCATTTTGCTATGAAGTTTCACAAGAAATGACTTTTCATATCAAAAACTATCTTTTTCAACTTATTTGGTCCATCCAAAACGAACTTTGCATTTTGCTATGTAGTTTCACAAAAAATGACTTTTCATATCAAAAACTATCTATTTCAACTTATTTGGTCCATCCAAAACGAACTTTGCATTTTGCTATGTAGTTTCACAAAAAATGACTTTTCATATCAAAAACTATCTTTTTCAACTTATTTGGTCCATCCAAAACGAACTTTGCATTTTGCTATGTAGTTTCACAAAAAATGACTTTTCATATCAAAAACTATCTATTTCAACTTATTTGGTCCATCCAAAACGAACTTTGCATTTTGCTATGTAGTTTCACAAGAAATGACTTTTCATATCAAAAACTATCTTTTTCAACTTATTTGGTCCATCCAAAACGAACTTTGCATTTTGCTATGTAGTTTCACAAAAAATGACTTTTCATATCAAAAATTATCTTTTTCAACTTATTTGGTCCATCCAAAACGAACTTTGCATTTTGCTATGAAGTTTCACAAGAAATGACTTTTCATATCAAAAACTATCTTTTTCAACTTATTTGGTCCATCCAAAACGAACTTTGCATTTTGCTATGTAGTTTCACAAAAAATGACTTTTCATATCAAAAACTATCTATTTCAACTTATTTGGTCCATCCAAAACGAACTTTGCATTTTGCTATGTAGTTTCACAAAAAATGACTTTTCATATCAAAAATTATCTTTTTCAACTTATTTGGTCCATCCAAAACGAACTTTGCATTTTGCTATGAAGTTTCACAAGAAATGACTTTTCATATCAAAAACTATCTTTTTCAACTTATTTGGTCCATCCAAAACGAACTTTGCATTTTGCTATGTAGTTTCACAAAAAATGACTTTTCATATCAAAAATTATCTTTTTCAACTTATTTGGTCCATCCAAAACGAACTTTGCATTTTGCTATGTAGTTTCACAAAAAATGACTTTTCATACCAAAAACTATCTATTTCAACTTATTTGGTCCATCCAAAACGAACTTTGCATTTTGCTATGTAGTTTCACAAGAAATGACTTTTCATACCAAAAACTATCTATTTCAACTTATTTGGTCCATCCAAAACGAACTTTGCATTTTGCTATGTAGTTTCACAAAAAATGACTTTTTATATCAAAAACTATCTTTTTCAACTTATTTGGTCCATCCAAAACGAACTTTGCATTTTGCTATGTAGTTTCACAAAAAATGACTTTTCATACCAAAAACTATCTTTTTCAACTTATTTGGTCCATCCAAAACGAACTTTGCATTTTGCTATGTAGTTTCACAAAAAATGACTTTTCATACCAAAAACTATCTTTTTCAACTTATTTGGTCCATCCAAAACGAACTTTGCATTTTGCTATGAAGTTTCACAAAAAATGACTTTTCATATCAAAAACTATCTTTTTCAACTTATTTGGTCCATCCAAAACGAACTTTGCATTTTGCTATGAAGTTTCACAAAAAATGACTTTTCATATCAAAAACTATCTTTTTCTACTTATTTCGTCCATGCAAAACGAACTTTGCATTTTGCTATGAAGTTTCACAAGAAATGACTTTTCATATCAAAAACTATCTTTTTCAACTTATTTGGTCCATCCAAAACGAACTTTGCATTTTGCTATGAAGTTTCACAAAAAATGACTTTTCATATCAAAAACTATCTTTTTCAACTTATTTCGTCCATGCAAAACGAACTTTGCATTTTGCTATGAAGTTTCACAAGAAATGAATTTTCATATCAAAAACTATCTTTTTCAACTTATTTGGTCCATCCAAAACGAACTTTGCATTTTGCTATGTAGTTTCACAAGAAATGACTTTTCATACCAAAAACTATCTATTTCAACTTATTTGGTCCATCCAAAACGAACTTTGCATTTTGCTATGTAGTTTCACAAAAAATGACTTTTTATATCAAAAACTAACTATTTCAACTCATTTCGTCCATCCAAAACGAACTTTGCATTTTGCTATGAAGTTTCACAAGAAATGAATTTTCATATCAAAAACTATCTTTTTCAACTTATTTGGTCCATCCAAAACGAACTTTGCATTTTGCTATGAAGTTTCACAAAAAATGACTTTTCATATCAAAAACTATCTTTTTCAACTTATTTCGTCCATGCAAAACGAACTTTGCATTTTGCTATGAAGTTTCACAAAAAATGACTTTTCATATCAAAAACTATCTTTTTCTACTTATTTCGTCCATGCAAAACGAACTTTGCATTTTGCTATGAAGTTTCACAAGAAATGACTTTTCATATCAAAAACTATCTTTTTCAACTTATTTGGTCCATCCAAAACGAACTTTGCATTTTGCTATGAAGTTTCACAAAAAATGACTTTTCATATCAAAAACTATCTTTTTCAACTTATTTCGTCCATGCAAAACGAACTTTGCATTTTGCTATGAAGTTTCACAAGAAATGAATTTTCATATCAAAAACTATCTTTTTCAACTTATTTGGTCCATCCAAAACGAACTTTGCATTTTGCTATGAAGTTTCACAAAAAATGACTTTTCATATCAAAAACTATCTTTTTCAACTTATTTGGTCCATCCAAAACGAACTTTGCATTTTGCTATGAAGTTTCACAAAAAATGACTTTTCATACCAAAAACTATCTATTTCAACTCATTTCGTCCAACCAAAACGAACTTTGCATTCAGCTATGAAGTTTCACTAGAAGTCAGTTTTCATGCAAAAACTATCTATTTCAACTCATTTCGTCCATCCAAAACGAACTTTGTATTTAGCTATGAAGTTTCACTAAAAGTCAGTTTTCATGCAAAAACTAACTATTTCAACTCATTTCGTCCATCCAAAACGAACTTTGTATTCAGCTATGAAGTTTCACTAAAAGTCAGTTTTCATGCAAAAACTAACTATTTCAACTCATTTCGTCCAACCAAAACGAACTTTGCATTCAGCTATGAAGTTTCACTAGAAGTCAGTTTTCATGCAAAAACTATCTATTTCAACTCATTTCGTCCATCCAAAACGAACTTTGTATTTAGCTATGAAGTTTCACTAAAAGTCAGTTTTCATGCAAAAACTAACTATTTCAACTCATTTTGTCCATCCAAAACGAACTTTGTATTCAGCTATGAAGTTTCACTAAAAGTCAGTTTTCTTGCAAAAACTATCTATTTCAACTCATTTCGTCCATCCAAAACGAACTTTGTATTTAGCTATGAAGTTTCACTAAAAGTCAGTTTTCATGCAAAAACTATCTATTTCAACTCATTTCGTCCATCCAAAACGAACTTTGTATTTAGCTATGAAGTTTCACTAGAAGTCAGTTTTCATGCAAAAACTATCTATTTCAACTCATTTCGTCCATCCAAAACGAACTTTGTATTTAGCTATGAAGTTTCACTAAAAGTCAGTTTTCATGCAAAAACTAACTATTTCAACTCATTTCGTCCATCCAAAACGAACTTTGTATTCAGCTATGAAGTTTCACTAAAAGTCAGTTTTCATGCAAAAACTAACTATTTCAACTCATTTCGTCCAACCAAAACGAACTTTGCATTCAGCTATGAAGTTTCACTAGAAGTCAGTTTTCATGCAAAAACTATCTATTTCAACTCATTTCGTCCATCCAAAACGAACTTTGTATTCAGCTATGAAGTTTCACTAAAAGTCAGTTTTCATACCAAAAACTAACTATTTCAACTTATTTCGTCCATGCGATTCGAACTTTGCATTTTGATATGAAGTTACGCTAGAAGTCAGTTTTCATGCAAAAACTATCCATTTAAACTCATTTCGTCCATCCAAAACGAACTTTTTACTTTGCTATGAAGTTATACTAGAAGTGACTTTTCCTACCAAAAACTATCTATTTCAACTCATTTCGTCCATCCAAAACGAACTTTTTACTTTGCTATGAAGTTATACTAGAAGTGACTTTTCCTACCAAAAACTATCTATTTCAACTTATTTCGTCCATCCAAAACGAACTTTTTACTTTGCTATGAAGTTACACCAGAAGTGACTTTTCATGCAAAAACTATCTATTTCAACTCATTTCGTCCATCCAAAACGAACTTTTTTTTTGCTATGAAGTTACACCAGAAGTGACTTTTCATGCAAAAACTATCTATTCCAACTCATTTCGTCCATCCAAAACGAACTTTGTACTATGCTATGAAGTTACACCAGAAGTGACTTTTCCTTCCAAAAACTATCTATTTCAACTCATTTCGTCCATCCAAAACGAACTTTTTACTTTGCTATGAAGTTACACCAGAAGTGACTTTTCATGCACAAACTATCTATTTCAACTCATTTCGTCCATCCAAAACTAACTTTTTACTTTGCTATGAAGTTACACCAGAAGTGACTTTTCATGCACAAACTGTCCATTTAAACTCATTTCGTTCATCCAAAACGAACTTTTTACTTTGCTATGAAGTTACACCAGTAGTGACTTTTCCTACCAAAGACTATCTATTTCAACTTATTTCGTCCATCCAAAACGAACTTTTTACTTTGCTATGAAGTTACACCAGAAGTGACTTTTCCTACCAAAAACTATCTATTTCAACTTATTACGTCCATCCAAAACGAACTTTTTACTTTGCTATGAAGTTACACCAGAAGTGACTTTTCATACCAAAAACTATCTATTTCAATTCATTTCGTCCATCCAAAACGAACTTTTTACTTTGCCATGAAGTTACACCAGAAGTGACTTTTTATGCAAAAACTATCTATTTCAACTCATTTCGTCCATCCAAAACGAACTTTTTACTTTGCTATGAAGTTACACCAGTAGTGACTTTTCCTACCAAAAACTATCTATTTCAACTTATTTCGTCCATTCAAAACTAACTTTTTACTTTGCTATGAAGTTACACCAGTAGTGACTTTTCATACCAAAAACTATCTATTTCAACTTATTTCGTCCATTCAAAACTAACTTTTTACTTTGCTATGAAGTTACACCAGTAGTGACTTTTCCTACCAAAAACTATCTATTTCAACTCATTTCGTCCATTCAAAACGAACTTTTTACTTTGCTATGAAGTTACACCAGTAGTGACTTTTCCTACCAAAAACTATCTATTTCAACTCATTTCGTCCATTCAAAACGAACTTTTTACTTTGCTATGAAGTTACACCAGTAGTGACTTTTCCTACCAAAAACTATCTATTTCAACTTATTTCGTCCATCCAAAACGAACTTTTTACTTTGCTATGAAGTTACACCAGTAGTGACTTTTCATACCAAAAACTATCTATTTCAACTTATTTCGTCCATCCAAAACGAACTTTTTACTTTGCTATGAAGTTACACCAGTAGTGACTTTTCCTACCAAAAACTATCTATTTCAACTCATTTCGTCCATTCAAAACGAACTTTTTACTTTGCTATGAAGTTACACCAGTAGTGACTTTTCCTACCAAAAACTATCTATTTCAACTTATTTCGTCCATCCAAAACGAACTTTTTACTTTGCTATGAAGTTACACCAGTAGTGACTTTTCATGCACAAACTGTCCATTTAAACTCATTTCGTTCATCCAAAACGAACTTTTTACTTTGCTATGAAGTTACACCAGTAGTGACTTTTCCTACCAAAGACTATCTATTTCAACTTATTTCGTCCATCCAAAACGAACTTTTTACTTTGCTATGAAGTTACACCAGAAGTGACTTTTCCTACCAAAAACTATCTATTTCAACTTATTACGTCCATCCAAAACGAACTTTTTACTTTGCTATGAAGTTACACCAGAAGTGACTTTTCATACCAAAAACTATCTATTTCAATTCATTTCGTCCATCCAAAACGAACTTTTTACTTTGCCATGAAGTTACACCAGAAGTGACTTTTTATGCAAAAACTATCTATTTCAACTCATTTCGTCCATCCAAAACGAACTTTTTACTTTGCTATGAAGTTACACCAGTAGTGACTTTTCCTACCAAAAACTATCTATTTCAACTCATTTCGTCCATTCAAAACGAACTTTTTACTTTGCTATGAAGTTACACCAGTAGTGACTTTTCATACCAAAAACTATCTATTTCAACTTATTTCGTCCATTCAAAACTAACTTTTTACTTTGCTATGAAGTTACACCAGTAGTGACTTTTCCTACCAAAAACTATCTATTTCAACTCATTTCGTCCATTCAAAACGAACTTTTTACTTTGCTATGAAGTTACACCAGTAGTGACTTTTCCTACCAAAAACTATCTATTTCAACTCATTTCGTCCATTCAAAACGAACTTTTTACTTTGCTATGAAGTTACACCAGTAGTGACTTTTCCTACCAAAAACTATCTATTTCAACTTATTTCGTCCATCCAAAACGAACTTTTTACTTTGCTATGAAGTTACACCAGTAGTGACTTTTCATACCAAAAACTATCTATTTCAACTTATTTCGTCCATCCAAAACGAACTTTTTACTTTGCTATGAAGTTACACCAGTAGTGACTTTTCCTACCAAAAACTATCTATTTCAACTCATTTCGTCCATTCAAAACGAACTTTTTACTTTGCTATGAAGTTACACCAGTAGTGACTTTTCCTACCAAAAACTATCTATTTCAACTTATTTCGTCCATCCAAAACGAACTTTTTACTTTGCTATGAAGTTACACCAGTAGTGACTTTTCATACCAAAAACTATCTATTTCAACTTATTTCGTCCATCCAAAACGAACTTTTTACTTTGCTATGAAGTTACACCAGTAGTGACTTTTCATGCAAAAACTATCTATTTCAACTCATTTCGTCCATCCAAAACGAACGTTTTACTTTGTTATGAAGTTACACCAGAAGTGACTTTTCATACCAAAAACTATCTATTTCAACTTGTTGGGAGTAGCGTCGGATGGTGCAATAAAATATGAGACACTTTTTAAATCTCCTTACGCCGCGTGGTTTCGCACTCGCGTAAGTGTGTGCGTGTGCGTGCGCGCGATAAAAAACTGTAGATAAAAACTTGTCTGCTTTTATTCTGTGATCCTTTCTCTTTTACTTATCTCTCGCTACTACTCGGGTTTGAGAAGCGTTCTCCCACATCAGCCCGATCGCCGTCAGCGGTACGTTGCCAGTGCCGTTTACTAGCTCTAATCCACTTCTCTCGCGGTCGTACGCAACATATGAAAAAGTCACTTTTAGTGAAGCTACGTACAAAAGTACTAAGTTTGGATTGGATATTTGATGAACATCGAAGTTAACAACTTTTGTATGAAAAAGTCACTTTTAGTGAAGCTACGTACAAAAGTACTAAGTTTGGATTGGATATTTGATGAACATCGAATTTAACAACTTTTGTATGAAAAAGTCACTTTTAGTGAAGCTACGTACAAAAGTACTAAGTTTGGATTGGATATTTGATGAACATCGAAGTTAACAAATTTTGTATGAAAAAGTCACTTTTAGTGAAGCTACGTACAAAAGTACTAAGTTTGGATTGGATATTTGATGAACATCGAAGTTAACAACTTTTGTTTGAAAAAGTAACTTTTAGTGAAGCTACGTACAAAAGTACTAAGTTTGGATTGGATATTTGATGAACATCGAAGTTAACAACTTTTGTATGAAAAAGTCACTTTTAGTGAAGCTACGTACAAAAGTACTAAGTTTGGATTGGATATTTGATGAACATCGAAGTTAACAACTTTTGTTTGAAAAAGTAACTTTTAGTGAAGCTACGTACAAAAGTACTAAGTTTGGATTGGATATTTGATGAACATCGAAGTTAACAACTTTTGTATGAAAAAGTCACTTTTAGTGAAGCAACGTACAAAAGTACTAAGTTTGGATTGGATATTTGATGAACATCGAAGTTAACAACTTTTGTATGAAAAAGTCACTTTTAGTGAAGCTACGTACAAAAGTACTAAGTTTGGATTGGATATTTGATGAATATCGAAGTTAACAACTTTTGTATGAAAAAGTTACTTTTAGTGAAGCTACGTACAAAAGTACTAAGTTTGGATTGGATATTTGATGAACATCGAAGTTAACAACTTTTGTATGAAAAAGTCACTTTTAGTGAAGCAACGTACAAAAGTACTAAGTTTGGATTGGATATTTGATGAATATCGAAGTTAACAACTTTTGTATGAAAAAGTCACTTTTAGTGAAGCAACGTACAAAAGTACTAAGTTTGGATTGGATATTTGATGAACATCGAAGTTAACAACTTTTGTATGAAAAAGTCACTTTTAGTGAAGCTACGTACAAAAGTACTAAGTTTGGATTGAATATTTGATGAACATCGAAGTTAACAACTTTTGTATGAAAAAGTCACTTTTAATGAAGCTACGTACAAAATTACTAAGTTTGGATTGGATATTTGATGAACATCGAAGTTAACAACTTTTGTTTGAAAAAGTCACTTTTAGTGAAGCTACGTACAAAAGTACTAAGTTTGGATTGAATATTTGATGAACATCGAAGTTAACAACTTTTGTTTAAAAAAGTCACTTTTAGTGAAGCTACGTACAAAAGTACTAAGTTTGGATTGGATATTTGATGAACATCGAAGTTAACAACTTTTGTTTGAAAAAGTCACTTTTAGTGAAGCTACGTACAAAAGTACTAAGTTTGGATTGGATATTTGATGAACATCGAAGTTAACAACTTTTGTATGAAAAAGTCACTTTTAGTGAAGCTACGTACAAAAGTACTAAGTTTGGATTGAATATTTGATGAACATCGAAGTTAACAACTTTTGTATGAAAAAGTCACTTTTAGTGAAGCTACGTACAAAAGTACTAAGTTTGGATTGGATATTTGATGAACATCGAAGTTAACAACTTTTGTATGAAAAAGTCACTTTTAGTGAAGCTACGTACAAAAGTACTAAGTTTGGATTGGATATTTGATGAACATCGAAGTTAACAACTTTTGTTTGAAAAAGTCACTTTTAGTGAAGCTACGTACAAAAGTACTAAGTTTGGATTGAATATTTGATGAACATCGAAGTTAACAACTTTTGTTTGAAAAAGTCACTTTTAGTGAAGCTACGTACAAAAGTACTAAGTTTGGATTGGATATTTGATGAACATCGAAGTTAACAACTTTTGTATGAAAAACTCACTTTTAGTGAAGCTACGTACAAAAGTACTAAGTATGGATTGGATATTTGATGAACATCGAAGTTAACAACTTTTGTATGAAAAAGTCACTTTTAGTGAAGCTGCATACAAAAGTACTAAGTTTGGATTGGATATTTGATGAACATCGAAGTTAACAACTTTTGTATGAAAAAGTCACTTTTAGTGAAGCTACGTACAAAAGTACTAAGTTTGGATTGGATATTTGATGAACATCGAAGTTAACAACTTTTGTATGAAAAAGTCACTTTTAGTGAAGCTACGTACAAAAGTACTAAGTATGGATTGGATATTTGATGAACATCGAAGTTAACAACTTTTGTATGAAAAAGTCACTTTTAGTGAAGTTGCATACAAAAGCACTAAGTTTGGATTGGATATTTGATGAACATCGAAGTTAACAACTTTTGTATGAAAAAGTCATTATTAGTGAAGCTGCATACAAAAGTACTAAGTTTGGATTGGATATTTGATGAACATCGAAGTTAACAACTTTTGTATGAAAAAGTCACTTTTAGTGAAGCTGCATACAAAAGTACTAAGTTTGGATTGGATATTTGATGAACATCGAAGTTAACAACTTTTGTATGAAAAAGTCACTTTTAGTGAAGCTACGTACAAAAGTACAAAGTTTGGATTGGATATTTGATTAACATCGAAGTTAACAACTTTTGTATGAAAAAGTCACTTTTAGTGAAGCTGCATACAAAAGTACTAAGTTTGGATTGGATATTTGATGAACATCGAAGTTAACAACTTTTGTATGAAAAAGTCATTATAAGTGAAGCTGCATACAAAAGTACTTAGTTTGGATTGGATATTTGATGAACATCGAAGTTAGCAACTTTTGTATGAAAAAGTCACTTTTAGTGAAGCTACGTACAAAAGTACTAAATTTGGATTGGATATTTGATTAACATCGAAGTTAACAACTTTTGTATGAAAAAGTCACTTTTAGTGAAGTTGCATACAAAAGTACTTAGTTTGGATTGGATATTTGATGAACATCGAAGTTAACAACTTTTGTATGAAAAAGTCACTTTTAGTGAAGCTACGTACAAAAGTACTAAGTTTGGATTGGATATTTGATGAACATCGAAGTTAACAACTTTTGTATGAAAAAGTCATTATAAGTGAAGCTGCATACAAAAGTACTAAGTTTGGATTGGATATTTGATGAACATCGAAGTTAACAACTTTTGTATGAAAAAGTCACTTTTAGTGAAGCTACGTACAAAAGTACTAAGTTTGGATTGGATATTTGATGAACATCGAAGTTAACAACTTTTGTATGAAAAAGGCACTTTTAGTGAAGCTACGTACAAAAGTACTAAGTTTGGATTGGATATTTGATGAACATCGAAGTTAACAACTTTTGTATGAAAAAGTCACTTTTAGTGAAGCTACGTACAAAAGTACTAAGTTTGGATTGGATATTTGATTAACATCGAAGTTAACAACTTTTGTATGAAAAAGTTACAAAAGTACTAAGTTTGGATTGGATATTTGATGAACATCGAAGTTAACAACTTTTGTATGAAAAAGTCATAATAAGTGAAGCTGCATACAAAAGTACTTAGTTTGGATTGGATATTTGATGAACATCGAAGTTAGCAACTTTTGTATGAAAAAGTCACTTTTAGTGAAGCTACGTACAAAAGTACTAAATTTGGATTGGATATTTGATTAACATCGAAGTTAACAACTTTTGTATGAAAAAGTCACTTTTAGTGAAGCTACGTACAAAAGTACTAAGTTTGGATTGGATGTTTGATGAACATCGAAGTTAACAACTTTTGTATGAAAAAGTCACTTTTAGTGAAGCTGCATACAAAAGTACTAAGTTTGGATTGGATATTTGATGAACATCGAAGTTAACAACTTTTGTATGAAAAAGTCACTTTTAGTGAAGCTACGTACAAAAGTACTAAGTTTGGATTGGATATTTGATGAACATCGAAGTTAACAACTTTTGTATGAAAAAGTCACTTTTAGTGAAGCTGCATACAAAAGTACTAAGTTTGGATTGGATATTTGATGAACATCGAAGTTAACAACTTTTGTATGAAAAAGTCACTTTTAGTGAAGCTACGTACAAAAGTACTAAGTTTGGATTGGATATTTGATGAACATCGAAGTTAACAACTTTTGTATGAAAAAGTCACTTTTAGTGAAGCTACGTACAAAAGTACTAAGTTTGGATTGGATATTTGATGAACATCGAAGTTAACAACTTTTGTATGAAAAAGTCACTTTTAGTGAAGCTACGTACAAAAGTACTAAGTTTGGATTGGATATTTGATGAACATCGAAGTTAACAACTTTTGTATGAAAAAGTCACTTTTAGTGAAGCTGCATACAAAAGTACTAAGTTTGGATTGGATATTTGATGAACATCGAAGTTAACAACTTTTGTATGAAAAAGTCACTTTTAGTGAAGTTGCATACAAAAGTACTAAGTTTGGATTGGATATTTGATGAACATCGAAGTTAACAACTTTTGTATGAAAAAGTCACTTTTAGTGAAGCTGCATACAAAAGTACTAAGTTTGGATTGGATATTTGATGAACATCGAATTTAACAACTTTTGTATGAAAAAGTCATTATTAGTGAAGCTGCATACAAAAGTACTAAGTTTGGATTGGATATTTGATGAACATCGAAGTTAACAACTTTTGTATGAAAAAGTCACTTTTAGTGAAGCTGCATACAAAAGTACTAAGTTTGGATTGGATATTTGATGAACATCGAAGTTAACAACTTTTGTATGAAAAAGTCACTTTTAGTGAAGCTGCATACAAAAGTACTAAGTTTGGATTGGATATTTGATGAACATCGAAGTTAACAACTTTTGTATGAAAAAGTCACTTTTAGTGAAGCTGCATACAAAAGTACTAAGTTTGGATTGGATATTTGATGAACATCGAAGTTAACAACTTTTGTATGAAAAAGTCACTTTTAGTGAAGCTACGTACAAAAGTACTAAGTTTGGATTGGATATTTGATGAACATCGAAGTAAACAACTTTTGTATGAAAAAGTCACTTTTAGTGAAGCTGCATACAAAAGTACTAAGTTTGGATTGGATATTTGATGAACATCGAAGTTAACAACTTTTGTATGAAAAAGTCATTATTAGTGAAGCTGCATACAAAAGTACTTAGTTTGGATTGGATATTTGATGAACATCGAAGTTAACAACTTTTGTATGAAAAACTCACTTTTAGTGAAGCTGCATACAAAAGTACAAAGTTTGGATTGGATATTTGATGAACATCGAAGTTAACAACTTTTGTATGAAAAAGTCACTTTTAGTGAAGCTGCATACAAAAGTACTAAGTTTGGATTGGATATTTGATGAACATCGAAGTTAACAACTTTTGTATGAAAAAGTCACTTTTAGTGAAGCTGCATACAAAAGTACTAAGTTTGGATTGGATATTTGATGAACATCGAAGTTAACAACTTTTGTATGAAAAAGTCACTTTTAGTGAAGCTACGTACAAAAGTACTAAGTTTGGATTGGATATTTGATGAACATCGAAGTTAACAACTTTTGTATGAAAAAGTCACTTTTAGTGAAGCTGCATACAAAAGTACTAAGTTTGGATTGGATATTTGATGAACATCGAAGTTAACAACTTTTGCATGAAAAAGTCACTGTTAGTGAAGCTACGTACAAAAGTACTAAGTTTGGATTGGATATTTGATGAACATCGAAGTTAACAACTTTTGTATGAAAAAGTCACTTTTAATGAAGCTGCATACAAAAGTACTAAGTTTGGATTGGATATTTGATGAACATCGAAGTTAACAACTTTTGTATGAAAAAGTCATTATTACTGAAGCTGCATACAAAAGTACAAAGTTTGGATTGGATATTTGATGAACATCGAAGTCAACAACTTTTGTATGAAAAAGTCACTTTTAGCGAAGCTGCATACAAAAGTACTAAGTTTGGATTGGATATTTGATGAACATCGAAGTTAACAACTTTTGCATGAAAAAGTCACTGTTAGTGAAGCTGCATACAAAAGTACTAAGTATGGATTGGATATTTGATGAACATCGAAGTTAACAACTTTTGTATGAAAAAGTCACTTTTAGTGAAGCTGCATACAAAAGTACTAAGTTTGGATTGGATATTTGATGAACATCGAAGTTAACAACTTTTGTATGAAAAAGTCATTATTAGTGAAGCTACGTACAAAAGTACTAAGTTTGGATTGGATATTTGATGAACATCGAAGTTAACAACTTTTGTATGAAAAAGTCACTTTTAGTGAAGCTGCATACAAAAGTACAAAGTTTGGATTGGATATTTGATGACCATCGAAGTTAACAACTTTTGTATGAAAAAGTCATTATTACTGAAGCTGCATACAAAAGTACAAAGTTTGGATTGGATATTTGATGAACATCGAAGTCAACAACTTTTGTATGAAAAAGTCACTTTTAGCGAAGCTGCATACAAAAGTACTAAGTTTGGATTGGATATTTGATGAACATCGAAGTCAACAACTTTTGTATGAAAAAGTCACTTTTAGTGAAGCTGCATACAAAAGTACAAAGTTTGGATTGGATATTTGATGACCATCGAAGTTAACAACTTTTGTATGAAAAAGTCACTTTTAGTGAAGCTGCTTACAAAAGTACTAAGTTTGTATTGGATATTTGATGAACATCGAAGTTAACAACTTTTGTATGAAAAAGTCACTTTTAGTGAAGCTACGTACAAAAGTACTAAGTTTGGATTGGATATTTGATGAACATCGAAGTTAACAACTTTTGTATGAAAAAGTAACTTTTAGTGAAGCTGCATACAAAAGTACTAAGTTTGGATTGGATATTTGATGAACATCGAAGTTAACAATTTTTGTATGAAAAAGTCACTTTTAGTGAAGCTGCATACAAAAGTACTAAGTTTGGATTGGATATTTGATGAACATCGAAGTTAACAACTTTCGTATGAAAAAGTCACTTTTAGTGAAGCTGCATACAAAAGTACTAAGTTTGGATTGGATATTTGATGAACATCGAAGTTAACAACTTTTGTATGAAAAAGTCACTTTTAGTGAAGCTGCATACAAAAGTACTAAGTATGGATTGGATATTTGATGAACATCGAAGTTAACAACTTTCGTATGAAAAAGTCACTTTTAGTGAAGCTGCATACAAAAGTACTAAGTTTGGATTGGATATTTGATGAACATCGAAGTTAACAACTTTCGTATGAAAAAGTCACTTTTAGTGAAGCTGCATACAAAAGTACTAAGTTTGGATTGGATATTTGATGAACATCGAAGTTAACAACTTTTGTATGAAAAAGTCACTTTAAGTGAAGCTACGTACAAAAGTACTAAGTATGGATTGGATATTTGATGAACATCGAAGTTAACAACTTTCGTATGAAAAAGTCACTTTTAGTGAAGCTGCATACAAAAGTACTAAGTTTGGATTGGATATTTGATGAACATCGAAGTTAACAACTTTCGTATGAAAAAGTCACTTTTAGTGAAGCTGCATACAAAAGTACTAAGTTTGGATTGGATATTTGATGAACATCGAAGTTAACAACTTTTGTATGAAAAAGTCACTTTTAGTGAAGCTGCATACAAAAGTACTAAGTTTGGATTGGATATTTGATGAACATCGAAGTTAACAACTTTTGTATGAAAAAGTCACTTTAAGTGAAGCTACGTACAAAAGTACTAAGTTTGGATTGGATATTTGATGAACATCGAAGTTAACAACTTTTGTATGAAAAAGTCACTTTTAGTGAAGCTGCATACAAAAGTACTAAGTATGGATTGGATATTTGATGAACATCGAAGTTAACAACTTTCGTATGAAAAAGTCACTTTTAGTGAAGCTGCATACAAAAGTACTAAGTTTGGATTGGATATTTGATGAACATCGAAGTTAACAACTTTTGCATGAAAAAGTCACTTTTAGTGAAGCTGCATACAAAAGTACTAAGTTTGGATTGGATATTTGATGAACATCGAAGTCAACAACTTTTGTATGAAAAAGTCACTTTTAGTGAAGCTGCATACAAAAGTACTAAGTTTGGATTGGATATTTGATGAACATCGAAGTTAACAACTTTTGTATGAAAAAGTCATTATTAGTGAAGCTGCATACAAAAGTACTAAGTTTGGATTAGATATTTGATGAACATCGAAGTTAACAACTTTTGTATGAAAAAGTCACTTTTAGTGAAGCTGCATACAAAAGTACAAAGTTTGGATTGGATATTTGATGAACATCGAAGTTAACAACTTTTGTATGAAAAAGTCATTATTAGTGAAGCTGCATACAAAAGTACTAAGTTTGGATTGGATATTTGATGAACATCGAAGTCAACAACTTTTGTATGAAAAAGTCACTTTTAGTGAAGCTGCATACAAAAGTACTAAGTTTGGATTGGATATTTGATGAACATCGAAGTTAACAACTTTTGTATGAAAAAGTCACTTTTAGTGAAGCTGCATACAAAAGTACTAAGTTTGGATTGGATATTTGATGAACATCGAAGTTAACAACTTTTGTATGAAAAAGTCACTTTTAGTGAAGCTGCATACAAAAGTACTAAGTTTGGATTGGATATTTGATGAACATCGAAGTTAACAACTTTTGTATGAAAAAGTCACTTTTAGTGAAGCTGCATACAAAAGTACTAAGTTTGGATTGGATATTTGATGAACATCGAAGTTAACAACTTTTGTATGAAAAAGTCACTTTTAGTGAAGCTGCATACAAAAGTACTAAGTTTGGATTGGATATTTGATGAACATCGAAGTCAACAACTTTTGTATGAAAAAGTCACTTTTAGTGAAGCAACGTACAAAAGTACTAAGTTTGGATTGGATATTTGATGAACATCGAAGTTAACAACTTTTGCATGAAAAAGTCACTTTTAGTGAAGCTGCATACAAAAGTACTAAGTTTGGATTGGATATTTGATGAATATCGAAGTTAACAACTTTTGTATGAAAAAGTCACTTTTAGTGAAGCTGCATACAAAAGTACTAAGTTTGGATTGGATATTTGATGAACATCGAAGTTAACAACTTTTGTATGAAAAAGTCACTTTTAGTGAAGCTGCATACAAAAGTACTAAGTTTGGATTGGATATTTGATGAACATCGAAGTTAACAACTTTTGTATGAAAAAGTCACTTTTAGTGAAGCTGCATACAAAAGTACTAAGTTTGGATTGGATATTTGATGAACATCGAAGTTAACAACTTTTGTATGAAAAAGTCACTTTTAGTGAAGCTGCATACAAAAGTACTAAGTTTGGATTGGATATTTGATGAACATCGAAGTCAACAACTTTTGTATGAAAAAGTCACTTTTAGTGAAGCTGCATACAAAAGTACTAAGTTTGGATTGGATATTTGATGAACATCGAAGTTAACAACTTTTGTATGAAAAAGTCACTTTTAGTGAAGCTGCATACAAAAGTACTAAGTTTGGATTGGATATTTGATGAACATCGAAGTTAACAACTTTTGTATGAAAAAGTCACTTTTAGTGAAGCTGCATACAAAAGTACTAAGTTTGGATTGGATATTTGATGAACATCGAAGTTAACAACTTTTGTATGAAAAAGTCACTTTTAGTGAAGCTGCATACAAAAGTACTAAGTTTGGATTGGATATTTGATGAACATCGAAGTCAACAACTTTTGTATGAAAAAGTCACTTTTAGTGAAGCAACGTACAAAAGTACTAAGTTTGGATTGGATATTTGATGAATATCGAAGTTAACAACTTTTGCATGAAAAAGTCACTTTTAGTGAAGCTGCATACAAAAGTACTAAGTTTGGATTGGATATTTGATGAATATCGAAGTTAACAACTTTTGTATGAAAAAGTCACTTTTAGTGAAGCTGCATACAAAAGTACTAAGTTTGGATTGGATATTTGATGAACATCGAAGTTAACAACTTTTGTATGAAAAAGTCACTTTTAGTGAAGCTGCATACAAAAGTACTAAGTTTGGATTGGATATTTGATGAACATCGAAGTTAACAACTTTTGTATGAAAAAGTCACTTTTAGTGAAGCTGCATACAAAAGTACTAAGTTTGGATTGGATATTTGATGAACATCGAAGTCAACAACTTTTGTATGAAAAAGTCACTTTTAGTGAAGCTGCATACAAAAGTACTAAGTTTGGATTGGATATTTGATGAATATCGAAGTTAACAACTTTTGCATGAAAAAGTCACTTTTAGTGAAGCTGCATACAAAAGTACTAAGTTTGGATTGGATATTTGATGAATATCGAAGTTAACAACTTTTGTATGAAAAAGTCATTTTTAGTGAAGCTGCATACAAAAGTACAAAGTTTGGATTCAATATTTGATGAATATCGAAGTTAACAACTTTTGCATGAAAAAGTCACTTTTAGTGAAGCTGCATACAAAAGTACTAAGTTTGGATTGGATATTTCATGAACATCGAAATTAACAACTTTTGTATGAAAAAGTCATTATTAGTGAAGCTGCATACAAAAGTACTAAGTTTGGATTGGATATTTGATGAATATCGAAGTTAACAACTTTTGTATGAAAAAGTCACTTTTAGTGAAGCTGCATACAAAAGTACAAAGTTTGGATTGGATATTTGATGAATATCGAAGTTAACAACTTTTGTATGAAAAAGTCACTTTTAGTGAAGCTGCATACAAAAGTACTAAGTTTGGATTGGATATTTGATTAACATCGAAGTTAACAACTTTTGTATGAAAAAGTCACTTTTAGTGAAGCAACGTACAAAAGTACTAAGTTTGGATTGGATATTTGATGAACATCGAAGTCAACAACTTTTGTATGAAAAAGTCACTTTTAGTGAAGCTGCATACAAAAGTACAAAGTTTGGATTGGATATTTGATGAACATCGAAGTCAACAACTTTTGTATGAAAAAGTCACTTTTAGTGAAGCAACGTACAAAAGTACTAAGTTTGGATTGGATATTTGATGAACATCGAAGTCAACAACTTTTGTATGAAAAAGTCACTTTTAGTGAAGCTGCATACAAAAGTACTAAGTTTGGATTGGATATTTGATGAATATCGAAGTTAACAACTTTTGCATGAAAAAGTCACTTTTAGTGAAGCTGCATACAAAAGTACTAAGTTTGGATTGGATATTTGATGAATATCGAAGTTAACAACTTTTGTATGAAAAAGTCACTTTTAGTGAAGTTGCATACAAAAGTACTAAGTTTGGATTGGATATTTGATGAATATCGAAGTTAACAACTGTTGTTTGAAAAAGTCACTTTTAGTGAAGCTACGTACAAAAGTACTAAGTTTGGATTGGATATTTGATGAATATCGAAGTTAACAACTGTTGTTTGAAAAAGTCACTTTTAGTGAAGCTACGTACAAAAGTACTAAGTTTGGATTGGATATTTGATGAACATCGAAGTTAACAACATTTGTATGAAAAAGTCACTTTTAGTGAAGCTACGTACAAAAGTACTAAGTTTGGATTGGATATTTGATGAACATCGAAGTTAACAACTTTTGTATGAAAAAGTCACTTTTAGTGAAGCTACGTACAAAAGTACTAAGTTTGGATTGGATATTTGATGAACATCGAAGTTAACAACTTTTGTATGAAAAAGTCACTTTTAGTGAAGCTACGTACAAAAGTACTAAGTTTGGATTGGATATTTGATGAACATCGAAGTTAACAACTGTTGTTTGAAAAAGTCACTTTTAGTGAAGCTACGTACAAAAGTACTAAGTATGGATTGGATATTTGATGAACATCGAAGTTAACAACTTTTGTATGAAAAAGTCACTTTTAGTGAAGCTACGTACAAAAGTACTAAGTTTGGATTGGATATTTGATGAACATCGAAGTTAACAACATTTGTATGAAAAAGTCACTTTTAGTGAAGCTACGTACAAAAGTACTAAGTTTGGATTGGATATTTGATGAACATCGAAGTTAACAACTTTTGTATGAAAAAGTCACTTTTAGTGAAGCTACGTACAAAAGTACTAAGTTTGGATTGGATATTTGATGAACATCGAAGTTAACAACTGTTGTTTGAAAAAGTCACTTTTAGTGAAGCTACGTACAAAAGTACTAAGTATGGATTGGATATTTGATGAACATCGAAGTTAACAACTTTTGTATGAAAAAGTCACTTTTAGTGAAGCTACGTACAAAAGTACTAAGTTTGGATTGGATATTTGATGAACATCGAAGTTAACAACATTTGTATGAAAAAGTCACTTTTAGTGAAGCTACGTACAAAAGTACTAAGTTTGGATTGGATATTTGATGAATATCGAAGTTAACAACTGTTGTTTGAAAAAGTCACTTTTAGTGAAGCTACGTACAAAAGTACTAAGTTTGGATTGGATATTTGATGAACATCGAAGTTAACAACTTTTGTATGAAAAAGTCACTTTTAGTGAAGCTACGTACAAAAGTACTAAGTTTGGATTGGATATTTGATGAACATCGAAGTTAACAACTGTTGTTTGAAAAAGTCACTTTTAGTGAAGCTACGTACAAAAGTACTAAGTTTGGATTGGATATTTGATGAACATCGAAGTTAACAACTGTTGTTTGAAAAAGTCACTTTTAGTGAAGCTACGTACAAAAGTACTAAGTTTGGATTGGATATTTGATGAACATCGAAGTTAACAACTGTTGTTTGAAAAAGTCACTTTTAGTGAAGCTACGTACAAAAGTACTAAGTTTGGATTGGATATTTGATGAACATCGAAGTTAACAACTTTTGTATGAAAAAGTCACTTTTAGTGAAGCTACGTACAAAAGTACTAAGTTTGGATTGGATATTTGATGAACATCGAAGTTAACAACTTTTGTATGAAAAAGTCACTTTAGTGAAGCTACGTACAAAAGTACTAAGTTTGGATTGGATATTTGATGAACATCGAAGTTAACAACTTTTGTTTGAAAAAGTCACTTTTAGTGAAGCTACGTACAAAAGTACTAAGTTTGGATTGGATATTTGATGAACATCGAAGTTAACAACTGTTGTTTGAAAAAGTCACTTTTAGTGAAGCTACGTACAAAAGTACTAAGTTTGGATTGGATATTTGATGAACATCGAAGTTAACAACTTTTGTATGAAAAAGTCACTTTTAGTGAAGCTACGTACAAAAGTACTAAGTTTGGATTGGATATTTGATGAACATCGAAGTTAACAACTTTTGTATGAAAAAGTCACTTTTAGTGAAGCTACGTACAAAAGTACTAAGTTTGGATTGGATATTTGATGAATATCGAAGTTAACAACTTTTGTTTGAAAAAGTCACTTTTAGTGAAGCTACGTACAAAAGTACTAAGTTTGGATTGGATATTTGATGAACATCGAAGTTAACAACATTTGTATGAAAAAGTCACTTTTAGTGAAGCTACGTACAAAAACACTAAGTTTGGATTGGATATTTGATGAATATCGAAGTTAACAACTTTTGTATGAAAAAGTCACTTTTAGTGAAGCTACGTACAAAAGTACTAAGTTTGGATTGGATATTTGATGAATATCGAAGTTAACAACTTTTTTATGAAAAAGTCACTTTTAGTGAAGCTACGTACAAAAGTACTAAGTTTGGATTGGATATTTGATGAATATCGAAGTTAACAACTTTTGTTTGAAAAAGTCACTTTTAGTGAAGCTACGTACAAAAGTACTAAGTTTGGATTGGATATTTGATGAACATCGAAGTTAACAACTGTTGTTTGAAAAAGTCACTTTTAGTGAAGCTACGTACAAAAGTACTAAGTTTGGATTGGATTTTTGATGAATATTGAAGTTAACAACTTTTGTATGAAAAAGTCACTTTTAGTGAAGTTGCATACAAAAGTACTAAGTTTGGATTGGATATTTGATGAACATCGAAGTTAACAACTTTTGTATGAAAAAGTCACTTTTAGTGAAGCTACGTACAAAAACACTAAGTTTGGATTGGATATTTGATGAATATCGAAGTTAACAACTTTTGTATGAAAAAGTCACTTTTAGTGAAGCTACGTACAAAAGTACTAAGTTTGGATTGGATATTTGATGAACATCGAAGTTAACAACTTTTGTTTGAAAAAGTCACTTTTAGTGAAGCTACGTACAAAAGTACTAAGTTTGGATTGGATATTTGATGAACATCGAAGTTAACAACTTTTGTTTGAAAAAGTCACTTTTAGTGAAGCTACGTACAAAAGTACTAAGTTTGGATTGGATATTTGATGAACATCGAAGTTAACAACTTTTGTATGTAAAAGTCACTTTTAGTGAAGCTACGTACAAAAGTACTAAGTTTGGATTGGATATTTGATGAACATCGAAGTTAACAACTTTTGTATGAAAAAGTCACTTTTAGTGAAGCTACGTACAAAAGTACTAAGTTTGGATTGGATATTTGATGAACATCGAAGTTAACAACTTTTGTATGAAAAAGTCACTTTTAGTGAAGCTACGTACAAAAGTACTAAGTTTGGATTGGATATTTGATGAACATCGAAGTTAACAACTTTTGTTTGAAAAAGTCACTTTTAGTGAAGCTACGTACAAAAGTACTAAGTTTGGATTGGATATTTGATGAACATCGAAGTTAACAACTTTTGTATGTAAAAGTCACTTTTAGTGAAGCTACGTACAAAAGTACTAAGTTTGGATTGGATATTTGATGAACATCGAAGTTAACAACTTTTGTATGAAAAAGTCACTTTTAGTGAAGCTGCATACAAAAGTACTAAGTTTGGATTGGATATTTGATGAACATCGAAGTTAACAACTTTTGTATGAAAAAGTCACTTTTAGTGAAGCTGCATACAAAAGTACTAAGTTTGGATTGGATATTTGATGAACATCGAAGTTAACAACTTTTGTATGAAAAAGTCACTTTTAGTGAAGCTGCATACAAAAGTACTAAGTTTGGATTGGATATTTGATGAACATCGAAGTTAACAACTTTTGTATGAAAAAGTCACTTTTAGTGAAGCTACGTACAAACGTACTAAGTTTGGATTGGATATTTGATGAACATCGAAGTTAACAACTTTTGTATGAAAAAGTCACTTTTAGTGAAGCTGCATACAAAAGTACTAAGTTTGGATTGGATATTTGATTAACATCGAAGTTAACAACTTTTGTATGAAAAAGTCACTTTTAGTGAAGCTGCATACAAAAGTACTAAGTTTGGATTGGATATTTGATTAACATCGAAGTTAACAACTTTTGTATGAAAAAGTCACTTTTAGTGAAGCTACGTACAAAAGTACTAAGTTTGAATTGGATATTTGATGAACATCGAAGTTAACAACTTTTGTATGAAAAAGTCACTTTTAGTGAAGCTGCATACAAAAGTACTAAGTTTGGATTGGATATTTGATTAACATCGAAGTTAACAACTTTTGTATGAAAAAGTCACTTTAAGTGAAGCTGCATACAAAAGTACTAAGTTTGGATTGGATATTTGATGAACATCGAAGTTAACAACTTTTGTATGAAAAAGTCACTTTTAGTGAAGCTACGTACAAAAGTACTAAGTTTGAATTGGATATTTGATGAACATCGAAGTTAACAACTTTTGTATGAAAAAGTCACTTTTAGTGAAGCTGCATACAAAAGTACTAAGTTTGGATTGGATATTTGATGAACATCGAAGTTAACAACTTTTGTATGAAAAAGTCACTTTTAGTGAAGCTACGTACAAAAGTACTAAGTTTGGATTGGATATTTGATGAACATCTGAGTTAACAACTTTTGTATGAAAAAGTCACTTTTAGTGAAGCTACGTACAAAAGTACTAAGTTTGGATTGGATATTTGATGAATATCGAAGTTAACAACTTTTGTATGAAAAAGTCACTTTTAGTGAAGCTACGTACAAAAGTACTAAGTTTGGATTGGATATTTGATGAACATCTGAGTTAACAACTTTTGTATGAAAAAGTCACTTTTAGTGAAGCTACGTACAAAAGTACTAAGTTTGGATTGGATATTTGATGAATATCGAAGTTAACAACTTTTGTATGAAAAAGTCACTTTTAGTGAAGCTGCATACAAAAGTACTAAGTTTGAATTGGATATTTGATGAACATCGAAGTTAACAACTTTTGTATGAAAAAGTCACTTTTAGTGAAGCTACGTACAAAAGTACTAAGTTTGGATTGGATATTTGATTAACATCGAAGTTAACAACTTTTGTATGAAAAAGTCACTTTTAGTGAAGCTACGTACAAAAGTACTAAGTTTGAATTGGATATTTGATGAACATCGAAGTTAACAACTTTTGTATGAAAAAGTCACTTTTAGTGAAGCTGCATACAAAAGTACTAAGTTTGGATTGGATATTTGATTAACATCGAAGTTAACAACTTTTGTATGAAAAAGTCACTTTTAGTGAAGCTACGTACAAAAGTACTAAGTTTGAATTGGATATTTGATGAACATCGAAGTTAACAACTTTTGTATGAAAAAGTCACTTTTAGTGAAGTTGCATACAAAAGTACTAAGTTTGGATTGGATATTTGATGAACATCGAAGTTAACAACTTTTGTATGAAAAAGTCACTTTTAGTGAAGCTACGTACAAAAGTACTAAGTTTGGATTGGATATTTGATGAACATCGAAGTTAACAACTTTTGTATGAAAAAGTCACTTTTAGTGAAGCTACGTACAAAAGTACTAAGTTTGGATTGGATATTTGATGAACATCGAAGTTAACAACTTTTGTATGAAAAAGTCACTTTTAGTGAAGCTGCATACAAAAGTACTAAGTTTGGATTGGATATTTGATGAACATCGAAGTTAACAACTTTTGTATGAAAAAGTCACTTTTAGTGAAGCTGCATACAAAAGTACTAAGTTTGGATTGGATATTTGATGAACATCGAAGTTAACAACTTTTGTATGAAAAAGTCACTTTTAGTGAAGCTGCATACAAAAGTACTAAGTTTGGATTGGATATTTGATGAACATCGAAGTTAACAACTTTTGTATGAAAAAGTCACTTTTAGTGAAGCTACGTACAAACGTACTAAGTTTGGATTGGATATTTGATGAACATCGAAGTTAACAACTTTTGTATGAAAAAGTCACTTTTAGTGAAGCTACGTACAAAAGTACTAAGTTTGGATTGGATATTTGATGAACATCGAAGTTAACAACTTTTGTATGAAAAAGTCACTTTTAGTGAAGCTACGTACAAAAGTACTAAGTTTGGATTGGATATTTGATGAACATCGAAGTTAACAACTTTTGTATGAAAAAGTCACTTTTAGTGAAGTTGCATACAAAAGTACTAAGTTTGGATTGGATATTTGATTAACATCGAAGTTAACAACTTTTGTATGAAAAAGTCACTTTTAGTGAAGCTGCATACAAAAGTACTAAGTTTGGATTAGATATTTGATGAACATCGAAGTTAACAACTTTTGTATGAAAAAGTCACTTTTAGTGAAGCTACGTACAAAAGTACTAAGTTTGGATTGGATATTTGATGAACATCGAAGTTAACAACTTTTGTATGAAAAAGTCACTTTTAGTGAAGCTACGTACAAAAGTACTAAGTTTGGATTGGATATTTGATGAACATCGAAGTTAACAACTTTTGTATGAAAAAGTCACTTTTAGTGAAGTTGCATACAAAAGTACTAAGTTTGGATTGGATATTTGATTAACATCGAAGTTAACAACTTTTGTATGAAAAAGTCACTTTTAGTGAAGCTGCATACAAAAGTACTAAGTTTGGATTAGATATTTGATGAACATCGAAGTTAACAACTTTTGTATGAAAAAGTCACTTTTAGTGAAGCTACGTACAAACGTACTAAGTTTGGATTGGATATTTGATGAACATCGAAGTTAACAACTTTTGTATGAAAAAGTCACTTTTAGTGAAGCTACGTACAAAAGTACTAAGTTTGGATTGGATATTTGATGAACATCGAAGTTAACAACTTTTGTATGAAAAAGTCACTTTTAGTGAAGCTACGTACAAAAGTACTAAGTTTGGATTGGATATTTGATGAACATCGAAGTTAACAACTTTTGTATGAAAAAGTCACTTTTAGTGAAGCTGCATACAAAAGTACTAAGTTTGGATTGGATATTTGATGAACATCGAAGTTAACAACTTTTGTATGAAAAAGTCACTTTTAGTGAAGCTACGTACAAACGTACTAAGTTTGGATTGGATATTTGATGAACATCGAAGTTAACAACTTTTGTATGAAAAAGTCACTTTTAGTGAAGCTACGTACAAAAGTACTAAGTTTGGATTGGATATTTGATGAACATCGAAGTTAACAACTTTTGTATGAAAAAGTCACTTTTAGTGAAGCTACGTACAAAAGTACTAAGTTTGGATTGGATATTTGATGAACATCGAAGTTAACAACTTTTGTATGAAAAAGTCACTTTTAGTGAAGTTGCATACAAAAGTACTAAGTTTGGATTGGATATTTGATTAACATCGAAGTTAACAACTTTTGTATGAAAAAGTCACTTTTAGTGAAGCTGCATACAAAAGTACTAAGTTTGGATTAGATATTTGATGAACATCGAAGTTAACAACTTTTGTATGAAAAAGTCACTTTTAGTGAAGTTGCATACAAAAGTACTAAGTTTGGATTGGATATTTGATGAACATCGAAGTTAACAACTTTTGTATGAAAAAGTCACTTTTAGTGAAGCTACGTACAAAAGTACTAAGTTTGGATTGGATATTTGATGAACATCGAAGTTAACAACTTTTGTATGAAAAAGTCACTTTTAGTGAAGCTGCATACAAAAGTACTAAGTTTGGATTGGATATTTGATGAACATCGAAGTTAACAACTTTTGTATGAAAAAGTCACTTTTAGTGAAGCTGCATACAAAAGTACTAAGTTTGGATTGGATATTTGATGAACATCGAAGTTAACAACTTTTGTATGAAAAAGTCACTTTTAGTGAAGCTACGTACAAAAGTACTAAGTTTGGATTGGATATTTGATGAACATCGAAGTTAACAACTTTTGTATGAAAAAGACACTTTTAGTGAAGTTGCATACAAAAGTACTAAGTTTGGATTGGATATTTGATTAACATCGAAGTTAACAACTTTTGTATGAAAAAGTCACTTTTAGTGAAGTTGCATACAAAAGTACTAAGTTTGGATTAGATATTTGATGAACATCGAAGTTAACAACTTTTGTATGAAAAAGTCACTTTTAGTGAAGCTGCATACAAAAGTACTAAGTTTGGATTGGATATTTGATGAACATCGAAGTTAACAACTTTTGTATGAAAAAGTCACTTTTAGTGAAGCTACGTACAAAAGTACTAAGTTTGAATTGGATATTTGATGAACATCGAAGTTAACAACTTTTGTATGAAAAAGTCACTTTTAGTGAAGTTGCATACAAAAGTACTAAGTTTGGATTGGATATTTGATGAACATCGAAGTTAACAACTTTTGTATGAAAAAGTCACTTTTAGTGAAGCTACGTACAAAAGTACTAAGTTTGGATTGGATATTTGATGAACATCGAAGTTAACAACTTTTGTATGAAAAAGTCACTTTTAGTGAAGCTACGTACAAAAGTACTAAGTTTGGATTGGATATTTGATGAACATCGAAGTTAACAACTTTTGTATGAAAAAGTCACTTTTAGTGAAGCTACGTACAAAAGTACTAAGTTTGGATTGGATATTTGATGAACATCGAAGTTAACAACTTTTGTATGAAAAAGTCACTTTTAGTGAAGCTGCATACAAAAGTACTAAGTTTGGATTGGATATTTGATGAACATCGAAGTTAACAACTTTTGTATGAAAAAGTCACTTTTAGTGAAGCTACGTACAAACGTACTAAGTTTGGATTGGATATTTGATGAACATCGAAGTTAACAACTTTTGTATGAAAAAGTCACTTTTAGTGAAGCTACGTACAAAAGTACTAAGTTTGGATTGGATATTTGATGAACATCGAAGTTAACAACTTTTGTATGAAAAAGTCACTTTTAGTGAAGCTACGTACAAAAGTACTAAGTTTGGATTGGATATTTGATGAACATCGAAGTTAACAACTTTTGTATGAAAAAGTCACTTTTAGTGAAGTTGCATACAAAAGTACTAAGTTTGGATTGGATATTTGATTAACATCGAAGTTAACAACTTTTGTATGAAAAAGTCACTTTTAGTGAAGCTGCATACAAAAGTACTAAGTTTGGATTAGATATTTGATGAACATCGAAGTTAACAACTTTTGTATGAAAAAGTCACTTTTAGTGAAGCTACGTACAAAAGTACTAAGTTTGGATTGGATATTTGATGAACATCGAAGTTAACAACTTTTGTATGAAAAAGTCACTTTTAGTGAAGTTGCATACAAAAGTACTAAGTTTGGATTGGATATTTGATGAACATCGAAGTTAACAACTTTTGTATGAAAAAGTCACTTTTAGTGAAGCTACGTACAAAAGTACTAAGTTTGGATTGGATATTTGATGAACATCGAAGTTAACAACTTTTGTATGAAAAAGTCACTTTTAGTGAAGCTGCATACAAAAGTACTAAGTTTGGATTGGATATTTGATGAACATCGAAGTTAACAACTTTTGTATGAAAAAGTCACTTTTAGTGAAGCTGCATACAAAAGTACTAAGTTTGGATTGGATATTTGATGAACATCGAAGTTAACAACTTTTGTATGAAAAAGTCACTTTTAGTGAAGCTACGTACAAAAGTACTAAGTTTGGATTGGATATTTGATGAACATCGAAGTTAACAACTTTTGTATGAAAAAGACACTTTTAGTGAAGTTGCATACAAAAGTACTAAGTTTGGATTGGATATTTGATTAACATCGAAGTTAACAACTTTTGTATGAAAAAGTCACTTTTAGTGAAGTTGCATACAAAAGTACTAAGTTTGGATTAGATATTTGATGAACATCGAAGTTAACAACTTTTGTATGAAAAAGTCACTTTTAGTGAAGCTGCATACAAAAGTACTAAGTTTGGATTGGATATTTGATGAACATCGAAGTTAACAACTTTTGTATGAAAAAGTCACTTTTAGTGAAGCTGCATACAAAAGTACTAAGTTTGGATTGGATATTTGATTAACATCGAAGTTAACAACTTTTGTATGAAAAAGTCACTTTAAGTGAAGCTACGTACAAAAGTACTAAGTTTGGATTGGATATTTGATTAACATCGAAGTTAGCAACTTTTGTATGAAAAAGTCACTTTTAGTGAAGCTACGTACAAAAGTACTAAGTTTGAATTGGATATTTGATGAACATCGAAGTTAACAACTTTTGTATGAAAAAGTCACTTTTAGTGAAGCTACGTACAAAAGTACTAAGTTTGGATTGGATATTTGATTAACATCGAAGTTAACAACTTTTGTATGAAAAAGTCACTTTTAGTGAAGCTACGTACAAAAGTACTAAGTTTGAATTGGATATTTGATGAACATCGAAGTTAACAACTTTTGTATGAAAAAGTCACTTTTAGTGAAGCTGCATACAAAAGTACTAAGTTTGGATTGGATATTTGATTAACATCGAAGTTAACAACTTTTGTATGAAAAAGTCACTTTTAGTGAAGCTACGTACAAAAGTACTAAGTTTGGATTGGATATTTGATGAACATCGAAGTTAACAACTTTTGTATGAAAAAGTCACTTTTAGTGAAGCTGCATACAAAAGTACTAAGTTTGGATTGGATATTTGATTAACATCGAAGTTAACAACTTTTGTATGAAAAAGTCACTTTTAGTGAAGCTACGTACAAAAGTACTAAGTTTGGATTGGATATTTGATTAACATCGAAGTTAACAACTTTTGTATGAAAAAGTCACTTTTAGTGAAGCTACGTACAAAAGTACTAAGTTTGAATTGGATATTTGATGAACATCGAAGTTAACAACTTTTGTATGAAAAAGTCACTTTTAGTGAAGCTGCATACAAAAGTACTAAGTTTGGATTGGATATTTGATTAACATCGAAGTTAACAACTTTTGTATGAAAAAGTCACTTTTAGTGAAGCTACGTACAAAAGTACTAAGTTTGAATTGGATATTTGATGAACATCGAAGTTAACAACTTTTGTATGAAAAAGTCACTTTTAGTGAAGTTGCATACAAAAGTACTAAGTTTGGATTGGATATTTGATGAACATCGAAGTTAACAACTTTTGTATGAAAAAGTCACTTTTAGTGAAGCTACGTACAAAAGTACTAAGTTTGGATTGGATATTTGATGAACATCGAAGTTAACAACTTTTGTATGAAAAAGTCACTTTTAGTGAAGCTACGTACAAAAGTACTAAGTTTGGATTGGATATTTGATGAACATCGAAGTTAACAACTTTTGTATGAAAAAGTCACTTTTAGTGAAGCTGCATACAAAAGTACTAAGTTTGGATTGGATATTTGATGAACATCGAAGTTAACAACTTTTGTATGAAAAAGTCACTTTTAGTGAAGCTGCATACAAAAGTACTAAGTTTGGATTGGATATTTGATGAACATCGAAGTTAACAACTTTTGTATGAAAAAGTCACTTTTAGTGAAGCTGCATACAAAAGTACTAAGTTTGGATTGGATATTTGATGAACATCGAAGTTAACAACTTTTGTATGAAAAAGTCACTTTTAGTGAAGCTACGTACAAACGTACTAAGTTTGGATTGGATATTTGATGAACATCGAAGTTAACAACTTTTGTATGAAAAAGTCACTTTTAGTGAAGCTGCATACAAAAGTACTAAGTTTGGATTGGATATTTGATTAACATCGAAGTTAACAACTTTTGTATGAAAAAGTCACTTTTAGTGAAGCTGCATACAAAAGTACTAAGTTTGGATTGGATATTTGATTAACATCGAAGTTAACAACTTTTGTATGAAAAAGTCACTTTTAGTGAAGCTACGTACAAAAGTACTAAGTTTGAATTGGATATTTGATGAACATCGAAGTTAACAACTTTTGTATGAAAAAGTCACTTTAAGTGAAGCTACGTACAAAAGTACCAAGTTTGGATTGGATATTTGATGAACATCGAAGTTAACAACTTTTGTATGAAAAAGTCACTTTTAGTGAAGCTGCATACAAAAGTACTAAGTTTGGATTGGATATTTGATTAACATCGAAGTTAACAACTTTTGTATGAAAAAGTCACTTTTAGTGAAGCTGCATACAAAAGTACTAAGTTTGGATTGGATATTTGATTAACATCGAAGTTAACAACTTTTGTATGAAAAAGTCACTTTTAGTGAAGCTACGTACAAAAGTACTAAGTTTGAATTGGATATTTGATGAACATCGAAGTTAACAACTTTTGTATGAAAAAGTCACTTTTAGTGAAGCTACGTACAAAAGTACTAAGTTTGGATTGGATATTTGATGAACATCGAAGTTAACAACTTTTGTATGAAAAAGTCACTTTTAGTGAAGCTACGTACAAAAGTACTAAGTTTGGATTGGATATTTGATGAACATCGAAGTTCACAACTTTTGTATGAAAAAGTCACGTTTAGTGAAGCTGCATACAAAAGTACTAAGTATGGATTGGATATTTGATGAACATCGAAGTTAACAACTTTTGTATGAAAAAGTCACTTTTAGTGAAGCTACGTACAAAAGTACTAAGTTTGGATTGGATATTTGATGAACATCGAAGTTAACAACTTTTGTATGAAAAAGTCACTTTTAGTGAAGCTACGTACAAAAGTACTAAGTTTGGATTGGATATTTGATGAACATCGAAGTTAACAACTTTTGTATGAAAAAGTCACTTTAAGTGAAGCTACGTACAAAAGTACCAAGTTTGGATTGGATATTTGATGAACATCGAAGTTAACAACTTTTGTATGAAAAAGTCACTTTTAGTGAAGCTGCATACAAAAGTACTAAGTATGGATTGGATATTTGATGAACATCGAAGTTAACAACTTTTGTATGAAAAAGTCACTTTTAGTGAAGCTGCATACAAAAGTACTAAGTTTGGATTGGATATTTGATGAACATCGAAGTTAACAACTTTTGTATGAAAAAGTCACTTTTAGTGAAGCTGCATACAAAAGTACAAAGTTTGGATTGGATATTTGATGAACATCGAAGTTAACAACTTTTGTATGAAAAAGTCACTTTTAGTGAAGCTGCATACAAAAGTACTAAGTTCGGATTGGATATTTGATGAACATCGAAGTCAACAACTTTTGTATGAAAAAGTCAATTTTAGTGAAGCTGCATACAAAAGTACTAAGTTTGGATTGGATATTTGATGAATATCGAAGTTAACAACTTTTGTATGAAAAAGTCACTTTTAGTGAAGCTGCATACAAAAGTACTAAGTTTGGATTGGATATTTGATGAACATCGAAGTTAATAACTTTTGTATGAAAAAGTCACTTTTAGTGAAGCTGCATACAAAAGTACAAAGTTTGGATTGGATATTTGATGAACATCGAAGTTAACAACTTTTGTATGAAAAAGTCATTATAAGTGAAGCTGCATACAAAAGTACTAAGTTTGGATTGGATATTTGATGAACATCGAAGTTAACAACTTTTGTATGAAAAAGTCACTTTTAGTGAAGCTGCATACAAAAGTACTAAGTTTGGATTGGATATTTGATGAACATCGAAGTTAACAACTTTTGTATGAAAAAGTCATTATTAGTGAAGCTGCATACAAAAGTACTAAGTTTGGATTGGATATTTGATGAACATCGAAGTTAACAACTTTTGTATGAAAAAGTCATTATTAGTGAAGCTGCATACAAAAGTACTAAGTTTGGATTGGATATTTGATGAACATCGAAGTTAACAACTTTTGTATGAAAAAGTCACTTTTAGTGAAGCTGCATACAAAAGTACTAAGTTTGGATTGGATATTTGATGAACATCGAAGTCAACAACTTTTGTATGAAAACGTCACTTTTAGTGAAGCTGCATACAAAAGTACTAAGTATGGATTGGATATTTGATGAACATCGAAGTCAACAACTTTTGTATGAAAAAGTCACTGTTGCGATTTGGAATTTTTTGGATCGAAGTAACCATAGGAAAAAGTAATATTGTAAGCCGCATGAAAAATAGTTTAAGGAAGCTATGATTTTTTGTTAAAATGGGTATATAAGCGGGAGCAATTGTTGAATAAAGTAGTTTTCGTTAATCGGTTGAAGTAGAAACAGCGAAGAGTGAAGGTTTCTTTTATCAGAGCTCTGGTTTTCGGCACCTTACCCCCTTCTGTCTGAATAGGCTCCCCAAGCATTGGATAAGGAGCAACTAGCGGGAAGGTCTGGTAAGCGGGACGAATAACCACCTCTGCTTCACCGGGAAAACTCCGTTACCGTCGCACTGAGTCTTCAGCAAAAGGATCAGTCCTTCGCGTGGTCTGCCGAAGAAGCTCGGCGTGTAACATTTGGTGGCTCCAGAGAGGAAGAAATCAAAAGACGTCGTACCGTCGAACCGAGAAAAGAAGATATCGTTTTGAAAACAGAATCGTTCTATCGAAGAATCTGTGACGTAAAACATTTCGATTGAAGATAACTGATTATTCCTGTTCATCGGAAAGGAATCTGCGTTTTGATTAACAATTGCGCAGGTATACTAACTTTCAACCATGGCGAACAGGAAACTATATTTCGTGGAAAATGAAAACGGAAATTGTCGTTTGTGCTACGAAGCTGACGATCCCAATGAAATGGTACGCTGCGATGAATGTGATCGCTGGTATCACGCTTCATGTGCAAAGATACTGCGATTACCGAAATATGATGAAACATTTACGTGTGAGAAGTGTAACGACGATAGAGCTGAATATTCACGGATGTCCAAGAATGATTCAACAATCCAAGCGTTAGTAGAAGCTTTGAAAGCAAGTGGTCTTAACGCAGCAACGAGTATGAAGCGCATGTCGCTTAGCAAATTGCCATATTTTGATGGAAAACCCAAAGATTGGTCCAAGTTCAAACGAACCTTTGAAGAAACCGCTAAGGAAGGAGAATTCAGCAATTTAGAGAATCTTAACCGTCTTCAGCATGCATTGAAAGGAGATGCGGAACGATGTGTTCGGAGATTATTCCTTGATCCGGATAATGTTCCAACCATCATTTTGAAACTAGAAGAACAATTTGGAAGACCAAAACAAGTGTACAACGATTTGTTAAAAGAAGTCTTGAGAGTGAAGCTCGATAACGAAATGAAGATTCCCGAGCTATCAGATGCATTAGAAGACATGATTACTAACCTCAAGGCTATGAAATGGGAGGCGTATTTACAAGAACATCGTTTAGTAGATGAATTAGCCTTCAAGTTATCAACAAGCAAGCAATTAAAATGGATAGAATACAAAGAACATATTGAGAAAGCCTACGAAGTACCGAACGTGCTACATTTCAGCCAATGGCTTCTTCCTATTGCTGAAAAGATTAGAAAGCTGCCAAAAAACGCAGAACGACCACGACAATCGGTAAATTTTAACCAGCCTCAAAATGTAAGTGTTCCATCGAATCACCAACGTCCTCCACAATTGAATTATAAACGGCCTATATATCCTCGAAATACACCATCAGGACAGCAACCGCGAAACACTCGACCATTCGTAAAACCATCTAATTCACACCAAGGAAGCATTCAACCGCGTATCCCTCAACAATCATGCCCACTTTGCAACGGATGCCATGCATTGCATCGATGTGAACGTTTTAAGAATATTCCAGCAGATGAGCGGCTCAAGGTAGCTATAGACAGCAAACAGTGTCAAGCATGTTTAAAATCTAACAATCATAATATGAGCAACTGTTACGCGGCCAAGGAATGTGGTATTCAAGGTTGCAAAGAACACCATCATCAGTTGTTGCACATTGAAAACACAGCGAGGATGAATTATCATCAGACTATACAGAACGTATATTATCAAATCGTTCCTGTTGTGTTACGAAATGGGAATATTACTGTGAAAACCCACGCTTTCCTGGATGCTGGATCATCACTAACATTAATTGAAGAAAAGATGGCAAATAAATTAAAGTTGGACGGAGCGAAGGACCCTCTTATGCTTACATGGACGCAAAATCTTTCGATGAAAGAAGATAATAGCAGAAGAGTAAACTGCATGATCCGTGGCGTCAACGAAAAGAAAGAGCACGAGTTAAAAGGCATTCGAACGGTGAAGAACTTACAATTGCCAAACCAGTCACTGTCTGGGACAAAGCTAGCAGTTCGATATCCGTATCTGAAAGATATTAAAATAACGGATTATGAAAAGGCATATCCTACTATATTGATTGGATTGAATCATAGCCATTTATTAATGCCATTAGGCCGGAAAATGGGACGACCAGATGAACCAATGGCGATTAAAACAAAGCTTGGTTGGTTGATTTTTGGCATTGACAAATCAAACGCAAAAATGGAAGAGAATCACATAATGATTCATAAAAGCGAAGAATTGATGACCGATATGATAAAAAGATATTTTTCAACCGAGGAGTTTGGAGTGAAACCTGTGAAAACAGTGAAATGTCAAGCGATAGAAAGAGCCAAGTCTATTATTCAGCAAACACTCAAGAAAAAGGATGGTCGATACGAAGTAGGCTTGCTTTGGAAGAATGACGACATCGTTTTACCGAATAGCTATAACAACGCACTTCGTCGCTTGGTAACACAAGAAAAGCAACTAGATAAAAACCCGGAATTGAAAACGTGGCTGTGCAATACCTTCAAGGAGTATCAGCAGAAAGGATATCTGCGTAAGCTGAGTCAGGAAGAAATATCTCGACACTCTCCAAGAACATTCTACATCCCACATTTCGTGATAGTAAACAAAAATAAGCCAATTCCGAAACCAAGGTTAGTTTTCGACGCCGCAGCAACGATTAACGGTGTTTCTTTAAATTCAGTATTGCTAACTGGACCAGATGAAATGGCACCATTGTTTGGAGTACTTTTGAGATTCCGTGAAGGACCCATCTGTATATGCGGGGACATCAAGGAGATGTTTCATCAAGTAAGAATACGTCCAGAGGATCAAGACGCACAGCGAATTTTATGGCGAGACGGCAACTCTAGTAAGAATCCCGATACCTACGTCATGCAGGTTATGACGTTTGGAGCAACGTGTTCACCAGCGTGTGCTCAGGTTGCGAAAAATCGAAATGCCGAGGAGAACAAAAACAAGTATCCGTTAGCACTCGAACCTATTAAAAATCAACACTATGTGGATGATTACCTCGATAGTTTCTTTTCGATGGAGAAAGCAATCGCAACAGTAAAACAAGTCATCGAAGCCCACGATGATGGAGGATTTTATATTCGAAACTTTGTGTCAAACAAACAGGAGTTAATGAACAATATCTCGCAAGAACGCCATCAAGTAAGAACTTTGGTTGATATTAAAGAAAAGGATGAAGCCATGGAAAAGATTTTAGGTGTTCAATGGAATACTCGAAATGATTATTTTAGCTACAAAGTCGATCTGAAACGTATTGATGCAGAAAAGAAGCCTACTAAGAGAGAAGCATTGAGCTTTGTAATGAGTGCTTATGATCCACTTGGACTCATTAGCCACATCACCATACATGGTCGAATAATTATGCAAGCTATCAACATTGCCACGGAAGATTGGGATGGAAAGATTCCCGATGCATTGTATGAAAAGTGGCGTGAATGGCTGAAAATGATTGAAAGTGCTAGACACCTGGCCATCCCAAGACCAATAGTAGCGTCGATCACGAGTCCAGTTGAAATACATACATTTGTTGATGCATCACTAGAAGCATTTGCTGCTGCTGTTTATGCGAGAAGTAATATCAATGGATGCTACGTAGTACGTTTGATAGCCGCAAAATCTAGAGTGGCACCAACGAAAGCACTATCAATTCCGAAGCTGGAACTACAGGCAGCTGTTCTTGGAACGAGGCTGACCGCCACTGTAAAAAAGGAGCTTCGTTTGAACATTAGCAGAACTATTTATTGGAGTGACTCGAAGACTGTGCTATCGTGGATAAATAGTGAACAACGAAAATACGACGTGTTTGTATCTCATCGCATAAGTGAGATACTTGATTCAACTAGTATGGATCAATGGAGATGGGTACCATCTAAGGAAAATCCCGCTGATGTCGCCACGAAGATGAGCAATAATTCGTGGATGTGGTTTAATGGACCTGAATTTTTATTAGAAAAGGAACAAGAATGGCCAGGAGTTACAGAGATAGCTCACATAAAGAACGTAGTAGCTGTTCAAAAAGAAAGAGTGATACCAGAAAACCAGTTTTCTTCATGGGAAAAATTGCTGAGACATACTGTTATTATGAAGAAGTTCGTAGATTTTTTGAAGAATCGCAACGCATTTTCCCGCGTTATTTCCGTCGAAGATGTGAAAGTCGCAAAGAATGCACTTTTTCGAAGAGCCCAGTGGGAAGGATTTCCGGAAGAAATGCAGGCGTTATGCAGCAAGAAGGAAATTTCAAACAAAAGCAGCATTCGATCGTTGATGCCGTTCATCGACGAATTTGGAGTATTAAGATCACGAGGACGATTAGAAAATGCAACGCAACTGCCATCTAATACACGAACACCAATTTTATTACCACAAAAGGTACGCATCGTGAAATTACTCGTTCGAAGTTATCACGAGAATTACTTACATCAAGGAGATAATGCAGTCATCGCAGTGCTAAGACAAACGTTTTGGATCGTAAATTTGCGAAATGTATTACGAAACATCAAAAGCTGCTGCCAAAAATGCATTCTGAATACAGCAGCTCCGAAAGCACCATTAATGGCACCTTTACCTTCCTTTCGTACTCATCCGTATAATCCACCATTCATGCATACGGGAGTAGATTATTTCGGACCAATTGATGTCACTGTGAAGAGATCGACTGAGAAACGCTGGGGAGCGATTTTTACATGTATGAACACGAGAGCGGTACATTTAGAATTGGCAGAGAAATTGGATACTGATAGCTTCATGGTATGTTTAAAGAATTTTCTTCATCGGCGCGGAAAGATTACGCATTTATATAGTGACAATGGAACAAATTTCGTGGGAGCCGAAAAAGAATTGAAGAAAATTGTTCAAGATATAGACCAGCGAATGGGGCGCGAAGCAGCAATACATTACAACATTGAATGGAAGTTTAACCCGCCAGCTTCACCGCACTTTGGAGGTTCCTGGGAGCGTCTAATTCAAATAATTAAAAAGCACTAAGACATATGGTAGCAGAATGGAAATTACGAAACCCAACGCCAGAAACGCTCAGGTCAACGCTCATTCAAATTGAATCCTTAATCAATTCGCGACCTTTAACACATATACCATTAACTTCAGAAGATGAAGAAGTACTAACACCATTCCATTTCCTTATCGGAAGAGGTGTAAATTGTTTGCCGTCCCCGGAAGATTCCTCACCTATTTCCCGTCAGCAATATAAATTAATCGAACACAACGCCAAAGTATTCTGGGATCGATGGAAAAAAGAATATCTGCCTACATTATTAAAAAGAAACAAATGGACTTGCAAAATAGAACCTATCAAGATCGGCGATATCGTGGTGGTCAGTAATGACAATGCTCCACCTGGAAAATGGTTAAAGGGAAAGGTAGTGGAAACAGCAATAGCCCCGGATGGACAGGTACGATCGGTTATTGTAAAAACTATACAAGGATTGATAAAAAGACCAGCTATAAAGGTTGCAGTCATAGATGTGACGCCGAAAGAGCATCTTCTAGTAGTAAACCAATTTTCAAAGAAACCTGGCAAAAGAGATCAATCGGATAATGCGAGCAGCCAAATGAAGAAGAAGTACAAGATCGAATCGCGCAATTAAGAATCAAGGAAATTGAAACAAAATCACAACGCTGAAGATATTATATTGCATAATTCACCGGGTTGAATTATGGAGGGGAGAATGTTGCGATTTGGAATTTTTTGGATCGAAGTATCCATAGGAAAAAGTAATATTGTAAGCCGCATGAAAAATAGTTTAAGGAAGCTATGATTTTTTGTTAAAATGGGTATATAAGCGGGAGCAATTGTTGAATAAAGCAGTTTTCGTTAATCGGTTGAAGTAGAAACAGCGAAGAGTGAAGGTTTCTTTTATCAGAGCTCTGGTTTTCGGCACCTTACCCCCTTCTGTCTGAATAGGCTCCCCAAGCATTGGATAAGGAGCAACTAGCGGGAAGGTCTGGTAAGCGGGACGAATAACCACCTCTGCTTCACCGGGAAAACTCCGTTACCGTCGCACTGAGTCTTCAGCAAAAGGATCAGTCCTTCGCGTGGTCTGCCGAAGAAGCTCGGCGTGTAACATGAACCATCGTACAAAAGTACCAAATTCGGATGGAATACTCAATGTTCGTTGAAATCAGTAACTTATGTATGAAAAAGTCACTACTCGTGAACCATCGTACAAAAGTACCAAATTCGGATGGAATACTCATTGTACGTTGAAATCAGTAACTTATGTATGAAAAAGTCACTACTCGTGAACCATCATACAAAAGTACCAAATTCGGATGGAATACTCATTGTACGTTGAAATCAGTAACTTATGTATGAAAAAGTCACTACTCGTGAACCATCGTACAAAAGTACCAAATTCGGATGGAATACTCAATGTTCGTTGAAATCAGTAACTTTTGTATGAAAAAGTCACTACTCGTGAACCATCGTACAAAAGTACCAAATTCGGATGGAATACTCAATGTTCGTTGAAATCAGTAACTTATGTATGAAAAAGTCACTACTCGTGAACCATCGTACAAAAGTACCAAATTCGGATGGAATACTCATTGTACGTTGAAATCAGTAACTTATGTATGAAAAAGTCACTACTCGTGAACCATCGTACAAAAGTACCAAATTCGAATGGAATACTCAATGTTCATTGAAATCAGTAACTTATGTATGAAAAAGTCACTACTCGTGAACCATCATACAAAAGTACCAAATTCGGATGGAATACTCAATGTACGTTGAAATCAGTAACTTTTGTATGAAAAAGTCACTACTCTTGAACCATCGTACAAAAGTACCAAATTCGGATGGAATACTCAATGTACGTTGAAATCAGTAACTTATGTATGGAAAAGTCACTACTCGTGAACCATCATACAAAAGTACCAAATTCGGATGGAATACTCAATGTACGTTGAAATCAGTAACTTATGTATGGAAAAGTCACTACTCTTGAACCATCATACAAAAGTACCAAATTCGAATGGAATACTCAATGTACGTTGAAATCAGTAACCTTTGTATGAAAAAGTCACTACTCGTGAACCATCGTACAAAAGTACCAACTTCGGATGTAATACTCAATGTACGTTGAAATCAGTAACTTATGTATGAAAAAGTCACTACTCGTGAACCATCGTACAAAAGTACCAAATTCGGATGGAATACTCAATGTACGTTGAAATCAGTAACTTATGTATGAAAAAGTCACTACTCGTGAACCATCGTACAAAAGTACCAAATTCGGTTGGAATACTCAATGTACGTTGAAATCAGTAACTTATGTATGAAAAAGTCACTACTCTTGAACCATCGTACAAAAGTACCAAATTCGGATGGAATACTCAATGTACGTTGAAATCAGTAACTTATGTATGGAAAAGTCACTACTCTTGAACCATCATACAAAAGTACCAAATTCGAATGGAATACTCAATGTACGTTGAAATCAGTAACCTTTGTATGAAAAAGTCACTACTCGTGAACCATCGTACAAAAGTACCAAATTCGGATGGAATACTCAATGTACGTTGAAATCAGTAACTTATGTATGAAAAAGTCACTACTCGTGAACCATCGTACAAAAGTACCAAATTCGGTTGGAATACTCAATGTACGTTGAAATCAGTAACTTATGTATGAAAAAGTCACTACTCGTGAACCATCGTACAAAAGTACCAACTTCGGATGTAATACTCAATGTACGTTGAAATCAGTAACTTATGTATGGAAAAGTCACTACTCGTGAACCATCATACAAAAGTACCAAATTCGGATGGAATACTCAATGTTCATTGAAATCAGTAACTTATGTATGAAAAAGTCACTACTCGTGAACCATCATACAAAAGTACCAAATTCGGATGGAATACTCAATGTACGTTGAAATCAGTAACTTATGTATGAAAAAGTCACTACTCGTGAACCATCGTACAAAAGTACCAAATTCGGATGGAATACTCAATGTACGTTGAAATCAGTAACTTTTGTATGGAAAAGTCACTACTCTTGAACCATCGTACAAAAGTACCAAATTCGAATGGAATACTCATTGTACGTTGAAATCAGTAACTTATGTATGAAAAAGTCACTACTCGTGAACCATCGTACAAAAGTACCAACTTCGGATGTAATACTCAATGTACGTTGAAATCAGTAACTTATGTATGAAAAAGTCACTACTCGTGAACCATCATACAAAAGTACCAAATTCGGATGGAATACTCAATGTTCATTGATATCAGTATGTTGACAAACATCAACGTCGATGACAGCCGGTTTGACAGAAAGCGCGGGCGTGAGTGAATCTAGCCCTGAGTGGAGAAAGTCCGGCGCGCTCACTCACACACGAAGGAAAAGGGATGACCTGTTGGCAAAGGCGATGACCGGAGGACACGCGTGCAATCAGGCGAACTGGGCCCCAGTAACAAGCCAACCGCGCTAAAGAACACGCTTGATTTTTTAATTCGTCCCCGTGAGCCTACGATTAAGGTATTAAATAAACGTATTAAGAAAAGTGAATTTTCTCGTGTCGCGTGTTTGTTGCCCTGTTGCGTTCGCAACACAGTAACTTATGTATGAAAAAGTCACTACTCGCGAACCATCATACAAAAGTACCAAATTCGAATGGAATACTCATTGTACGTTGAAATCAGTAACTTATGTATGAAAAAGTCACTACTCGTGAACCATCGTACAAAAGTACCAAATTCGAATGGAATACTCAATGTACGTTGAAATCAGTAACTTATGTATGAAAAAGTCACTACTCGTGAACCATCGTACAAAAGTACCAAATTCGAATGGAATACTCAATGTACGTTGAAATCAGTAACTTATGTATGAAAAAGTCACTACTCGTGAACCATCGTACAAAAGTACCAAATTCGAATGGAATACTCAATGTACGTTGAAATCAGTAACTTATGTATGAAAAAGTCACTACTCGTGAACCATCGTACAAAAGTACCAAATTCGGATGGAATACTCAATGTACGTTGAAATCAGTAACTTTTGTATGGAAAAGTCACTACTCTTGAACCATCATACAAAAGTACCAAATTCGAATGGAATACTCAATGTACGTTGAAATCAGTAACTTATGTATGGAAAAGTCACTACTCTTGAACCATCGTACACAAGTACCAAATTCGGATGGAATACTCAATGTACGTTGAAATCAGTAACTTATGTATGAAAAAGTCACTACTCGTGAACCATCATACAAAAGTACCACATTCGGATGGAATAATCAATGTACGTTGAAATCAGTAACTTATGTATGAAAAAGTCACTACTCGTGAACCATCGTACAAAAGTACCAAATTCGAATGGAATACTCATTGTACGTTGAAATCAGTAACTTATGTATGAAAAAGTCACTACTCGTGAACCATCGTACAAAAGTACCAACTTCGGATGTAATACTCAATGTACGTTGAAATCAGTAACTTATGTATGAAAAAGTCACTACTCGTGAACCATCATACAAAAGTACCAAATTCGGATGGAATACTCAATGTTCATTGATATCAGTAACTTATGTATGAAAAAGTCACTACTCGCGAACCATCATACAAAAGTACCAAATTCGAATGGAATACTCATTGTACGTTGAAATCAGTAACTTATGTATGAAAAAGTCACTACTCGTGAACCATCGTACAAAAGTACCAAATTCGAATGGAATACTCATTGTACGTTGAAATCAGTAACTTATGTATGAAAAAGTCACTACTCGTGAACCATCATACAAAAGTACCAAATTCGAATGGAATACTCAATGTACGTTGAAATCAGTAACTTATGTATGGAAAAGTCACTACTCTTGAACCATCGTACACAAGTACCAACTTCGGATGTAATACTCAATGTACGTTGAAATCAGTAACTTATGTATGAAAAAGTCACTACTCGTGAACCATCATACAAAAGTACCAAATTCGGATGGAATACTCAATGTTCATTGATATCAGTAACTTATGTATGAAAAAGTCACTACTCGCGAACCATCATACAAAAGTACCAAATTCGAATGGAATACTCATTGTACGTTGAAATCAGTAACTTATGTATGAAAAAGTCACTACTCGTGAACCATCGTACAAAAGTACCAAATTCGAATGGAATACTCATTGTACGTTGAAATCAGTAACTTATGTATGAAAAAGTCACTACTCGTGAACCATCATACAAAAGTACCAAATTCGAATGGAATACTCATTGTACGTTGAAATCAGTAACTTATGTATGAAAAAGTCACTACTCGTGAACCATCGTACAAAAGTACCAACTTCGGATGTAATACTCAATGTACGTTGAAATCAGTAACTTATGTATGAAAAAGTCACTACTCGTGAACCATCATACAAAAGTACCAAATTCGGATGGAATACTCAATGTTCATTGATATCAGTAACTTATGTATGAAAAAGTCACTACTCGCGAACCATCATACAAAAGTACCAAATTCGAATGGAATACTCATTGTACGTTGAAATCAGTAACTTATGTATGAAAAAGTCACTACTCGTGAACCATCGTACTAAAGTACCAAATTCGAATGGAATACTCAATGTACGTTGAAATCAGTAACTTATGTATGAAAAAGTCACTACTCGTGAACCATCATACAAAAGTACCAAATTCGAATGGAATACTCAATGTACGTTGAAATCAGTAACTTATGTATGGAAAAGTCACTACTCTTGAACCATCGTACACAAGTACCAACTTCGGATGTAATACTCAATGTACGTTGAAATCAGTAACTTATGTATGAAAAAGTCACTACTCGTGAACCATCGTACACAAGTACCAAATTCGGATGGAATACTCAATGTACGTTGAAATCAGTAACTTATGTATGAAAAAGTCACTACTCGTGAACCATCGTACAAAAGTACCAACTTCGGATGTAATACTCAATGTACGTTGAAATCAGTAACTTATGTATGAAAAAGTCACTACTCGTGAACCATCATACAAAAGTACCAAATTCGGATGGAATACTCAATGTTCATTGAAATCAGTAACTTATGTATGAAAAAGTCACTACTCGTGAACCATCATACAAAAGTACCAAATTCGAATGGAATACTCATTGTACGTTGAAATCAGTAACTTATGTATGAAAAAGTCACTACTCGTGAACCATCGTACAAAAGTACCAAATTCGAATGGAATACTCAATGTACGTTGAAATCAGTAACTTATGTATGGAAAAGTCACTACTCGTGAACCATCATACAAAAGTACCAAATTCGGATGGAATACTCAATGTACGTTGAAATCAGTAACTTTTGTATGAAAAAGTCACTACTCTTGAACCATCGTACAAAAGTACCAAATTCGGATGGAATACTCAATGTACGTTGAAATCAGTAACTTATGTATGAAAAAGTCACTACTCGTGAACCATCATACAAAAGTACCAAATTCGGATGGAATACTCAATGTACGTTGAAATCAGTAACTTATGTATGGAAAAGTCACTACTCGTGAACCATCGTACAAAAGTACCAAATTCGGATGGAATACTCAATGTTCATTGAAATCAGTAACTTATGTATGAAAAAGTCACTACTCGTGAACCATCGTACAAAAGTACCAAATTCGAATGGAATACTCAATGTACGTTGAAATCAGTAACTTATGTATGAAAAAGTCACTACTCGTGAACCATCATACAAAAGTACCAAATTCGGATGGAATACTCAATGTACGTTGAAATCAGTAACTTATGTATGGAAAAGTCACTACTCGTGAACCATCGTACAAAAGTACCAAATTCGGATGGAATACTCAATGTTCATTGAAATCAGTAACTTATGTATGAAAAAGTCACTACTCGTGAACCATCGTACAAAAGTACCAAATTCGAATGGAATACTCAATGTACGTTGAAATCAGTAACTTATGTATGAAAAAGTCACTACTCGTGAACCATCATACAAAAGTACCAAATTCGGATGGAATACTCAATGTACGTTGAAATCAGTAACTTATGTATGGAAAAGTCACTACTCGTGAACCATCGTACAAAAGTACCAAATTCGGATGGAATACTCAATGTTCATTGAAATCAGTAACTTATGTATGAAAAAGTCACTACTCGTGAACCATCATACAAAAGTACCAAATTCGGATGGAATACTCAATGTACGTTGAAATCAGTAACTTATGTATGGAAAAGTCACTACTCGTGAACTATCATACAAAAGTACCAAATTCGGATGGAATACTCAATGTACGTTGAAATCAGTAACTTTTGTATGAAAAAGTCACTACTCTTGAACCATCGTACAAAAGTACCAAATTCGGATGGAATACTCAATGTACGTTGAAATCAGTAACTTATGTATGAAAAAGTCACTACTCGTGAACCATCGTACAAAAGTACCAAATTCGGATGGAATACTCAATGTACGTTGAAATCAGTAACTTATGTATGAAAAAGTCACTACTCGTGAACCATCGTACAAAAGTACCAAATTCGGATGGAATACTCAATGTACGTTGAAATCAGTAACTTTTGTATGAAAAAGTCACTACTCTTGAACCATCGTACAAAAGTACCAAATTCGGATGGAATACTCAATGTTCATTGAAATCAGTAACTTATGTATGAAAAAGTCACTACTCGTGAACCATCATACAAAAGTACCAAATTCGGATGGAATACTCAATGTACGTTGAAATCAGTAACTTATGTATGAAAAAGTCACTACTCGTGAACCATCGTACAAAAGTACCAAATTCGAATGGAATACTCAATGTACGTTGAAATCAGTAACTTATGTATGGAAAAGTCACTACTCGTGAACCATCGTACAAAAGTACCAAATTCGGATGGAATACTCAATGTACGTTGAAATCAGTAACTTTTGTATGGAAAAGTCACTACTCTTGAACCATCGTACAAAAGTACCAAATTCGGATGGAATACTCAATGTACGTTGAAATCAGTAACTTATGTATGGAAAAGTCACTACTCGTGAACCATCATACAAAAGTACCAAATTCGGATGGAATACTCAATGTACGTTGAAATCAGTAACTTATGTATGAAAAAGTCACTACTCGTGAACCATCGTACAAAAGTACCAAATTCGGATGGAATACTCAATGTACGTTGAAATCAGTAACTTTTGTATGGAAAAGTCACTACTCTTGAACCATCGTACAAAAGTACCAAATTCGGATGGAATACTCAATGTACGTTGAAATCAGTAACTTATGTATGAAAAAGTCACTACTCGTGAACCATCGTACAAAAGTACCAAATTCGAATGGAATACTCAATGTACGTTGAAATCAGTAGCTTATGTATGGAAAAGTCACTACTCGTGAACCATCGTACAAAAGTACCAAATTCGGATGGAATACTCAATGTACGTTGAAATCAGTAACTTATGTATGAAAAAGTCACTACTCGTGAACCATCATACAAAAGTACCAAATTCGGATGGAATACTCAATGTACGTTGAAATCAGTAACTTATGTATGGAAAAGTCACTACTCGTGAACCATCATACAAAAGTACCAAATTCGGATGGAATACTCAATGTACGTTGAAATCAGTAACTTATGTATGGAAAAGTCACTACTCTTGAACCATCATACAAAAGTACCAAATTCGAATGGAATACTCAATGTACGTTGAAATCAGTAACCTTTGTATGAAAAAGTCACTACTCGTGAACCATCGTACAAAAGTACCAACTTCGGATGTAATACTCAATGTACGTTGAAATCAGTAACTTATGTATGAAAAAGTCACTACTCGTGAACCATCGTACAAAAGTACCAAATTCGGATGGAATACTCAATGTACGTTGAAATCAGTAACTTATGTATGAAAAAGTCACTACTCGTGAACCATCGTACAAAAGTACCAAATTCGGTTGGAATACTCAATGTACGTTGAAATCAGTAACTTATGTATGAAAAAGTCACTACTCGTGAACCATCATACAAAAGTACCAAATTCGGTTGGAATACTCAATGTACGTTGAAATCAGTAACTTATGTATGAAAAAGTCACTACTCTTGAACCATCGTACAAAAGTACCAAATTCGGATGGAATACTCAATGTACGTTGAAATCAGTAACTTATGTATGAAAAAGTCACTACTCGTGAACCATCATACAAAAGTACCAAATTCGGATGGAATACTCAATGTTCATTGAAATCAGTAACTTATGTATGAAAAAGTCACTACTCGTGAACCATCGTACAAAAGTACCAAATTCGGATGGAATACTCAATGTACGTTGAAATCAGTAACTTATGTATGAAAAAGTCACTACTCGTGAACCATCATACAAAAGTACCAAATTCGAATGGAATACTCAATGTTCATTGAAATCAGTAACTTATGTATGAAAAAGTCACTACTCGTGAACCATCGTACAAAAGTACCAAATTCGGATGGAATACTCAATGTACGTTGAAATCAGTAACTTATGTATGAAAAAGTCACTACTCGTGAACCATCGTACAAAAGTACCAAATTCGGATGGAATACTCAATGTACGTTGAAATCAGTAACTTATGTATGAAAAAGTCACTACTCGTGAACCATCATACAAAAGTACCAAATTCGGTTGGAATACTCAATGTACGTTGAAATCAGTAACTTATGTATGGAAAAGTCACTACTCGTGAACCATCGTACAAAAGTACCAAATTCGGATGGAATACTCAATGTACGTTGAAATCAGTAACTTATGTATGAAAAAGTCACTACTCGTGAACCATCGTACAAAAGTACCAAATTCGGTTGGAATACTCAATGTACGTTGAAATCAGTAACTTATGTATGAAAAAGTCACTACTCGTGAACCATCATACAAAAGTACCAAATTCGGTTGGAATACTCAATGTACGTTGAAATCAGTAACTTATGTATGAAAAAGTCACTACTCTTGAACCATCGTACAAAAGTACCAAATTCGGATGGAATACTCAATGTACGTTGAAATCAGTAACTTATGTATGAAAAAGTCACTACTCGTGAACCATCATACAAAAGTACCAAATTCGAATGGAATACTCAATGTTCATTGAAATCAGTAACTTTTGTATGAAAAAGTCACTACTCGTGAACCATCATACAAAAGTACCAAATTCGGATGGAATACTCAATGTACGTTGAAATCAGTAACTTATGTATGAAAAAGTCACTACTCGTGAACCATCATACAAAAGTACCAAATTCGGATGGAATACTCAATGTACGTTGAAATCAGTAACTTATGTATGAAAAAGTCACTACTCGTAAACCATCGTACAAAAGTACCAAATTCGGATGTATTACTCAATGTTCATTGAAATCAGTAACTTATGTATGAAAAAGTCACTACTCGTGAACCATCGTACAAAAGTACCAAATTCGGATGGAATACTCAATGTACGTTGAAATCAGTAACTTATGTATGAAAAAGTCACTACTCGTGAACCATCATACAAAAGTACCAAATTCGAATGGAATACTCAATGTACGTTGAAATCAGTAACTTATGTATGAAAAAGTCACTACTCGTGAACCATCATACAAAAGTACCAAATTCGAATGGAATACTCAATGTTCATTGAAATCAGTAACTTATGTATGAAAAAGTCACTACTCGTGAACCATCGTACAAAAGTACCAAATTCGGATGGAATACTCAATGTACGTTGAAATCAGTAACTTATGTATGAAAAAGTCACTACTCGTGAACCATCGTACAAAAGTACCAAATTCGGATGGAATACTCAATGTACGTTGAAATCAGTAACTTATGTATGAAAAAGTCACTACTCGTGAACCATCATACAAAAGTACCAAATTCGAATGGAATACTCAATGTACGTTGAAATCAGTAACTTATGTATGGAAAAGTCACTACTCGTGAACCATCGTACAAAAGTACCAAATTCGGATGGAATACTCAATGTACGTTGAAATCAGTAACTTATGTATGAAAAAGTCACTACTCGTGAACCATCATACAAAAGTACCAAATTCGAATGGAATACTCAATGTTCATTGAAATCAGTAACTTTTGTATGAAAAAGTCACTACTCGTGAACCATCATACAAAAGTACCAAATTCGAATGAAATACTCAATGTACGTTGAAATCAGTAACTTATGTATGGAAAAGTCACTACTCGTGAACCATCGTACAAAAGTACCAAATTCGGATGGAATACTCAATGTACGTTGAAATCAGTAACTTATGTATGAAAAAGTCACTACTCGTGAACCATCATACAAAAGTACCAAATTCGGATGGAATACTCAATGTACGTTGAAATCAGTAACTTATGTATGAAAAAGTCACTACTCGTGAACCATCATACAAAAGTACCAAATTCGAATGGAATACTCAATGTTCATTGAAATCAGTAACTTTTGTATGAAAAAGTCACTACTCGTGAACCATCATACAAAAGTACCAAATTCGGATGGAATACTCAATGTACGTTGAAATCAGTAACTTATGTATGAAAAAGTCACTACTCGTGAACCATCGTACAAAAGTACCAAATTCGGATGGAATACTCAATGTACGTTGAAATCAGTAACTTTTGTATGGAAAAGTCACTACTCGTGAACCATCGTACAAAAGTACCAAATTCGGATGTAATACTCAATGATCATTGAAATCAGTAACTTATGTATGAAAAAGACACTACTCGTGAACCATCGTACAAAAGTACCAAATTCGGATGTAATACTCAATGATCATTGAAATCAGTAACTTATGTATGAAAAAGACACTACTCGTGAACCATCGTACAAAAGTACCAAATTCGGATGGAATACTCATTGTACGTTGAAATCAGTAACTTATGTATGAAACAGTCACTACTCGTGAACCATCGTACAAAAGTACCAAATTCGAATGGAATACTCATTGTACGTTGAAATCAGTAACTTTTGTATGAAAAAGTCACTACTCGTGAACCATCGTACAAAAGTACCAAATTCGGATGGAATACTCATTGTACGTTGAAATCAGTAACTTTTGTAAGAAAAAGTCACTACTCGTGAACCATCATACAAAAGTACCAAATTCGGATGGAATACTCATTGTACGTTGAAATCAGTAACTTTTGTATGAAAAAGTCACTACTCGTGAACCTTCGTACAAAAGTACCAAATTCGGATGGAATACTCAATGTACGTTGAAATCAGTAACTTATGTATGAAAAAGTCACTACTCGTGAACCATCATACAAAAGTACCAAATTCGGATGGAATACTCAATGTACGTTGAAATCAGTAACTTTTGTATGAAAAAGTCACTACTCGTGAACCATCGTACAAAAGTACCAAATTCGGATGGAATACTCAATGTACGTTGAAATCAGTAACTTATGTATGAAAAAGACACTACTCGTGAACCATCGTACAAAAGTACCAAATTCGGATGTAATACTCAATGATCATTGAAATCAGTAACTTATGTATGAAAAAGACACTACTCGTGAACCATCGTACAAAAGTACCAAATTCGGATGGAATACTCAATGATCATTGAAATCAGTAACTTATGTATGAAAAAGACACTACTCGTGAACCATCGTACAAAAGTACCAAATTCGGATGGAATACTCATTGTACGTTGAAATCAGTAACTTATGTATGAAAAAGTCACTACTCGTGAACCATCGTACAAAAGTACCAAATTCGGATGTAATACTCAATGATCATTGAAATCAGTAACTTATGTATGAAAAAGTCACTACTCGTGAACCATCGTACAAAAGTACCAAATTCGGATGTAATACTCAATGATCATTGAAATCAGTAACTTATGTATGAAAAAGACACTACTCGTGAACCATCGTACAAAAGTACCAAATTCGGATGTAATACTCAATGATCATTGAAATCAGTAACTTATGTATGAAAAAGACACTACTCGTGAACCATCGTACAAAAGTACCAAATTCGGATGGAATACTCATTGTACGTTGAAATCAGTAACTTATGTATGAAAAAGTCACTACTCGTGAACCATCGTACAAAAGTACCAAATTCGAATGGAATACTCAATGTACGTTGAAATCAGTAACTTTTGTATGAAAAAGTCACTACTCGTGAACCATCGTACAAAAGTACCAAATTCGGATGGAATACTCATTGTACGTTGAAATCAGTAACTTTTGTAAGAAAAAGTCACTACTCGTGAACCATCATACAAAAGTACCAAATTCGGATGGAATACTCATTGTACGTTGAAATCAGTAACTTTTGTATGAAAAAGTCACTACTCGTGAACCTTCGTACAAAAGTACCAAATTCGGATGGAATACTCAATGTACGTTGAAATCAGTAACTTATGTATGAAAAAGTCACTACTCGTGAACCATCATACAAAAGTACCAAATTCGGATGGAATACTCAATGTACGTTGAAATCAGTAACTTTTGTATGAAAAAGTCACTACTCGTGAACCATCGTACAAAAGTACCAAATTCGGATGGAATACTCAATGTACGTTGAAATCAGTAACTTATGTATGAAAAAGACACTACTCGTGAACCATCGTACAAAAGTACCAAATTCGGATGTAATACTCAATGATCATTGAAATCAGTAACTTATGTATGAAAAAGACACTACTCGTGAACCATCGTACAAAAGTACCAAATTCGGATGTAATACTCAATGATCATTGAAATCAGTAACTTATGTATGAAAAAGTCACTACTCGTGAACCATCGTACAAAAGTACCAAATTCGGATGGAATACTCATTGTACGTTGAAATCAGTAACTTTTGTATGAAAAAGTCACTACTCGTGAACCATCGTACAAAAGTACCAAATTCGGATGTAATACTCAATGATCATTGAAATCAGTAACTTATGTATGAAAAAGTCACTACTCGTGAACCATCGTACAAAAGTACCAAATTCGGATGGAATACCCAATGTACGTTGAAATCAGTAACTTATGTATGAAAAAGTCACTACTCGTGAACCATCATACAAAAGTACCAAATTCGGATGGAATACTCATTGTACGTTGAAATCAGTAACTTATGTATGAAAAAGTCACTACTCGTGAACCATCGTACAAAAGTATCAAATTCGGATGGAATACTCATTGTACGTTGAAATCAGTAACTTATGTATGAAAAAGTCACTACTCGTGAACCATCGTACAAAAGTACCAAATTCGGATGGAATACTCATTGTACGTTGAAATCAGTAACTTATGTATGAAAAAGTCACTACTCGTGAACCATCATACAAAAGTACCAAATTCGGATGTAATACTCAATGATCATTGAAATCAGTAACTTATGTATGAAAAAGTCACTACTCGTGAACCATCATACAAAAGTACCAAATTCGGATGGAATACTCATTGTACGTTGAAATCAGTAACTTATGTATGAAAAAGTCACTACTCGTGAACCATCGTACAAAAGTACCAAATTCGAATGGAATACTCAATGTACGTTGAAATCAGTAACTTTTGTATGAAAAAGTCACTACTCGTGAACCATCGTACAAAAGTACCAAATTCGGATGGAATACTCATTGTACGTTGAAATCAGTAACTTTTGTAAGAAAAAGTCACTACTCGTGAACCATCGTACAAAAGTACCAAATTCGGATGGAATACTCATTGTACGTTGAAATCAGTAACTTATGTATGAAAAAGACACTACTCGTGAACCATCGTACAAAAGTACCAAATTCGGATGTAATACTCAATGATCATTGAAATCAGTAACTTATGTATGAAAAAGTCACTACTCGTGAACCATCGTACAAAAGTACCAAATTCGGATGGAATACTCATTGTACGTTGAAATCAGTAACTTTTGTATGAAAAAGTCACTACTCGTGAACCATCGTACAAAAGTACCAAATTCGGATGTAATACTCAATGATCATTGAAATCAGTAACTTATGTATGAAAAAGTCACTACTCGTGAACCATCGTACAAAAGTACCAAATTCGGATGGAATACTCATTGTACGTTGAAATCAGTAACTTTTGTATGAAAAAGTCACTACTCGTGAACCATCGTACAAAAGTACCAAATTCGAATGGAATACTCAATGTACGTTGAAATCAGTAACTTATGTATGAAAAAGTCACTACTCGTGAACCATCGTACAAAAGTACCAAATTCGGATGGAATACTCAATGTACGTTGAAATCAGTAACTTATGTATGAAAAAGTCACTACTCGTGAACCATCGTACAAAAGTACCAAATTCGGATGGAATACTCAATGTACGTTGAAATCAGTAACTTTTGTATGAAAAAGTCACTACTCGTGAACCTTCGTACAAAAGTACCAAATTCGGATGGAATACTCAATGTACGTTGAAATCAGTAACTTATGTATGAAAAAGTCACTACTCGTGAACCATCATACAAAAGTACCAAATTCGGATGGAATACTCATTGTACGTTGAAATCAGTAACTTATGTATGAAAAAGTCACTACTCGTGAACCATCGTACAAAAGTACCAAATTCGAATGAAATACTCAATGTACTTTGAAATCAGTAACTTTTGTATGAAAAAGTCACTACTCGTGAACCATCGTACAAAAGTACCAAATTCGGATGGAATACTCATTGTACGTTGAAATCAGTAACTTATGTATGAAAAAGTCACTACTCGTGAACCATCGTACAAAAGTACCAAATTCGGATGGAATACTCAATGTACGTTGAAATCAGTAACTTTTGTATGAAAAAGTCACTACTCGTGAACCTTCGTACAAAAGTACCAAATTCGGATGGAATACTCAATGTACGTTGAAATCAGTAACTTATGTATGAAAAAGTCACTACTCGTGAACCATCATACAAAAGTACCAAATTCGGATGGAATACTCATTGTACGTTGAAATCAGTAACTTATGTATGAAAAAGTCACTACTCGTGAACCATCGTACAAAAGTACCAAATTCGAATGAAATACTCAATGTACTTTGAAATCAGTAACTTTTGTATGAAAAAGTCACTACTCGTGAACCATCGTACAAAAGTACCAAATTCGAATGAAATACTCAATGTACGTTGAAATCAGTAACTTTTGTATGAAAAAGTCACTACTCGTGAACCATCGTACAAAAGTACCAAATTCGGATGTAATACTCAATGATCATTGAAATCAGTAACTTATGTATGAAAAAGTCACTACTCGTGAACCATCGTACAAAAGTACCAAATTCGGATGGAATACTCATTGTACGTTGAAATCAGTAACTTATGTATGAAAAAGTCACTACTCGTGAACCATCGTACAAAAGTACCAAATTCGAATGAAATACTCAATGTACTTTGAAATCAGTAACTTTTGTATGAAAAAGTCACTACTCGTGAACCATCGTACAAAAGTACCAAATTCGGATGAAATACTCAATGTAATTTGAAATCAGTAACTTTTGTATGAAAAAGTCACTACTCGTGAACCATCGTACAAAAGTACCAAATTCGAATGAAATACTCAATGTACGTTGAAATCAGTAACTTTTGTATGAAAAAGTCACTACTCGTGAACCATCGTACAAAAGTACCAAATTCGAATGAAATACTCAATGTACTTTGAAATCAGTAACTTATGTATGAAAAAGTCACTACTCGTGAACCATCGTACAAAAGTACCAAATTCGAATGAAATACTCAATGTACTTTGAAATCAGTAACTTATGTATGAAAAAGTCACTACTCGTGAACCATCGTACAAAAGTACCAAATTCGAATGAAATACTCAATGTACGTTGAAATCAGTAACTTTTGTATGAAAAAGTCACTACTCGTGAACCATCGTACAAAAGTACCAAATTCGAATGAAATACTCAATGTACTTTGAAATCAGTAACTTTTGTATGAAAAAGTCACTACTCGTGAACCATCGTACAAAAGTACCAAATTCGAATGAAATACTCAATGTACTTTGAAATCAGTAACTTATGTATGAAAAAGTCACTACTCGTGAACCATCGTACAAAAGTACCAAATTCGAATGAAATACTCAATGTACTTTGAAATCAGTAACTTATGTATGAAAAAGTCACTACTCGTGAACCATCGTACAAAAGTACCAAATTCGAATGAAATACTCAATGTACGTTGAAATCAGTAACTTTTGTATGAAAAAGTCACTACTCGTGAACCATCGTACAAAAGTACCAAATTCGAATGAAATACTCAATGTACTTTGAAATCAGTAACTTATGTATGAAAAAGTCACTACTCGTGAACCATCGTACAAAAGTACCAAATTCGAATGAAATACTCAATGTACTTTGAAATCAGTAACTTATGTATGAAAAAGTCACTACTCGTGAACCATCGTACAAAAGTACCAAATTCGAATGAAATACTCAATGTACTTTGAAATCAGTAACTTTTGTATGAAAAAGTCACTACTCGTGAACCATCGTACAAAAGTACCAAATTCGAATGAAATACTCAATGTACGTTGAAATCAGTAACTTTTGTATGAAAAAGTCACTACTCGTGAACCATCGTACAAAAGTACCAAATTCGAATGAAATACTCAATGTACGTTGAAATCAGTAACTTTTGTATGAAAAAGTCACTACTCGTGAACCATCGTACAAAAGTACCAAATTCGAATGAAATACTCAATGTACGTTGAAATCAGTAACTTTTGTATGAAAAAGTCACTACTCGTGAACCATCGTACAAAAGTACCAAATTCGAATGAAATACTCAATGTACGTTGAAATCAGTAACTTTTGTATGAAAAAGTCACTACTCGTAAACCATCGTACAAAAGTACCAAATTCGGATGAAATACTCAATGTAATTTGAAATCAGTAACTTTTGTATGAAAAAGTCACTACTCGTGAACCATCGTACAAAAGTACCAAATTCGAATGAAATACTCAATGTACGTTGAAATCAGTAACTTTTGTATGAAAAAGTCACTACTCGTGAACCATCGTACAAAAGTACCAAATTCGAATGAAATACTCAATGTACTTTGAAATCAGTAACTTATGTATGAAAAAGTCACTACTCGTGAACCATCGTACAAAAGTACCAAATTCGAATGAAATACTCAATGTACTTTGAAATCAGTAACTTATGTATGAAAAAGTCACTACTCGTGAACCATCGTACAAAAGTACCAAATTCGAATGAAATACTCAATGTACTTTGAAATCAGTAACTTTTGTATGAAAAAGTCACTACTCGTGAACCATCGTACAAAAGTACCAAATTCGAATGAAATACTCAATGTACGTTGAAATCAGTAACTTTTGTATGAAAAAGTCACTACTCGTAAACCATCGTACAAAAGTACCAAATTCGAATGAAATACTCAATGTACGTTGAAATCAGTAACTTTTGTATGAAAAAGTCACTACTCGTAAACCATCGTACAAAAGTACCAAATTCGGATGGAATACTCAATGTACGTTGAAATCAGTAACTTTTGTATGAAAAAGTCACTACTCGTGAACCATCGTACAAAAGTACCAAATTCGAATGAAATACTCAATGTACGTTGAAATCAGTAACTTATGTATGAAAAAGTCACTACTCGTGAACCATCGTACAAAAGTACCAAATTCGAATGAAATACTCAATGTACGTTGAAATCAGTAACTTATGTATGAAAAAGTCACTGCTCGTGAACCATCGTACAAAAGTACCAAATTCGGATGGAATACTCAATGTACGTTGAAATCAGTAACTTATGTATGAAAAAGTCACTGCTCGTGAACCATCGTACAAAAGTACCAAATTCGAATGAAATACTCAATGTACGTTGAAATCAGTAACTTATGTATGAAAAAGTCACTGCTCGTGAACCATCGTACAAAAGTACCAAATTCGGATGGAATACTCAATGTACGTTGAAATCAGTAACTTATGTATGAAAAAGTCACTGCTCGTGAACCATCGTACAAAAGTACCAAATTCGAATGAAATACTCAATGTACGTTGAAATCAGTAACTTTTGTATGAAAAAGTCACTACTCGTGAACCATCGTACAAAAGTACCAAATTCGAATGAAATACTCAATGTACGTTGAAATCAGTAACTTATGTATGAAAAAGTCACTACTCGTGAACCATCGTACAAAAGTACCAAATTCGAATGAAATACTCAATGTACGTTGAAATCAGTAACTTATGTATGAAAAAGTCACTGCTCGTGAACCATCGTACAAAAGTACCAAATTCGAATGAAATACTCAATGTACGTTGAAATCAGTAACTTTTGTATGAAAAAGTCACTACTCGTGAACCATCGTACAAAAGTACCAAATTCGAATGAAATACTCAATGTACGTTGAAATCAGTAACTTTTGTATGAAAAAGTCACTACTCGTGAACCATCGTACAAAAGTACCAAATTCGAATGAAATACTCAATGTACGTTGAAATCAGTAACTTATGTATGAAAAAGTCACTACTCGTGAACCATCGTACAAAAGTACCAAATTCGAATGAAATACTCAATGTACGTTGAAATCAGTAACTTTTGTATGAAAAAGTCACTACTCGTGAACCATCGTACAAAAGTACCAAATTCGAATGAAATACTCAATGTACGTTGAAATCAGTAACTTTTGTATGAAAAAGTCACTACTCGTGAACCATCGTACAAAAGTACCAAATTCGGATGGAATACTCAATGTACGTTGAAATCAGTAACTTATGTATGAAAAAGTCACTACTCGTGAACCATCGTACAAAAGTACCAAATTCGAATGAAATACTCAATGTACGTTGAAATCAGTAACTTATGTATGAAAAAGTCACTACTCGTGAACCATCGTACAAAAGTACCAAATTCGAATGAAATACTCAATGTACGTTGAAATCAGTAACTTATGTATGAAAAAGTCACTGCTCGTGAACCATCGTACAAAAGTACCAAATTCGAATGAAATACTCAATGTACGTTGAAATCAGTAACTTTTGTATGAAAAAGTCACTACTCGTGAACCATCGTACAAAAGTACCAAATTCGAATGAAATACTCAATGTACGTTGAAATCAGTAACTTTTGTATGAAAAAGTCACTACTCGTGAACCATCGTACAAAAGTACCAAATTCGAATGAAATACTCAATGTACGTTGAAATCAGTAACTTTTGTATGAAAAAGTCACTACTCGTGAACCATCGTACAAAAGTACCAAATTCGAATGAAATACTCAATGTACGTTGAAATCAGTAACTTTTGTATGAAAAAGTCACTACTCGTGAACCATCGTACAAAAGTACCAAATTCGAATGAAATACTCAATGTACTTTGAAATCAGTAACTTATGTATGAAAAAGTCACTACTCGTGAACCATCGTACAAAAGTACCAAATTCGAATGAAATACTCAATGTACGTTGAAATCAGTAACTTATGTATGAAAAAGTCACTGCTCGTGAACCATCGTACAAAAGTACCAAATTCGAATGAAATACTCAATGTACGTTGAAATCAGTAACTTTTGTATGAAAAAGTCACTACTCGTGAACCATCGTACAAAAGTACCAAATTCGAATGAAATACTCAATGTACGTTGAAATCAGTAACTTTTGTATGAAAAAGTCACTACTCGTGAACCATCGTACAAAAGTACCAAATTCGAATGAAATACTCAATGTACGTTGAAATCAGTAACTTTTGTATGAAAAAGTCACTACTCGTGAACCATCGTACAAAAGTACCAAATTCGAATGAAATACTCAATGTACGTTGAAATCAGTAACTTTTGTATGAAAAAGTCACTACTCGTGAACCATCGTACAAAAGTACCAAATTCGAATGAAATACTCAATGTACGTTGAAATCAGTAACTTTTGTATGAAAAAGTCACTACTCGTGAACCATCGTACAAAAGTACCAAATTCGAATGAAATACTCAATGTACGTTGAAATCAGTAACTTTTGTATGAAAAAGTCACTACTCGTGAACCATCGTACAAAAGTACCAAATTCGAATGAAATACTCAATGTACGTTGAAATCAGTAACTTTTGTATGAAAAAGTCACTACTCGTGAACCATCGTACAAAAGTACCAAATTCGAATGAAATACTCAATGTACGTTGAAATCAGTAACTTTTGTATGAAAAAGTCACTACTCGTGAACCATCGTACAAAAGTACCAAATTCGAATGAAATACTCAATGTACGTTGAAATCAGTAACTTTTGTATGAAAAAGTCACTACTCGTGAACCATCGTACAAAAGTACCAAATTCGAATGAAATACTCAATGTACGTTGAAATCAGTAACTTTTGTATGAAAAAGTCACTACTCGTGAACCATCGTACAAAAGTACCAAATTCGAATGAAATACTCAATGTACGTTGAAATCAGTAACTTTTGTATGAAAAAGTCACTACTCGTGAACCATCGTACAAAAGTACCAAATTCGAATGAAATACTCAATGTACTTTGAAATCAGTAACTTATGTATGAAAAAGTCACTACTCGTGAACCATCGTACAAAAGTACCAAATTCGAATGAAATACTCAATGTACGTTGAAATCAGTAACTTTTGTATGAAAAAGTCACTACTCGTGAACCATCGTACAAAAGTACCAAATTCGAATGAAATACTCAATGTACGTTGAAATCAGTAACTTTTGTATGAAAAAGTCACTACTCGTGAACCATCGTACAAAAGTACCAAATTCGAATGAAATACTCAATGTACGTTGAAATCAGTAACTTTTGTATGAAAAAGTCACTACTCGTGAACCATCGTACAAAAGTACCAAATTCGAATGAAATACTCAATGTACGTTGAAATCAGTAACTTTTGTATGAAAAAGTCACTACTCGTGAACCATCGTACAAAAGTACCAAATTCGAATGAAATACTCAATGTACGTTGAAATCAGTAACTTTTGTATGAAAAAGTCACTACTCGTGAACCATCGTACAAAAGTACCAAATTCGAATGAAATACTCAATGTACGTTGAAATCAGTAACTTTTGTATGAAAAAGTCACTACTCGTGAACCATCGTACAAAAGTACCAAATTCGAATGAAATACTCAATGTACGTTGAAATCAGTAACTTTTGTATGAAAAAGTCACTACTCGTGAACCATCGTACAAAAGTACCAAATTCGAATGAAATACTCAATGTACGTTGAAATCAGTAACTTTTGTATGAAAAAGTCACTACTCGTGAACCATCGTACAAAAGTACCAAATTCGAATGAAATACTCAATGTACGTTGAAATCAGTAACTTTTGTATGAAAAAGTCACTACTCGTGAACCATCGTACAAAAGTACCAAATTCGAATGAAATACTCAATGTACGTTGAAATCAGTAACTTTTGTATGAAAAAGTCACTACTCGTGAACCATCGTACAAAAGTACCAAATCGAATGAAATACTCAATGTACGTTGAAATCAGTAACTTTTGTATGAAAAAGTCACTACTCGTGAACCATCGTACAAAAGTACCAAATTCGAATGAAATACTCAATGTACGTTGAAATCAGTAACTTTTGTATGAAAAAGTCACTACTCGTGAACCATCGTACAAAAGTACCAAATTCGAATGAAATACTCAATGTACGTTGAAATCAGTAACTTTTGTATGAAAAAGTCACTACTCGTGAACCATCGTACAAAAGTACCAAATTCGAATGAAATACTCAATGTACGTTGAAATCAGTAACTTTTGTATGAAAAAGTCACTACTCGTGAACCATCGTACAAAAGTACCAAATTCGAATGAAATACTCAATGTACGTTGAAATCAGTAACTTTTGTATGAAAAAGTCACTACTCGTGAACCATCGTACAAAAGTACCAAATTCGAATGAAATACTCAATGTACGTTGAAATCAGTAACTTTTGTATGAAAAAGTCACTACTCGTGAACCATCGTACAAAAGTACCAAATTCGAATGGAATACTCAATGTACGTTGAAATCAGTAACTTTTGTATGAAAAAGTCACTACTCGTGAACCATCGTACAAAAGTACCAAATTCGAATGAAATACTCAATGTACGTTGAAATCAGTAACTTTTGTATGAAAAAGTCACTACTCGTGAACCATCGTACAAAAGTACCAAATTCGAATGAAATACTCAATGTACGTTGAAATCAGTAACTTTTGTATGAAAAAGTCACTACTCGTGAACCATCGTACAAAAGTACCAAATTCGAATGAAATACTCAATGTACGTTGAAATCAGTAACTTTTGTATGAAAAAGTCACTACTCGTGAACCATCGTACAAAAGTACCAAATTCGAATGAAATACTCAATGTACGTTGAAATCAGTAACTTTTGTATGAAAAAGTCACTACTCGTGAACCATCGTACAAAAGTACCAAATTCGAATGAAATACTCAATGTACTTTGAAAATCAGTAACTTATGTATGAAAAAGTCACTACTCGTGAACCATCGTACAAAAGTACCAAATTCGAATGAAATACTCAATGTACGTTGAAATCAGTAACTTTTGTATGAAAAAGTCACTACTCGTGAACCATCGTACAAAAGTACCAAATTCGAATGAAATACTCAATGTACGTTGAAATCAGTAACTTATGTATGAAAAAGTCACTACTCGTGAACCATCGTACAAAAGTACCAAATTCGAATGAAATACTCAATGTACTTTGAAATCAGTAACTTTTGTATGAAAAAGTCACTACTCGTGAACCATCGTACAAAAGTACCAAATTCGAATGAAATACTCAATGTACTTTGAAATCAGTAACTTATGTATGAAAAAGTCACTACTCGTGAACCATCGTACAAAAGTACCAAATTCGAATGAAATACTCAATGTACGTTGAAATCAGTAACTTTTGTATGAAAAAGTCACTACTCGTGAACCATCGTACAAAAGTACCAAATTCGAATGAAATACTCAATGTACGTTGAAATCAGTAACTTTTGTATGAAAAAGTCACTACTCGTGAACCATCGTACAAAAGTACCAAATTCGAATGAAATACTCAATGTACGTTGAAATCAGTAACTTTTGTATGAAAAAGTCACTACTCGTGAACCATCGTACAAAAGTACCAAATTCGAATGAAATACTCAATGTACTTTGAAATCAGTAACTTTTGTATGAAAAAGTCACTACTCGTGAACCATCGTACAAAAGTACCAAATTCGAATGAAATACTCAATGTACGTTGAAATCAGTAACTTTTGTATGAAAAAGTCACTACTCGTAAACCATCGTACAAAAGTACCAAATTCGGATGAAATACTCAATGTAATTTGAAATCAGTAACTTTTGTATGAAAAAGTCACTACTCGTGAACCATCGTACAAAAGTACCAAATTCGGATGGAATACTCAATGTACGTTGAAATCAGTAACTTATGTATGAAAAAGTCACTACTCGTGAACCATCGTACAAAAGTACCAAATTCGGATGGAATACTCAATGTACGTTGAAATCAGTAACTTATGTATGAAAAAGTCACTACTCGTGAACCATCGTACAAAAGTACCAAATTCGGATGGAATACTCAATGTACGTTGAAATCAGTAACTTTTGTATGAAAAAGTCACTACTCGTGAACCATCATACAAAAGTACCAAATTCGGATGGAATACTCAATGTACGTTGAAATCAGTAACTTATGTATGAAAAAGTCACTACTCGTGAACCATCGTACAAAAGTACCAAATTCGGATGGAATACTCAATGTACGTTGAAATCAGTAACTTTTGTATGAAAAAGTCACTACTCGTGAACCATCGTACAAAAGTACCAAATTCGAATGAAATACTCAATGTACTTTGAAATCAGTAACTTTTGTATGAAAAAGTCACTACTCGTGAACCATCGTACAAAAGTACCAAATTCGAATGAAATACTCAATGTACTTTGAAATCAGTAACTTTTGTATGAAAAAGTCACTACTCGTGAACCATCGTACAAAAGTACCAAATTCGGATGGAATACTCAATGTACGTTGAAATCAGTAACTTTTGTATGAAAAAGTCACTACTCGTGAACCATCGTACAAAAGTACCAAATTCGAATGAAATACTCAATGTACTTTGAAATCAGTAACTTTTGTATGAAAAAGTCACTACTCGTGAACCATCGTACAAAAGTACCAAATTCGAATGAAATACTCAATGTACTTTGAAATCAGTAACTTTTGTATGAAAAAGTCACTACTCGTGAACCATCGTACAAAAGTACCAAATTCGAATGAAATACTCAATGTACGTTGAAATCAGTAACTTTTGTATGAAAAAGTCACTACTCGTGAACCATCGTACAAAAGTACCAAATTCGAATGAAATACTCAATGTACGTTGAAATCAGTAACTTTTGTATGAAAAAGTCACTACTCGTGAACCATCGTACAAAAGTACCAAATTCGAATGAAATACGCAATGTACTTTGAAATCAGTAACTTATGTATGAAAAAGTCACTACTCCGTGAACCATCGTACAAAAGTACCAAATTCGAATGAAATACTCAATGTACGTTGAAATCAGTAACTTATGTATGAAAAAGTCACTACTCGTGAACCATCGTACAAAAGTACCAAATTCGAATGAAATACTCAATGTACGTTGAAATCAGTAACTTTTGTATGAAAAAGTCACTACTCGTGAACCATCGTACAAAAGTACCAAATTCGAATGAAATACTCAATGTACGTTGAAATCAGTAACTTTTGTATGAAAAAGTCACTACTCGTGAACCATCGTACAAAAGTACCAAATTCGAATGAAATACTCAATGTACTTTGAAATCAGTAACTTTTGTATGAAAAAGTCACTACTCGTGAACCATCGTACAAAAGTACCAAATTCGAATGAAATACTCAATGTACGTTGAAATCAGTAACTTTTGTATGAAAAAGTCACTACTCGTGAACCATCGTACAAAAGTACCAAATTCGAATGAAATACTCAATGTACTTTGAAATCAGTAACTTATGTATGAAAAAGTCACTACTCGTGAACCATCGTACAAAAGTACCAAATTCGAATGAAATACTCAATGTACGTTGAAATCAGTAACTTTTGTATGAAAAAGTCACTACTCGTGAACCATCGTTACAAAAGTACCAAATTCGAATGAAATACTCAATGTACGTTGAAATCAGTAACTTTTGTATGAAAAAGTCACTACTCGTAAACCATCGTACAAAAGTACCAAATTCGGATGGAATACTCAATGTACGTTGAAATCAGTAACTTATGTATGAAAAAGTCACTACTCGTGAACCATCATACAAAAGTACCAAATTCGGATGTAATACTCAATGTACGTTGATAATCAGTAACTTTTTGTATGAAAAAGTCACTACTCGTGAACCATCGTACAAAAGTACCAAATTCGAATGAAATACTCAATGTACTTTGAAATCAGTAACTTATGTATGAAAAAGTCACTACTCGTGAACCATCGTACAAAAAGTACCAAATTCGGATGAAATACTCAATGTAATTTGAAATCAGTAACTTTGTATGAAAAAGTCACTACTCGTGAACCATCGTACAAAAGTACCAAATTCGAATGAAATACTCAATGTACGTTGAAATCAGTAACTTTTGTATGAAAAAGTCACTACTCGTGAACCATCGTACAAAAGTACCAATTCGAATGAAATACTCAATGTACTTTGAAATCAGTAACTTTTGTATGAAAAAGTCACTACTCGTGAACCATCGTACAAAAGTACCAAATTCGAATGAAATACTCAATGTACGTTGAAATCAGTAACTTTTGTATGAAAAAGTCACTACTCGTAAACCATCGTACAAAAGTACCAAATTCGGATGAAATACTCAATGTAATTTGAAATCAGTAACTTTTGTATGAAAAAGTCACTACTCGTGAACCATCGTACAAAAGTACCAAATCGAATGAAATACTCAATGTACGTTGAAATCAGTAACTTTTTGTATGAAAAAGTCACTACTCGTGAACCATCGTACAAAAGTACCAAATTCGAATGAAATACTCAATGTACTTTGAAATCAGTAACTTATGTATGAAAAAGTCACTACTCGTGAACCATCGTACAAAAGTACCAAATTCGAATGAAATACTCAATGTACTTTGAAATCAGTAACTTTTGTATGAAAAAGTCACTACTCGTGAACCATCGTACAAAAGTACCAAATTCGAATGAAATACTCAATGTACGTTGAAATCAGTAACTTTTGTATGAAAAAGTCACTACTCGTGAACCATCGTACAAAAGTACCAAATTCGAATGAAATACTCAATGTACTTTGAAATCAGTAACTTATGTATGAAAAAAGTCACTACTCGTGAACCATCGTACAAAAGTACCAAATTCGGATGAAATACTCAATGTAATTTGAAATCAGTAACTTTTGTATGAAAAGTCACTACTCGTGAACCATCGTACAAAAGTACCAAATTCGAATGAAATACTCAATGTACGTTGAAATCAGTAACTTTTGTATGAAAAAGTCACTACTCGTGAACCATCGTACAAAAGTACCAAATTCGAATGAAATACTCAATGTACTTTGAAATCAGTAACCTTTTGTATGAAAAAGTCACTACTCGTGAACCATCGTACAAAAGTACCAAATTCGAATGAAATACTCCAATGTACGTTGAAATCAGTAACTTTTGTATGAAAAAGTCACTACTCGTAAACCATCGTACAAAAGTACCAAATTCGAATGAATACTCAATGTACGTTGAAATCAGTAACTTTTGTATGAAAAAGTCACTACTCGTGAACCATCGTACAAAAGTACCAAATTCGAATGAAATACTCAATGTACTTTGAAATCAGTAACTTTTGTATGAAAAAGTCACTACTCGTGAACCATCGTACAAAAGTACCAAATTCGAATGAAATACTCAATGTACTTTGAAATCAGTAACTTATGTATGAAAAAGTCACTACTCGTGAACCATCGTACAAAGTACCAAATTCGAATGAAATACTCAATGTACTTTGAAATCAGTAACTTATGTATGAAAAAGTCACTACTCGTGAACCATCGTACAAAAGTACCAAATTCGAATGAAATACTCAATGTACTTTGAAATCAGTAACTTATGTATGAAAAAGTCACTACTCGTGAACCATCGTACAAAAGTACCAAATTCGAATGAAATACTCAATGTACGTTGAAATCAGTAACTTTTGTATGAAAAAGTCACTACTCGTGAACCATCGTACAAAAGTACCAAATTCGAATGAAATACTCAATGTACTTTGAAATCAGTAACTTATGTATGAAAAAGTCACTACTCGTGAACCATCGTACAAAAGTACCAAATTCGAATGAAATACTCAATGTACGTTGAAATCAGTAACTTTTGTATGAAAAAGTCACTACTCGTGAACCATCGTACAAAAGTACCAAATTCGAATGAAATACTCAATGTACGTTGAAATCAGTAACTTTTGTATGAAAAAGTCACTACTCGTGAACCATCGTACAAAAGTACCAAATTCGAATGAAATACTCAATGTACTTTGAAATCAGTAACTTATGTATGAAAAAGTCACTACTCGTGAACCATCGTACAAAAGTACCAAATTCGAATGAAATACTCAATGTACTTTGAAATCAGTAACTTTTGTATGAAAAAGTCACTACTCGTGAACCATCGTACAAAAGTACCAAATTCGAATGAAATACTCAATGTACTTTGAAATCAGTAACTTTTGTATGAAAAAGTCACTACTCGTGAACCATCGTACAAAAGTACCAAATTCGAATGAAATACTCAATGTACGTTGAAATCAGTAACTTATGTATGAAAAAGTCACTACTCGTGAACCATCGTACAAAAGTACCAAATTCGAATGAAATACTCAATGTACTTTGAAATCAGTAACTTATGTATGAAAAAGTCACTACTCGTGAACCATCGTACAAAAGTACCAAATTCGAATGAAATACTCAATGTACTTTGAAATCAGTAACTTTTGTATGAAAAAGTCACTACTCGTGAACCATCGTACAAAAGTACCAAATTCGAATGAAATACTCAATGTACGTTGAAATCAGTAACTTATGTATGAAAAAGTCACTACTCGTGAACCATCATACAAAAGTACCAAATTCGGATGGAATACTCAATGTACGTTGAAATCAGTAACTTATGTATGAAAAAGTCACTACTCGTGAACCATCGTACAAAAGTACCAAATTCGGATGGAATACTCAATGTACGTTGAAATCAGTAACTTATGTATGAAAAAGTCACTACTCGTGAACCATCGTACAAAAGTACCATATTCGAATGAAATACTCAATGTACTTTGAAATCAGTAACTTTTGTATGAAAAAGTCACTACTCGTGAACCATCATACAAAAGTACCAAATTCGGATGGAATACTCAATGTACGTTGAAATCAGTAACTTATGTATGAAAAAGTCACTACTCGTGAACCATCGTACAAAAGTACCAAATTCGAATGAAATACTCAATGTACGTTGAAATCAGTAACTTATGTATGAAAAAGTCACTACTCGTGAACCATCGTACAAAAGTACCAAATTCGAATGAAATACTCAATGTACTTTGAAATCAGTAACTTATGTATGAAAAAGTCACTACTCGTGAACCATCGTACAAAAGTACCAAATTCGAATGAAATACTCAATGTACTTTGAAATCAGTAACTTTTGTATGAAAAAGTCACTACTCGTGAACCATCGTACAAAAGTACCAAATTCGAATGAAATACTCAATGTACGTTGAAATCAGTAACTTATGTATGAAAAAGTCACTACTCGTGAACCATCATACAAAAGTACCAAATTCGGATGGAATACTCAATGTACGTTGAAATCAGTAACTTATGTATGAAAAAGTCACTACTCGTGAACCATCGTACAAAAGTACCAAATTCGGATGGAATACTCAATGTACGTTGAAATCAGTAACTTATGTATGAAAAAGTCACTACTCGTGAACCATCGTACAAAAGTACCATATTCGAATGAAATACTCAATGTACTTTGAAATCAGTAACTTATGTATGAAAAAGTCACTACTCGTGAACCATCGTACAAAAGTACCAAATTCGAATGAAATACTCAATGTACGTTGAAATCAGTAACTTTTGTATGAAAAAGTCACTACTCGTAAACCATCGTACAAAAGTACCAAATTCGGATGGAATACTCAATGTACGTTGAAATCAGTAACTTTTGTATGAAAAAGTCACTACTCGTGAACCATCGTACAAAAGTACCCAATTCGGATGGAATACTCAATGTACGTTGAAATCAGTAACTTATGTATGAAAAAGTCACTACTCGTGAACCATCGTACAAAAGTACCAAATTCGAATGAAATACTCAATGTACTTTGAAATCAGTAACTTATGTATGAAAAAGTCACTACTCGTGAACCATCATACAAAAGTACCAAATTCGAATGAAATACTCAATGTACGTTGAAATCAGTAACTTTTGTATGAAAAAGTCACTACTCGTAAACCATCGTACAAAAGTACCAAATTCGGATGAAATACTCAATGTACTTTGAAATCAGTAACTTTTGTATGAAAAAGTCACTACTCGTGAACCATCGTACAAAAGTACCAAATTCGAATGAAATACTCAATGTACGTTGAAATCAGTAACTTATGTATGAAAAAGTCACTACTCGTGAACCATCATACAAAAGTACCAAATTCGGATGGAATACTCAATGTACGTTGAAATCAGTAACTTATGTATGAAAAAGTCACTACTCGTGAACCATCGTACAAAAGTACCAAATTCGGATGGAATACTCAATGTACGTTGAAATCAGTAACTTTTGTATGAAAAAGTCACTACTCGTAAACCATCGTACAAAAGTACCCAATTCGGATGGAATACTCAATGTACGTTGAAATCAGTAACTTATGTATGAAAAAGTCACTACTCGTGAACCATCATACAAAAGTACCAAATTCGGATGGAATACTCATTGTACGTTGAAATCAGTAACTTTTGTATGAAAAAGTCACTACTCGTGAACCATCGTACAAAAGTACCAAATTCGGATGGAATACTCATTGTACGTTGAAATCAGTAACTTATGTATGAAAAAGTCACTACTCGTGAACCATCATACAAAAGTACCAAATTCGGATGGAATTCTCAATGTACGTTGAAATCAGTAACTTCTGTATGAAAAAGTCACTACTCGTGAACCATCATACAAAAGTACCAAATTCGGATGGAATACTCATTGTACGTTGAAATCAGTAACTTTTGTATGAAAAAGTCACTACTCGTGAACCATCGTACAAAAGTACCAAATTCGGATGGAATACTCATTGTACGTTGAAATCAGTAACTTCTGTATGAAAAAGTCACTACTCGTGAACCATCGTACAAAAGTACCAAATTCGGATGGAATACTCAATGTACGTTGAAATCAGTAACTTATGTATGAAAAAGTCACTACTCGTGAACCATCGTACAAAAGTACCAAATTCGGATGGAATACTCAATGTACGTTGAAATCAGTAACTTATGTATGAAAAAGTCACTACTCGTGAACCATCGTACAAAAGTACCAAATTCGGATGGAATACTCAATGTTCATTGAAATCAGTAACTTATGTATGAAAAAGTCACTACTCGTAAACCATCGTACAAAAGTACCAAATTCGGATGGAATACTCAATGTACGTTGAAATCAGTAACTTATGTATGAAAAAGTCACTACTCGTGAACCATCATACAAAAGTACCAAATTCGAATGAAATACTCAATGTACTTTGAAATCAGTAACTTATGTATGAAAAAGTCACTACTCGTGAACCATCGTACAAAAGTACCAAATTCGGATGGAATACTCAATGTTCATTGAAATCAGTAACTTATGTATGAAAAAGTCACTACTCGTGAACCATCATACAAAAGTACCAAATTCGGATGGAATACTCATTGTACGTTGAAATCAGTAACTTTTGTATGAAAAAGTCACTACTCGTGAACCATCGTACAAAAGTACCAAATTCGGATGGAATACTCATTGTACGTTGAAATCAGTAACTTATGTATGAAAAAGTCACTACTCGTGAACCATCATACAAAAGTACCAAATTCGGATGGAATTCTCAATGTACGTTGAAATCAGTAACTTCTGTATGAAAAAGTCACTACTCGTGAACCATCATACAAAAGTACCAAATTCGGATGGAATACTCATTGTACGTTGAAATCAGTAACTTTTGTATGAAAAAGTCACTACTCGTGAACCATCGTACAAAAGTACCAAATTCGGATGGAATACTCATTGTACGTTGAAATCAGTAACTTCTGTATGAAAAAGTCACTACTCGTGAACCATCGTACAAAAGTACCAAATTCGGATGGAATACTCAATGTACGTTGAAATCAGTAACTTATGTATGAAAAAGTCACTACTCGTGAACCATCGTACAAAAGTACCAAATTCGGATGTAATACTCAATGATCATTGAAATCAGTAACTTATGTATGAAAAAGACACTACTCGTGAACCATCGTACAAAAGTACCAAATTCGGATGGAATACTCAATGTTCATTGAAATCAGTAACTTATGTATGAAAAAGTCACTACTCGTGAACCTTCGTACAAAAGTACCAAATTCGGATGGAATACTCAATGTTCATTGAAATCAGTAACTTATGTATGAAAAAGTCACTACTCGTGAACCATCATACAAAAGTACCAAATTCGGATGGAATACTCAATGTACGTTGAAATCAGTAACTTTTGTATGAAAAAGTCACTACTCGTGAACCATCATACAAAAGTACCAAATTCGGATGGAATACTCAATGTACGTTGAAATCAGTAACTTTTGTATGAAAAAGTCACTACTCGTGAACCATCATACAAAAGTACCAAATTCGGATGGAATACTCAATGTACTTTGAAATCAGTAACTTATGTATGAAAAAGTCACTACTCGTGAACCATCGTACAAAAGTACCAAATTCGGATGGAATACTCAATGTTCATTGAAATCAGTAACTTATGTATGAAAAAGTCACTACTCGTGAACCATCATACAAAAGTACCAAATTCGGATGGAATACTCATTGTACGTTGAAATCAGTAACTTTTGTATGAAAAAGTCACTACTCGTTAACCATCGTACAAAAGTACCAAATTCGAATGAAATACTCAATGTACTTTGAAATCAGTAACTTATGTATGAAAAAGTCACTACTCGTGAACCATCATACAAAAGTACCAAATTCGGATGGAATACTCAATGTACTTTGAAATCAGTAACTTATGTATGAAAAAGTCACTACTCGTGAACCATCATACAAAAGTACCAAATTCGGATGGAATACTCAATGTACTTTGAAATCAGTAACTTATGTATGAAAAAGTCACTACTCGTGAACCATCATACAAAAGTACCAAATTCGAATGAAATACTCAATGTACTTTGAAATCAGTAACTTATGTATGAAAAAGTCACTACTCGTGAACCATCATACAAAAGTACCAAATTCGGATGGAATACTCAATGTTCATTGAAATCAGTAACTTATGTATGAAAAAGTCACTACTCGTGAACCATCGTACAAAAGTACCAAATTTGAATGAAATACTCAATGTACTTTGAAATCAGTAACTTATGTATGAAAAAGTCACTACTCGTGAACCATCATACAAAAGTACCAAATTCGGATGGAATACTCAATGTACTTTGAAATCAGTAACTTATGTATGAAAAAGTCACTACTCGTGAACCATCATACAAAAGTACCAAATTCGGATGTAATACTCAATGTACGTTGAAATCAGTAACTTATGTATGAAAAAGTCACTACTCGTGAACCATCATACAAAAGTACCAAATTCGGATGGAATACTCATTGTACGTTGAAATCAGTAACTTATGTATGAAAAAGTCACTACTCGTGAACCATCGTACAAAAGTACCAAATTCGGATGGAATACTCAATGTACGTTGAAATCAGTAACTTATGTATGAAAAAGTCACTACTCGTGAACCATCATACAAAAGTACCAAATTCGGATGTAATACTCAATGTACGTTGAAATCAGTAACTTATGTATGAAAAAGTCACTACTCGGGAACCATCGTACAAAAGTACCAAATTCGGATGGAATACTCAATGTACGTTGAAATCAGTAACTTATGTATGAAAAAGTCACTACTCGTGAACCATCATACAAAAGTACCAAATTCGGATGGAATACTCATTGTACGTTGAAATCAGTAACTTATGTATGAAAAAGTCACTACTCGTGAACCATCGTACAAAAGTACCAAATTCGGATGGAATACTCAATGTACGTTGAAATCAGTAACTTATGTATGAAAAAGTCACTACTCGTGAACCATCATACAAAAGTACCAAATTCGGATGGAATACTCAATGTACGTTGAAATCAGTAACTTATGTATGAAAAAGTCACTACTCGTGAACCATCATACAAAAGTACCAAATTCGGATGGAATACTCAATGTTCATTGAAATCAGTAACTTATGTATGAAAAAGTCACTACTCGTGAACCATCATACAAAAGTACCAAATTCGGATGGAATACTCATTGTACGTTGAAATCAGTAACTTATGTATGAAAAAGTCACTACTCGTGAACCATCGTACAAAAGTACCAAATTCGGATGGAATACTCAATGTACGTTGAAATCAGTAACTTATGTATGAAAAAGTCACTACTCGTGAACCATCGTACAAAAGTACCAAATTCGGATGGAATACTCAATGTACGTTGAAATCAGTAACTTATGTATGAAAAAGTCACTACTCGTGAACCATCATACAAAAGTACCAAATTCGGATGTAATACTCAATGTACGTTGAAATCAGTAACTTATGTATGAAAAAGTCACTACTCGTGAACCATCGTACAAAAGTACCAAATTCGGATGGAATACTCAATGTACGTTGAAATCAGTAACTTATGTATGAAAAAGTCACTACTCGTGAACCATCATACAAAAGTACCAAATTCGGATGTAATACTCAATGTACGTTGAAATCAGTAACTTATGTATGAAAAAGTCACTACTCGTGAACCATCATACAAAAGTACCAAATTCGGATGGAATACTCATTGTACGTTGAAATCAGTAACTTATGTATGAAAAAGTCACTACTCGTGAACCATCGTACAAAAGTACCAAATTCGGATGGAATACTCAATGTACGTTGAAATCAGTAACTTATGTATGAAAAAGTCACTACTCGTGAACCATCATACAAAAGTACCAAATTCGGATGGAATACTCAATGTACGTTGAAATCAGTAACTTATGTATGAAAAAGTCACTACTCGTGAACCATCGTACAAAAGTACCAAATTCGGATGGAATACTCAATGTACGTTGAAATCAGTAACTTATGTATGAAAAAGTCACTACTCGTGAACCATCGTACAAAAGTACCAAATTCGGATGGAATACTCAATGTACGTTGAAATCAGTAACTTATGTATGAAAAAGTCACTACTCGTGAACCATCATACAAAAGTACCAAATTCGGATGGAATACTCAATGTACGTTGAAATCAGTAACTTATGTATGAAAAAGTCACTACTCGTGAACCATCGTACAAAAGTACCAAATTCGGATGGAATACTCAATGTACGTTGAAATCAGTAACTTATGTATGAAAAAGTCACTACTCGTGAACCATCGTACAAAAGTACCAAATTCGAATGGAATACTCAATGTACGTTGAAATCAGTAACTTATGTATGAAAAAGTCACTACTCGTGAACCATCATACAAAAGTACCAAATTCGGATGGAATACTCAATGTACGTTGAAATCAGTAACTTATGTATGAAAAAGTCACTACTCGTGAACCATCGTACAAAAGTACCAAATTCGGATGGAATACTCAATGTACGTTGAAATCAGTAACTTATGTATGAAAAAGTCACTACTCGTGAACCATCATACAAAAGTACCAAATTCGGATGGAATACTCAATGTACGTTGAAATCAGTAACTTATGTATGAAAAAGTCACTACTCGTGAACCATCATACAAAAGTACCAAATTCGGATGGAATACTCAATGTTCATTGAAATCAGTAACTTATGTATGAAAAAGTCACTACTCGTGAACCATCGTACAAAAGTACCAAATTCGGATGGAATACTCAATGTACGTTGAAATCAGTAACTTATGTATGAAAAAGTCACTACTCGTGAACCATCATACAAAAGTACCAAATTCGGATGGAATACTCATTGTACGTTGAAATCAGTAACTTATGTATGAAAAAGTCACTACTCGTGAACCATCGTACAAAAGTACCAAATTCGAATGGAATACTCAATGTACGTTGAAATCAGTAACTTATGTATGAAAAAGTCACTACTCGTGAACCATCGTACAAAAGTACCAAATTCGGATGGAATACTCAATGTACGTTGAAATCAGTAACTTATGTATGAAAAAGTCACTACTCGTGAACCATCGTACAAAAGTACCAAATTCGAATGGAATACTCAATGTACGTTGAAATCAGTAACTTATGTATGAAAAAGTCACTACTCGTGAACCATCATACAAAAGTACCAAATTCGGATGTAATACTCAATGTACGTTGAAATCAGTAACTTATGTATGAAAAAGTCACTACTCGTGAACCATCATACAAAAGTACCAAATTCGGATGGAATACTCATTGTACGTTGAAATCAGTAACTTATGTATGAAAAAGTCACTACTCGTGAACCATCGTACAAAAGTACCAAATTCGGATGGAATACTCAATGTACGTTGAAATCAGTAACTTATGTATGAAAAAGTCACTACTCGTGAACCATCATACAAAAGTACCAAATTCGGATGGAATACTCAATGTACGTTGAAATCAGTAACTTATGTATGAAAAAGTCACTACTCGTGAACCATCGTACAAAAGTACCAAATTCGGATGGAATACTCAATGTACGTTGAAATCAGTAACTTATGTATGAAAAAGTCACTACTCGTGAACCATCATACAAAAGTACCAAATTTGAATGAAATACTCAATGTACTTTGAAATCAGTAACTTATGTATGAAAAAGTCACTACTCTTGAACCATCGTACAAAAGTACCAAATTCGAATGGAATACTCAATGTACGTTGAAATCAGTAACTTATGTATGAAAAAGTCACTACTCGTGAACCATCGTACAAAAGTACCAAATTCGGATGGAATACTCATTGTACGTTGAAATCAGTAACTTATGTATGAAAAAGTCACTACTCGTGAACCATCGTACAAAAGTACCAAATTCGGATGGAATACTCAATGTACGTTGAAATCAGTAACTTATGTATGAAAAAGTCACTACTCGTGAACCATCATACAAAAGTACCAAATTCGGATGGAATACTCAATGTACGTTGAAATCAGTAACTTATGTATGAAAAAGTCACTACTCGTGAACCATCGTACAAAAGTACCAAATTCGAATGGAATACTCAATGTACGTTGAAATCAGTAACTTATGTATGAAAAAGTCACTACTCGTGAACCATCATACAAAAGTACCAAATTCGGATGGAATACTCAATGTACGTTGAAATCAGTAACTTATGTATGAAAAAGTCACTACTCGTGAACCATCATACAAAAGTACCAAATTCGGATGGAATACTCAATGTACGTTGAAATCAGTAACTTATGTATGAAAAAGTCACTACTCGTGAACCATCGTACAAAAGTACCAAATTCGGATGGAATACTCAATGTACGTTGAAATCAGTAACTTATGTATGAAAAAGTCACTACTCGTGAACCATCGTACAAAAGTACCAAATTGGAATGGAATACTCAATGTACGTTGAAATCAGTAACTTATGTATGAAAAAGTCACTACTCGTGAACCATCGTACAAAAGTACCAAATTCGAATGAAATACTCAATGTACTTTGAAATCAGTAACTTATGTATGAAAAAGTCACTACTCGTGAACCATCGTACAAAAGTACCAAATTCGAATGGAATACTCAATGTACGTTGAAATCAGTAACTTATGTATGAAAAAGTCACTACTCGTGAACCATCGTACAAAAGTACCAAATTCGGATGGAATACTCAATGTACGTTGAAATCAGTAACTTATGTATGAAAAAGTCACTACTCGTGAACCATCATACAAAAGTACCAAATTCGGATGGAATACTCAATGTACGTTGAAATCAGTAACTTATGTATGAAAAAGTCACTACTCGTGAACCATCGTACAAAAGTACCAAATTCGGATGGAATACTCAATGTACGTTGAAATCAGTAACTTATGTATGAAAAAGTCACTACTCGTGAACCATCATACAAAAGTACCAAATTCGGATGGAATACTCAATGTACGTTGAAATCAGTAACTTATGTATGAAAAAGTCACTACTCGTGAACCATCGTACAAAAGTACCAAATTCGGATGGAATACTCAATGTACGTTGAAATCAGTAACTTATGTATGAAAAAGTCACTACTCGTGAACCATCGTACAAAAGTACCAAATTCGAATGGAATACTCAATGTACGTTGAAATCAGTAACTTATGTATGGAAAAGTCACTACTCGTGAACCATCGTACAAAAGTACCAAATTCGGATGGAATACTCAATGTACGTTGAAATCAGTAACTTATGTATGAAAAAGTCACTACTCGTGAACCATCGTACAAAAGTACCAAATTCGGATGGAATACTCAATGTACGTTGAAATCAGTAACTTATGTATGAAAAAGTCACTACTCGTGAACCATCATACAAAAGTACCAAATTCGGATGGAATACTCAATGTACGTTGAAATCAGTAACTTATGTATGAAAAAGTCACTACTCGTGAACCATCATACAAAAGTACCAAATTCGGATGGAATACTCAATGTACGTTGAAATCAGTAACTTATGTATGAAAAAGTCACTACTCGTGAACCATCGTACAAAAGTACCAAATTCGGATGGAATACTCAATGTACGTTGAAATCAGTAACTTATGTATGAAAAAGTCACTACTCGTGAACCATCGTACAAAAGTACCAAATTCGGATGGAATACTCAATGTACGTTGAAATCAGTAACTTATGTATGAAAAAGTCACTACTCGTGAACCATCATACAAAAGTACCAAATTCGGATGGAATACTCAATGTACGTTGAAATCAGTAACTTATGTATGAAAAAGTCACTACTCGTGAACCATCATACAAAAGTACCAAATTCGGATGGAATACTCAATGTACGTTGAAATCAGTAACTTATGTATGAAAAAGTCACTACTCGTGAACCATCGTACAAAAGTACCAAATTCGGATGGAATACTCAATGTACGTTGAAATCAGTAACTTATGTATGAAAAAGTCACTACTCGTGAACCATCATACAAAAGTACCAAATTCGGATGGAATACTCAATGTACGTTGAAATCAGTAACTTATGTATGAAAAAGTCACTACTCGTGAACCATCGTACAAAAGTACCAAATTCGGATGGAATACTCAATGTACGTTGAAATCAGTAACTTATGTATGAAAAAGTCACTACTCGTGAACCATCGTACAAAAGTACCAAATTCGAATGGAATACTCAATGTACGTTGAAATCAGTAACTTATGTATGAAAAAGTCACTACTCGTGAACCATCATACAAAAGTACCAAATTCGGATGGAATACTCAATGTACGTTGAAATCAGTAACTTATGTATGAAAAAGTCACTACTCGTGAACCATCATACAAAAGTACCAAATTCGGATGGAATACTCAATGTACGTTGAAATCAGTAACTTATGTATGAAAAAGTCACTACTCGTGAACCATCGTACAAAAGTACCAAATTCGGATGGAATACTCAATGTACGTTGAAATCAGTAACTTATGTATGAAAAAGTCACTACTCGTGAACCATCGTACAAAAGTACCAAATTCGGATGGAATACTCAATGTACGTTGAAATCAGTAACTTATGTATGAAAAAGTCACTACTCGTGAACCATCATACAAAAGTACCAAATTCGGATGGAATACTCAATGTACGTTGAAATCAGTAACTTATGTATGAAAAAGTCACTACTCGTGAACCATCGTACAAAAGTACCAAATTCGGATGGAATACTCAATGTACGTTGAAATCAGTAACTTATGTATGAAAAAGTCACTACTCGTGAACCATCGTACAAAAGTACCAAATTCGAATGGAATACTCAATGTACGTTGAAATCAGTAACTTATGTATGAAAAAGTCACTACTCGTGAACCATCGTACAAAAGTACCAAATTCGGATGGAATACTCAATGTACGTTGAAATCAGTAACTTATGTATGAAAAAGTCACTACTCGTGAACCATCGTACAAAAGTACCAAATTCGAATGGAATACTCAATGTACGTTGAAATCAGTAACTTATGTATGAAAAAGTCACTACTCGTGAACCATCATACAAAAGTACCAAATTCGGATGTAATACTCAATGTACGTTGAAATCAGTAACTTATGTATGAAAAAGTCACTACTCGTGAACCATCATACAAAAGTACCAAATTCGGATGGAATACTCATTGTACGTTGAAATCAGTAACTTATGTATGAAAAAGTCACTACTCGTGAACCATCGTACAAAAGTACCAAATTCGGATGGAATACTCAATGTACGTTGAAATCAGTAACTTATGTATGAAAAAGTCACTACTCGTGAACCATCATACAAAAGTACCAAATTCGGATGGAATACTCAATGTACGTTGAAATCAGTAACTTATGTATGAAAAAGTCACTACTCGTGAACCATCGTACAAAAGTACCAAATTCGGATGGAATACTCAATGTACGTTGAAATCAGTAACTTATGTATGAAAAAGTCACTACTCGTGAACCATCATACAAAAGTACCAAATTTGAATGAAATACTCAATGTACTTTGAAATCAGTAACTTATGTATGAAAAAGTCACTACTCTTGAACCATCGTACAAAAGTACCAAATTCGAATGGAATACTCAATGTACGTTGAAATCAGTAACTTATGTATGAAAAAGTCACTACTCGTGAACCATCGTACAAAAGTACCAAATTCGGATGGAATACTCATTGTACGTTGAAATCAGTAACTTATGTATGAAAAAGTCACTACTCGTGAACCATCGTACAAAAGTACCAAATTCGGATGGAATACTCAATGTACGTTGAAATCAGTAACTTATGTATGAAAAAGTCACTACTCGTGAACCATCATACAAAAGTACCAAATTCGGATGGAATACTCAATGTACGTTGAAATCAGTAACTTATGTATGAAAAAGTCACTACTCGTGAACCATCGTACAAAAGTACCAAATTCGAATGGAATACTCAATGTACGTTGAAATCAGTAACTTATGTATGAAAAAGTCACTACTCGTGAACCATCGTACAAAAGTACCAAATTCGGATGGAATACTCATTGTACGTTGAAATCAGTAACTTATGTATGAAAAAGTCACTGCTCGTGAACCATCGTACAAAAGTACCAAATTCGAATGGAATACTCAATGTACGTTGAAATCAGTAACTTATGTATGAAAAAGTCACTACTCGTGAACCATCGTACAAAAGTACCAAATTCGGATGGAATACTCAATGTACGTTGAAATCAGTAACTTATGTATGAAAAAGTCACTACTCGTGAACCATCATACAAAAGTACCAAATTCGGATGGAATACTCATTGTACGTTGAAATCAGTAACTTATGTATGAAAAAGTCACTACTCGTGAACCATCGTACAAAAGTACCAAATTCGAATGGAATACTCAATGTACGTTGAAATCAGTAACTTATGTATGAAAAAGTCACTACTCGTGAACCATCGTACAAAAGTACCAAATTCGGATGGAATACTCATTGTACGTTGAAATCAGTAACTTATGTATGAAAAAGTCACTGCTCGTGAACCATCGTACAAAAGTACCAAATTCGAATGGAATACTCAATGTACGTTGAAATCAGTAACTTATGTATGAAAAAGTCACTACTCGTGAACCATCATACAAAAGTACCAAATTCGGATGGAATACTCAATGTACGTTGAAATCAGTAACTTATGTATGAAAAAGTCACTGCTCGTGAACCATCGTACAAAAGTACCAAATTCGGATGGAATACTCAATGTACGTTGAAATCAGTAACTTATGTATGAAAAAGTCACTACTCGTGAACCATCATACAAAAGTACCAAATTCGGATGGAATACTCAATGTACGTTGAAATCAGTAACTTATGTATGAAAAAGTCACTGCTCGTGAACCATCGTACAAAAGTACCAAATTCGAATGGAATACTCAATGTACGTTGAAATCAGTAACTTATGTATGAAAAAGTCACTACTCGTGAACCATCATACAAAAGTACCAAATTCGGATGGAATACTCAATGTACGTTGAAATCAGTAACTTATGTATGAAAAAGTCACTGCTCGTGAACCATCGTACAAAAGTACCAAATTCGGATGGAATACTCATTGTACGTTGAAATCAGTAACTTATGTATGAAAAAGTCACTACTCGTGAACCATCGTACAAAAGTACCAAATTCGGATGGAATACTCAATGTACGTTGAAATCAGTAACTTATGTATGAAAAAGTCACTACTCGTGAACCATCATACAAAAGTACCAAATTCGGATGGAATACTCAATGTACGTTGAAATCAGTAACTTATGTATGAAAAAGTCACTACTCGTGAACCATCGTACAAAAGTACCAAATTCGAATGGAATACTCAATGTACGTTGAAATCAGTAACTTATGTATGAAAAAGTCACTACTCGTGAACCATCGTACAAAAGTACCAAATTCGGATGGAATACTCATTGTACGTTGAAATCAGTAACTTATGTATGAAAAAGTCACTACTCGTGAACCATCGTACAAAAGTACCAAATTCGGATGGAATACTCATTGTACGTTGAAATCAGTAACTTATGTATGAAAAAGTCACTACTCGTGAACCATCGTACAAAAGTACCAAATTCGGATGGAATACTCAATGTACGTTGAAATCAGTAACTTATGTATGAAAAAGTCACTACTCGTGAACCATCATACAAAAGTACCAAATTCGGATGGAATACTCATTGTACGTTGAAATCAGTAACTTATGTATGAAAAAGTCACTACTCGTGAACCATCGTACAAAAGTACCAAATTCGAATGGAATACTCAATGTACGTTGAAATCAGTAACTTATGTATGAAAAAGTCACTACTCGTGAACCATCGTACAAAAGTACCAAATTCGGATGGAATACTCATTGTACGTTGAAATCAGTAACTTATGTATGAAAAAGTCACTGCTCGTGAACCATCGTACAAAAGTACCAAATTCGAATGGAATACTCAATGTACGTTGAAATCAGTAACTTATGTATGAAAAAGTCACTACTCGTGAACCATCATACAAAAGTACCAAATTCGGATGGAATACTCAATGTACGTTGAAATCAGTAACTTATGTATGAAAAAGTCACTGCTCGTGAACCATCGTACAAAAGTACCAAATTCGGATGGAATACTCAATGTACGTTGAAATCAGTAACTTATGTATGAAAAAGTCACTACTCGTGAACCATCATACAAAAGTACCAAATTCGGATGGAATACTCAATGTACGTTGAAATCAGTAACTTATGTATGAAAAAGTCACTACTCGTGAACCATCGTACAAAAGTACCAAATTCGGATGGAATACTCAATGTACGTTGAAATCAGTAACTTATGTATGAAAAAGTCACTACTCGTGAACCATCGTACAAAAGTACCAAATTCGGATGGAATACTCAATGTACGTTGAAATCAGTAACTTATGTATGAAAAAGTCACTACTCGTGAACCATCATACAAAAGTACCAAATTCGGATGGAATACTCAATGTACGTTGAAATCAGTAACTTATGTATGAAAAAGTCACTACTCGTGAACCATCGTACAAAAGTACCAAATTCGGATGGAATACTCAATGTACGTTGAAATCAGTAACTTATGTATGAAAAAGTCACTACTCGTGAACCATCGTACAAAAGTACCAAATTCGAATGGAATACTCAATGTACGTTGAAATCAGTAACTTATGTATGAAAAAGTCACTACTCGTGAACCATCATACAAAAGTACCAAATTCGGATGGAATACTCAATGTACGTTGAAATCAGTAACTTATGTATGAAAAAGTCACTACTCGTGAACCATCGTACAAAAGTACCAAATTCGGATGGAATACTCAATGTACGTTGAAATCAGTAACTTATGTATGAAAAAGTCACTACTCGTGAACCATCATACAAAAGTACCAAATTCGGATGGAATACTCAATGTACGTTGAAATCAGTAACTTATGTATGAAAAAGTCACTACTCTTGAACCATCGTACAAAAGTACCAAATTCGGATGGAATACTCAATGTACGTTGAAATCAGTAACTTATGTATGAAAAAGTCACTACTCGTGAACCATCATACAAAAGTACCAAATTCGGATGGAATACTCAATGTACGTTGAAATCAGTAACTTATGTATGAAAAAGTCACTACTCGTGAACCATCGTACAAAAGTACCAAATTCGGATGGAATACTCAATGTACGTTGAAATCAGTAACTTATGTATGAAAAAGTCACTACTCGTGAACCATCATACAAAAGTACCAAATTCGGATGGAATACTCAATGTACGTTGAAATCAGTAACTTATGTATGAAAAAGTCACTACTCGTGAACCATCGTACAAAAGTACCAAATTCGGATGGAATACTCAATGTACGTTGAAATCAGTAACTTATGTATGAAAAAGTCACTACTCGTGAACCATCGTACAAAAGTACCAAATTCGAATGGAATACTCAATGTACGTTGAAATCAGTAACTTATGTATGAAAAAGTCACTACTCGTGAACCATCATACAAAAGTACCAAATTCGGATGGAATACTCAATGTACGTTGAAATCAGTAACTTATGTATGAAAAAGTCACTACTCGTGAACCATCGTACAAAAGTACCAAATTCGGATGGAATACTCAATGTACGTTGAAATCAGTAACTTATGTATGAAAAAGTCACTACTCGTGAACCATCATACAAAAGTACCAAATTCGGATGGAATACTCAATGTACGTTGAAATCAGTAACTTATGTATGAAAAAGTCACTACTCTTGAACCATCGTACAAAAGTACCAAATTCGGATGGAATACTCAATGTACGTTGAAATCAGTAACTTATGTATGAAAAAGTCACTACTCGTGAACCATCATACAAAAGTACCAAATTCGGATGGAATACTCAATGTACGTTGAAATCAGTAACTTATGTATGAAAAAGTCACTACTCGTGAACCATCATACAAAAGTACCAAATTCGGATGGAATACTCAATGTACGTTGAAATCAGTAACTTATGTATGAAAAAGTCACTACTCGTGAACCATCATACAAAAGTACCAAATTCGGATGGAATACTCAATGTACGTTGAAATCAGTAACTTATGTATGAAAAAGTCACTACTCGTGAACCATCATACAAAAGTACCAAATTCGGATGGAATACTCAATGTACGTTGAAATCAGTAACTTATGTATGAAAAAGTCACTACTCGTGAACCATCGTACAAAAGTACCAAATTCGGATGGAATACTCAATGTACGTTGAAATCAGTAACTTATGTATGAAAAAGTCACTACTCGTGAACCATCGTACAAAAGTACCAAATTCGGATGGAATACTCAATGTACGTTGAAATCAGTAACTTATGTATGAAAAAGTCACTACTCGTGAACCATCATACAAAAGTACCAAATTCGGATGGAATACTCAATGTACGTTGAAATCAGTAACTTATGTATGAAAAAGTCACTACTCGTGAACCATCGTACAAAAGTACCAAATTCGGATGGAATACTCAATGTACGTTGAAATCAGTAACTTATGTATGAAAAAGTCACTACTCGTGAACCATCGTACAAAAGTACCAAATTCGAATGGAATACTCAATGTACGTTGAAATCAGTAACTTATGTATGAAAAAGTCACTACTCGTGAACCATCATACAAAAGTACCAAATTCGGATGGAATACTCAATGTACGTTGAAATCAGTAACTTATGTATGAAAAAGTCACTACTCGTGAACCATCGTACAAAAGTACCAAATTCGGATGGAATACTCAATGTACGTTGAAATCAGTAACTTATGTATGAAAAAGTCACTACTCGTGAACCATCATACAAAAGTACCAAATTCGGATGGAATACTCAATGTACGTTGAAATCAGTAACTTATGTATGAAAAAGTCACTACTCGTGAACCATCATACAAAAGTACCAAATTCGGATGGAATACTCAATGTTCATTGAAATCAGTAACTTATGTATGAAAAAGTCACTACTCGTGAACCATCGTACAAAAGTACCAAATTCGAATGGAATACTCAATGTACGTTGAAATCAGTAACTTATGTATGAAAAAGTCACTACTCGTGAACCATCGTACAAAAGTACCAAATTCGGATGGAATACTCAATGTACGTTGAAATCAGTAACTTATGTATGAAAAAGTCACTACTCGTGAACCATCATACAAAAGTTACCAATTCGGATGGAATACTCAATGTACGTTGAAATCAGTAACTTATGTATGAAAAAGTCACTACTCGTGAACCATCGTACAAAAGTACCAAATTCGATGGAATACTCAATGTACGTTGAAATCAGTAACTTATGTATGAAAAAGTCACTACTCGTGAACCATCATACAAAAGTACCAAATTCGGATGGAATACTCAATGTTCATTGAAATCAGTAACTTATGTATGAAAAAGTCACTACTCGTGAACCATCATACAAAAGTACCAAATTCGGATGGAATACTCAATGTACGTTGAAATCAGTAACTTATGTATGAAAAAGTCACTACTCGTGAACATCATACAAAAGTACCAAATTCGGATGTAATACTCAATGTACGTTGAAATCAGTAACTTATGTATGAAAAAGTCACTACTCGTGAACCATCATACAAAAGTACCAAATTCGGATGGAATACTCATTGTACGTTGAAATCAGTAACTTATGTATGAAAAAGTCACTACTCGTGAACCATCGTACAAAAGTACCAAATTCGGATGGAATACTCAATGTACGTTGAAATCAGTAACTTATGTATGAAAAAAGTCACTACTCGTGAACCATCGTACAAAAGTACCAAATTCGGATGGAATACTCAATGTACGTTGAAATCAGTAACTTATGTATGAAAAAGTCACTACTCGTGAACCATCGTACAAAAGTACCAAATTCGGATGGAATACTCAATGTTCATATGAAATCAGTAACTTATGTATGAAAAAGTCACTACTCGTAAACCATCGTACAAAAGTACCAAATTCGGATGAATACTCAATGTACGTTGAAATCAGTAACTTATGTATGAAAAAGTCACTACTCGTGAACCATCATACAAAAGTACCAAATTCGAATGAAATACTCAATGTACTTTGAAATCAGTAACTTATGTATGAAAAAGTCACTACTCGTGAACCCATCATACAAAAGTACCAAATTCGGATGGAATACTCAATGTTCATTGAAATCAGTAACTTATGTATGAAAAAGTCACTACTCGTGAACCTTCGTACAAAAGTACCAAATTCGGATGGAATACTCAATGTTCATTGAAATCAGTAACTTATGTATGAAAAAGTCACTACTCGTGAACCATCATACAAAAGTACCAAATTCGGATGGAATACTCAATGTACGTTGAAATCAGTAACTTTTGTATGAAAAAGTCACTACTCGTGAACCATCATACAAAAGTACCAAATTCGGATGGAATACTCAATGTACGTTGAAATCAGTAACTTTTGTATGAAAAAGTCACTACTCGTGAACCATCATACAAAAGTACCAAATTCGGATGGAATACTCAATGTACTTTGAAATCAGTAACTTATGTATGAAAAAGTCACTACTCGTGAACCATCGTACAAAAGTACCAAATTCGGATGGAATACTCAATGTTCATTGAAATCAGTAACTTATGTATGAAAAAGTCACTACTCGTGAACCATCATACAAAAGTACCAAATTCGGATGGAATACTCATTGTACGTTGAAATCAGTAACTTTTGTATGAAAAAGTCACTACTCGTGAACCATCGTACAAAAGTACCAAATTCGAATGAAATACTCAATGTACGTTGAAATCAGTAACTTATGTATGAAAAAGTCACTACTCGTGAACCATCATACAAAAGTACCAAATTCGGATGGAATACTCAATGTACGTTGAAATCAGTAACTTTTGTATGAAAAAGTCACTACTCGTGAACCATCATACAAAAGTACCAAATTCGGATGGAATACTCAATGTACGTTGAAATCAGTAACTTATGTATGAAAAAGTCACTACTCGTGAACCATCATACAAAAGTACCAAATTCGGATGGAATACTCAATGTACGTTGAAATCAGTAACTTTTGTATGAAAAAGTCACTACTCGTGAACCATCATACAAAAGTACCAAATTCGGATGGAATACTCAATGTACGTTGAAATCAGTAACTTATGTATGAAAAAGTCACTACTCGTGAACCATCGTACAAAAGTACCAAATTCGGATGGAATACTCAATGTACGTTGAAATCAGTAACTTATGTATGAAAAAGTCACTACTCGTAAACCATCATACAAAAGTACCAAATTCGGATGGAATACTCAATGTACGTTGAAATCAGTAACTTATGTATGAAAAAGTCACTGCTCGTGAACCATCGTACAAAAGTACCAAATTCGAATGAAATACTCAATGTACTTTGAAATCAGTAACTTATGTATGAAAAAGTCACTACTCGTGAACCATCATACAAAAGTACCAAATTCGGATGGAATACTCAATGTACGTTGAAATCAGTAACTTTTGTATGAAAAAGTCACTACTCGTGAACCATCATACAAAAGTACCAAATTCGGATGGAATACTCAATGTACGTTGAAATCAGTAACTTATGTATGAAAAAGTCACTACTCGTGAACCATCGTACAAAAGTACCAAATTCGGATGGAATACTCAATGTACGTTGAAATCAGTAACTTATGTATGAAAAAGTCACTACTCGTAAACCATCATACAAAAGTACCAAATTCGGATGGAATACTCAATGTACGTTGAAATCAGTAACTTATGTATGAAAAAGTCACTGCTCGTGAACCATCGTACAAAAGTACCAAATTCGAATGAAATACTCAATGTACTTTGAAATCAGTAACTTATGTATGAAAAAGTCACTACTCGTGAACCATCATACAAAAGTACCAAATTCGGATGGAATACTCAATGTACGTTGAAATCAGTAACTTATGTATGAAAAAGTCACTACTCGTGAACCATCGTACAAAAGTACCAAATTCGAATGAAATACTCAATGTACTTTGAAATCAGTAACTTTTGTATGAAAAAGTCACTTACTCGTGAACCATCATACAAAAGTACCAAATTCGGATGGAATACTCAATGTACGTTGAAATCAGTAACTTATGTATGAAAAAGTCACTACTCGTGAACCATCATACAAAAGTACCAAATTCGGATGGAATACTCAATGTACGTTGAAATCAGTAACTTATGTATGAAAAAGTCACTACTCGTAAACCATCATACAAAAGTACCAAATTCGGATGGAATACTCAATGTACTTGAAATCAGTAACTTATGTATGAAAAAGTCACTGCTCGTGAACCATCGTACAAAAGTACCAAATTCGAATGGAATACTCAATGTACGTTGAAATCAGTAACTTATGTATGAAAAAGTCACTGCTCGTGAACCATCGTACAAAAGTACCAAATTCGAATGGAATACTCAATGTACGTTGAAATCAGTAACTTATGTATGAAAAAGTCACTACTCGTGAACCATCTACAAAAGTACCAAATTCGAATGGAATACTCAATGTACGTTGAAATCAGTAACTTATGTATGAAAAAGTCACTGCTCGTGAACCATCGTACAAAAGTACCAAATTCGAATGGAATACTCAATGTACGTTGAAATCATTAACTTATGTATGAAAAAGTCACTACTCGTGAACCATCATACAAAAGTACCAAATTCGGATGGAATACTCAATGTACGTTGAAATCAGTAACTTATGTAATGAAAAAGTCACTACTCGTGAACCATCATACAAAAGTACCAAATTCGGATGGAATACTCAATGTTCATTGAAATCAGTAACTTATGTATGAAAAAGTCACTACTCGTGAACCATCGTACAAAAGTACCAAATTCGAATGAAATACTCAATGTACTTTGAAATCAGTAACTTATGTATGAAAAAGTCACTACTCGTGAACCATCATACAAAAGTACCAAATTCGGATGGAATACTCAATGTACTTTGAAATCAGTAACTTATGTATGAAAAAAGTCACTACTCGTGAACCATCATACAAAAGTACCAAATTCGGATGGAATACTCAATGTACTTTGAAATCAGTAACTTATGTATGAAAAAGTCACTACTCGTGAACCATCATACAAAAGTACCAAATTCGAATGAAATACTCAATGTACTTTGAAATCAGTAACTTATGTATGAAAAAGTCACTACTCGTGAACCATCATACAAAAGTACCAAATTCGGATGGAATACTCAATGTACGTTGAAATCAGTAACTTATGTATGAAAAAGTCACTGCTCGTGAACCATCATACAAAAGTACCAAATTCGGATGGAATACTCAATGTACGTTGAAATCAGTAACTTATGTATGAAAAAGTCACTGCTCGTGAACCATCGTACAAAAGTACCAAATTCGAATGGAATACTCAATGTACGTTGAAATCAGTAACTTATGTATGAAAAAGTCACTGCTCGTGAACCATCGTACAAAAGTACCAAATTCGAATGGAATACTCAATGTACGTTGAAATCAGTAACTTATGTATGAAAAAGTCACTACTCGTGAACCATCATACAAAAGTACCAAATTCGGATGGAATACTCAATGTACGTTGAAATCAGTAACTTATGTATGAAAAAGTCACTGCTCGTGAACCATCGTACAAAAGTACCAAATTCGGATGGAATACTCAATGTACGTTGAAATCAGTAACTTATGTATGAAAAAGTCACTACTCGTGAACCATCATACAAAAGTACCAAATTCGGATGGAATACTCAATGTACGTTGAAATCAGTAACTTATGTATGAAAAAGTCACTACTCGTGAACCATCGTACAAAAGTACCAAATTCGGATGGAATACTCAATGTACGTTGAAATCAGTAACTTATGTATGAAAAAGTCACTACTCGTGAACCATCGTACAAAAGTACCAAATTCGGATGGAATACTCAATGTACGTTGAAATCAGTAACTTATGTATGAAAAAGTCACTACTCGTGAACCATCATACAAAAGTACCAAATTCGGATGGAATACTCAATGTACGTTGAAATCAGTAACTTATGTATGAAAAAGTCACTACTCGTGAACCATCGTACAAAAGTACCAAATTCGGATGGAATACTCAATGTACGTTGAAATCAGTAACTTATGTATGAAAAAGTCACTACTCGTGAACCATCGTACAAAAGTACCAAATTCGGATGGAATACTCAATGTACGTTGAAATCAGTAACTTATGTATGAAAAAGTCACTACTCGTGAACCATCATACAAAAGTACCAAATTCGGATGGAATACTCAATGTACGTTGAAATCAGTAACTTATGTATGAAAAAGTCACTACTCGTGAACCATCGTACAAAAGTACCAAATTCGGATGGAATACTCAATGTACGTTGAAATCAGTAACTTATGTATGAAAAAGTCACTACTCGTGAACCATCATACAAAAGTACCAAATTCGGATGGAATACTCAATGTACGTTGAAATCAGTAACTTATGTATGAAAAAGTCACTACTCGTGAACCATCATACAAAAGTACCAAATTCGGATGGAATACTCAATGTACGTTGAAATCAGTAACTTATGTATGAAAAAGTCACTGCTCGTGAACCATCGTACAAAAGTACCAAATTCGGATGGAATACTCAATGTACGTTGAAATCAGTAACTTATGTATGAAAAAGTCACTGCTCGTGAACCATCGTACAAAAGTACCAAATTCGGATGGAATACTCAATGTACGTTGAAATCAGTAACTTATGTATGAAAAAGTCACTGCTCGTGAACCATCGTACAAAAGTACCAAATTCGGATGGAATACTCAATGTACGTTGAAATCAGTAACTTATGTATGAAAAAGTCACTACTCGTGAACCATCATACAAAAGTACCAAATTCGGATGGAATACTCAATGTACGTTGAAATCAGTAACTTATGTATGAAAAAGTCACTACTCGTGAACCATCGTACAAAAGTACCAAATTCGGATGGAATACTCAATGTACGTTGAAATCAGTAACTTATGTATGAAAAAGTCACTACTCGTGAACCATCATACAAAAGTACCAAATTCGGATGGAATACTCAATGTACGTTGAAATCAGTAACTTATGTATGAAAAAGTCACTACTCGTGAACCATCATACAAAAGTACCAAATTCGGATGGAATACTCAATGTACGTTGAAATCAGTAACTTATGTATGAAAAAGTCACTGCTCGTGAACCATCGTACAAAAGTACCAAATTCGGATGGAATACTCAATGTACGTTGAAATCAGTAACTTATGTATGAAAAAGTCACTGCTCGTGAACCATCGTACAAAAGTACCAAATTCGGATGGAATACTCAATGTACGTTGAAATCAGTAACTTATGTATGAAAAAGTCACTGCTCGTGAACCATCGTACAAAAGTACCAAATTCGGATGGAATACTCAATGTACGTTGAAATCAGTAACTTATGTATGAAAAAGTCACTACTCGTGAACCATCATACAAAAGTACCAAATTCGGATGGAATACTCAATGTACGTTGAAATCAGTAACTTATGTATGAAAAAGTCACTACTCGTGAACCATCGTACAAAAGTACCAAATTCGAATGGAATACTCAATGTACGTTGAAATCAGTAACTTATGTATGAAAAAGTCACTACTCGTGAACCATCGTACAAAAGTACCAAATTCGGATGGAATACTCAATGTACGTTGAAATCAGTAACTTATGTATGAAAAAGTCACTACTCGTGAACCATCATACAAAAGTACCAAATTCGGATGGAATACTCAATGTACGTTGAAATCAGTAACTTATGTATGAAAAAGTCACTGCTCGTGAACCATCGTACAAAAGTACCAAATTCGGATGGAATACTCAATGTACGTTGAAATCAGTAACTTATGTATGAAAAAGTCACTGCTCGTGAACCATCGTACAAAAGTACCAAATTCGGATGGAATACTCAATGTACGTTGAAATCAGTAACTTATGTATGAAAAAGTCACTACTCGTGAACCATCGTACAAAAGTACCAAATTCGAATGGAATACTCAATGTACGTTGAAATCAGTAACTTATGTATGAAAAAGTCACTACTCGTGAACCATCATACAAAAGTACCAAATTCGGATGGAATACTCAATGTACGTTGAAATCAGTAACTTATGTATGAAAAAGTCACTACTCGTGAACCATCGTACAAAAGTACCAAATTCGAATGGAATACTCAATGTACATTGAAATCAGTAACTCATGTATGAAAAAGTCACTACTCGTGAACCATCATACAAAAGTACCAAATTCGAATGGAATACTCAATGTACGTTGAAATCAGTAACTTATGTATGAAAAAGTCACTACTCGTGAACCATCATACACAAGTACCAAATTCGGATGGAATACTCAATGTACGTTGAAATCAGTAACTTATGTATGAAAAAGTCACTACTCGTGAACCATCATACAAAAGTACCAAATTCGGATGGAATACTCAATGTACGTTGAAATCAGTAACTTATGTATGAAAAAGTCACTACTCGTGAACCATCATACAAAAGTACCAAATTCGAATGGAATACTCAATGTACGTTGAAATCAGTAACTCATGTATGAAAAAGTCACTACTCGTGAACCATCATACAAAAGTACCCAATTCGAATGGAATACTCAATGTACGTTGAAATCAGTAACTTATGTATGAAAAAGTCACTACTCGTGAACCATCATACAAAAGTACCAAATTCGGATGGAATACTCAATGTACGTTGAAATCAGTAACTTATGTATGAAAAAGTCACTGCTCGTGAACCATCGTACAAAAGTACCAAATTCGGATGGAATACTCAATGTACGTTGAAATCAGTAACTTATGTATGAAAAAGTCACTGCTCGTGAACCATCGTACAAAAGTACCAAATTCGGATGGAATACTCAATGTACGTTGAAATCAGTAACTTATGTATGAAAAAGTCACTACTCGTGAACCATCATACAAAAGTACCAAATTCGGATGGAATACTCAATGTACGTTGAAATCAGTAACTTATGTATGAAAAAGTCACTACTCGTGAACCATCATACAAAAGTACCAAATTCGGATGGAATACTCAATGTACGTTGAAATCAGTAACTTATGTATGAAAAAGTCACTACTCGTGAACCATCATACAAAAGTACCAAATTCGAATGGAATACTCAATGTACGTTGAAATCAGTAACTCATGTATGAAAAAGTCACTACTCGTGAACCATCATACAAAAGTACCAAATTCGGATGGAATACTCAATGTACGTTGAAATCAGTAACTTATGTATGAAAAAGTCACTACTCGTGAACCATCGTACAAAAGTACCAAATTCGGATGGAATACTCAATGTACGTTGAAATCAGTAACTTATGTATGAAAAAGTCACTGCTCGTGAACCATCGTACAAAAGTACCAAATTCGGATGGAATACTCAATGTACGTTGAAATCAGTAACTTATGTATGAAAAAGTCACTACTCGTGAACCATCATACAAAAGTACCAAATTCGGATGGAATACTCAATGTACGTTGAAATCAGTAACTTATGTATGAAAAAGTCACTACTCGTGAACCATCGTACAAAAGTACCAAATTCGGATGGAATACTCAATGTACGTTGAAATCAGTAACTTATGTATGAAAAAGTCACTACTCGTGAACCATCATACAAAAGTACCAAATTCGAATGGAATACTCAATGTACGTTGAAATCAGTAACTCATGTATGAAAAAGTCACTACTCGTGAACCATCATACAAAAGTACCAAATTCGGATGGAATACTCAATGTACGTTGAAATCAGTAACTTATGTATGAAAAAGTCACTACTCGTGAACCATCATACAAAAGTACCAAATTCGGATGGAATACTCAATGTACGTTGAAATCAGTAACTTATGTATGAAAAAGTCACTACTCGTGAACCATCGTACAAAAGTACCAAATTCGGATGGAATACTCAATGTACGTTGAAATCAGTAACTTATGTATGAAAAAGTCACTGCTCGTGAACCATCGTACAAAAGTACCAAATTCGGATGGAATACTCAATGTACGTTGAAATCAGTAACTTATGTATGAAAAAGTCACTACTCGTGAACCATCGTACAAAAGTACCAAATTCGGATGGAATACTCAATGTACGTTGAAATCAGTAACTTATGTATGAAAAAGTCACTACTCGTGAACCATCATACAAAAGTACCAAATTCGAATGGAATACTCAATGTACGTTGAAATCAGTAACTCATGTATGAAAAAGTCACTACTCGTGAACCATCATACAAAAGTACCAAATTCGGATGGAATACTCAATGTACGTTGAAATCAGTAACTTATGTATGAAAAAGTCACTACTCGTGAACCATCATACAAAAGTACCAAATTCGGATGGAATACTCAATGTACGTTGAAATCAGTAACTTATGTATGAAAAAGTCACTACTCGTGAACCATCGTACAAAAGTACCAAATTCGGATGGAATACTCAATGTACGTTGAAATCAGTAACTTATGTATGAAAAAGTCACTGCTCGTGAACCATCGTACAAAAGTACCAAATTCGGATGGAATACTCAATGTACGTTGAAATCAGTAACTTATGTATGAAAAAGTCACTACTCGTGAACCATCATACAAAAGTACCAAATTCGGATGGAATACTCAATGTACGTTGAAATCAGTAACTTATGTATGAAAAAGTCACTACTCGTGAACCATCGTACAAAAGTACCAAATTCGGATGGAATACTCAATGTACGTTGAAATCAGTAACTTATGTATGAAAAAGTCACTACTCGTGAACCATCATACAAAAGTACCAAATTCGAATGGAATACTCAATGTACGTTAAAATCAGTAACTTATGTATGAAAAAGTCACTACTTGTGAACCATCGTACAAAAGTACCAAATTCGGATGGAATACTCAATGTACGTTGAAATCAGTAACTTATGTATGAAAAAGTCACTACTCGTGAACCATCGTACAAAAGTACCAAATTCGGATGGAATACTCAATGTTCATTGAAATCAGTAACTTATGTATGAAAAAGTCACTACTCGTGAACCATCATACAAAAGTACCAAATTCGGATGGAATACTCATTGTACGTTGAAATCAGTAACTTATGTATGAAAAAGTCACTACTCGTGAACCATCATACAAAAGTACCAAATTCGAATGGAATACTCAATGTACGTTGAAATCAGTAACTTATGTATGAAAAAGTCACTGCTCGTGAACCATCGTACAAAAGTACCAAATTCGGATGGAATACTCAATGTACGTTGAAATCAGTAACTTATGTATGAAAAAGTCACTACTCGTGAACCATCGTACAAAAGTACCAAATTCGAATGGAATACTCAATGTACGTTAAAATCAGTAACTTTTGTATGAAAAAGTCACTACTCGTGAACCATCGTACAAAAGTACCAAATTCGGATGGAATACTCAATGTACGTTGAAATCAGTAACTTATGTATGAAAAAGTCACTACTCGTGAACCATCGTACAAAAGTACCAAATTCGGATGGAATACTCAATGTTCATTGAAATCAGTAACTTATGTATGAAAAAGTCACTACTCGTGAACCATCATACAAAAGTACCAAATTCGGATGGAATACTCATTGTACGTTGAAATCAGTAACTTATGTATGAAAAAGTCACTACTCGTGAACCATCGTACAAAAGTACCCAATTCGGATGGAATACTCAATGTACGTTGAAATCAGTAACTTATGTATGAAAAAGTCACTACTCGTGAACCATCATACAAAAGTACCAAATTCGGATGTAATACTCAATGTACGTTGAAATCAGTAACTTATGTATGAAAAAGTCACTACTCGTGAACCATCGTACAAAAGTACCCAATTCGGATGGAATACTCAATGTACGTTGAAATCAGTAACTTATGTATGAAAAAGTCACTACTCGTGAACCATCGTACAAAAGTACCAAATTCGGATGGAATACTCAATGTTCATTGAAATCAGTAACTTATGTATGAAAAAGTCACTACTCGTGAACCATCATACAAAAGTACCAAATTCGGATGGAATACTCATTGTACGTTGAAATCAGTAACTTATGTATGAAAAAGTCACTACTCGTGAACCATCGTACAAAAGTACCAAATTCGGATGGAATACTCAATGTTCATTGAAATCAGTAACTTATGTATGAAAAAGTCACTACTCGTGAACCATCATACAAAAGTACCAAATTCGGATGGAATACTCAATGTACATTGAAATCAGTAACTTATGTATGAAAAAGTCACTACTCGTGAACCATCGTACAAAAGTACCAAATTCGGATGGAATACTCAATGTACGTTGAAATCAGTAACTTATGTATGAAAAAGTCACTACTCGTGAACCATCGTACAAAAGTACCAAATTCGGATGGAATACTCAATGTACGTTGAAATCAGTAACTTATGTATGAAAAAGTCACTACTCGTGAACCATCGTACAAAAGTACCAAATTCGGATGGAATACTCAATGTTCATTGAAATCAGTAACTTATGTATGAAAAAGTCACTACTCGTAAACCATCGTACAAAAGTACCAAATTCGGATGGAATACTCAATGTACGTTGAAATCAGTAACTTATGTATGAAAAAGTCACTACTCGTGAACCATCATACAAAAGTACCAAATTCGAATGAAATACTCAATGTACGTTGAAATCAGTAACTTATGTATGAAAAAGTCACTACTCGTGAACCATCGTACAAAAGTACCAAATTCGGATGGAATACTCAATGTACGTTGAAATCAGTAACTTATGTATGAAAAAGTCACTACTCGTGAACCATCATACAAAAGTACCAAATTCGGATGTAATACTCAATGTACTTTGAAATCAGTAACTTATGTATGAAAAAGTCACTACTCGTGAACCATCGTACAAAAGTACCAAATTCGGATGTAATACTCAATGTACGTTAAAATCAGTAACTTTTGTATGAAAAAGTCACTACTCGTGAACCATCGTACAAAAGTACCAAATTCGGATGGAATACTCAATGTACGTTGAAATCAGTAACTTATGTATGAAAAAGTCACTACTCGTGAACCATCGTACAAAAGTACCAAATTCGGATGTAATACTCAATGTACGTTGAAATCAGTAACTTATGTATGAAAAAGTCACTACTCGTGAACCATCGTACAAAAGTACCAAATTCGGATGGAATACTCAATGTACGTTGAAATCAGTAACTTATGTATGAAAAAGTCACTACTCGTGAACCATCGTACAAAAGTACCAAATTCGGATGGAATACTCAATGTTCATTGAAATCAGTAACTTATGTATGAAAAAGTCACTACTCGTAAACCATCGTACAAAAGTACCAAATTCGGATGGAATACTCATTGTACGTTGAAATCAGTAACTTATGTATGAAAAAGTCACTTCTCGTGAACCATCATACAAAAGTACCAAATTCGGATGGAATACTCATTGTACGTTGAAATCAGTAACTTATGTATGAAAAAGTCACTACTCGTGAACCATCGTACAAAAGTACCCAATTCGGATGGAATACTCAATGTACGTTGAAATCAGTAACTTATGTATGAAAAAGTCACTACTGGTGAACCATCATACAAAAGTACCAAATTCGGATGGAATACTCAATGTACGTTGAAATCAGTAACTTATGTATGAAAAAGTCACTTCTCGTGAACCATCATACAAAAGTACCAAATTCGGATGTAATACTCAATGTACGTTGAAATCAGTAACTTTTGTATGAAAAAGTCACTACTCGTGAACCATCGTACAAAAGTACCAAATTCGGATGGAATACTCAATGTACGTTGAAATCAGTAACTTATGTATGAAAAAGTCACTACTCGTGAACCATCGTACAAAAGTACCAAATTCGGATGGAATACTCAATGTACTTTGAAATCAGTAACTTATGTATGAAAAAGTCACTACTCGTGAACCATCGTACAAAAGTACCAAATTCGGATGTAATACTCAATGTACGTTAAAATCAGTAACTTTTGTATGAAAAAGTCACTACTCGTGAACCATCGTACAAAAGTACCAAATTCGGATGGAATACTCAATGTACGTTGAAATCAGTAACTTATGTATGAAAAAGTCACTACTCGTGAACCATCGTACAAAAGTACCAAATTCGGATGGAATACTCAATGTTCATTGAAATCAGTAACTTATGTATGAAAAAGTCACTACTCGTGAACCATCATACAAAAGTACCAAATTCGGATGGAATACTCATTGTACGTTGAAATCAGTAACTTATGTATGAAAAAGTCACTTCTCGTGAACCATCATACAAAAGTACCAAATTCGGATGGAATACTCATTGTACGTTGAAATCAGTAACTTATGTATGAAAAAGTCACTACTCGTGAACCATCGTACAAAAGTACCCAATTCGGATGGAATACTCAATGTACGTTGAAATCAGTAACTTATGTATGAAAAAGTCACTACTCGTGAACCATCATACAAAAGTACCAAATTCGGATGTAATACTCAATGTACTTTGAAATCAGTAACTTATGTATGAAAAAGTCACTACTCGTGAACCATCGTACAAAAGTACCAAATTCGGATGTAATACTCAATGTACGTTGAAATCAGTAACTTATGTATGAAAAAGTCACTACTCGTGAACCATCGTACAAAAGTACCAAATTCGAATGAAATACTCAATGTACTTTGAAATCAGTAACTTATGTATGAAAAAGTCACTGCTCGTGAACCATCGTACAAAAGTACCAAATTCGAATGAAATACTCAATGTACTTTGAAATCAGTAACTTATGTATGAAAAAGTCACTACTCGTGAACCATCATACAAAAGTACCAAATTCGGATGGAATACTCAATGTACTTTGAAATCAGTAACTTATGTATGAAAAAGTCACTACTCGTGAACCATCATACAAAAGTACCAAATTCGGATGGAATACTCAATGTACTTTGAAATCAGTAACTTATGTATGAAAAAGTCACTACTCGTGAACCATCGTACAAAAGTACCAAATTCGAATGAAATACTCAATGTACTTTGAAATCAGTAACTTTTGTATGAAAAAGTCACTACTCGTGAACCATCATACAAAAGTACCAAATTCGGATGGAATACTCAATGTACGTTGAAATCAGTAACTTATGTATGAAAAAGTCACTACTCGTGAACCATCGTACAAAAGTACCAAATTCGGATGGAATACTCAATGTTCATTGAAATCAGTAACTTATGTATGAAAAAGTCACTACTCGTAAACCATCGTACAAAAGTACCAAATTCGGATGGAATACTCAATGTACGTTGAAATCAGTAACTTATGTATGAAAAAGTCACTACTCGTGAACCATCGTACAAAAGTACCAAATTCGGATGGAATACTCAATGTTCATTGAAATCAGTAACTTATGTATGAAAAAGTCACTACTCGTGAACCATCATACAAAAGTACCAAATTCGGATGGAATACTCATTGTACTTTGAAATCAGTAACTTATGTATGAAAAAGTCACTACTCGTGAACCATCATACAAAAGTACCAAATTCGGATGGAATACTCAATGTACTTTGAAATCAGTAACTTATGTATGAAAAAGTCACTACTCGTGAACCATCGTACAAAAGTACCAAATTCGGATGGAATACTCAATGTTCATTGAAATCAGTAACTTATGTATGAAAAAGTCACTACTCGTAAACCATCGTACAAAAGTACCAAATTCGGATGGAATACTCAATGTACGTTGAAATCAGTAACTTATGTATGAAAAAGTCACTACTCGTGAACCATCGTACAAAAGTACCAAATTCGAATGGAATACTCAATGTACGTTGAAATCAGTAACTTTTGTATGAAAAAGTCACTACTCGTGAACCATCGTACAAAAGTACCAAATTCGAATGGAATAATCAATGTACGTTGAAATCAGTAACTTATGTATGAAAAAGTCACTACTCGTGAACCATCGTACAAAAGTACCAAATTCGGATGGAATACTCAATGTTCATTGAAATCAGTAACTTATGTATGAAAAAGTCACTACTCGTGAACCATCATACAAAAGTACCAAATTCGGATGGAATACTCATTGTACTTTGAAATCAGTAACTTATGTATGAAAAAGTCACTACTCGTGAACCATCATACAAAAGTACCAAATTCGGATGGAATACTCAATGTACTTTGAAATCAGTAACTTATGTATGAAAAAGTCACTACTCGTGAACCATCGTACAAAAGTACCAAATTCGGATGTAATACTCAATGTACGTTGAAATCAGTAACTTATGTATGAAAAAGTCACTACTCGTGAACCATCGTACAAAAGTACCAAATTCGAATGAAATACTCAATGTACTTTGAAATCAGTAACTTTTGTATGAAAAAGTCACTACTCGTGAACCATCGTACAAAAGTACCAAATTCGAATGAAATACTCAATGTACTTTGAAATCAGTAACTTATGTATGAAAAAGTCACTACTCGTGAACCATCATACAAAAGTACCAAATTCGGATGGAATACTCAATGTACTTTGAAATCAGTAACTTATGTATGAAAAAGTCACTACTCGTGAACCATCATACAAAAGTACCAAATTCGGATGGAATACTCAATGTACTTTGAAATCAGTAACTTATGTATGAAAAAGTCACTACTCGTGAACCATCGTACAAAAGTACCAAATTCGGATGTAATACTCAATGTACGTTGAAATCAGTAACTTATGTATGAAAAAGTCACTACTCGTGAACCATCGTACAAAAGTACCAAATTCGAATGAAATACTCAATGTACTTTGAAATCAGTAACTTATGTATGAAAAAGTCACTACTCGTGAACCATCATACAAAAGTACCAAATTCGGATGGAATACTCATTGTACTTTGAAATCAGTAACTTATGTATGAAAAAGTCACTACTCGTGAACCATCATACAAAAGTACCAAATTCGGATGGAATACTCAATGTACTTTGAAATCAGTAACTTATGTATGAAAAAGTCACTACTCGTGAACCATCATACAAAAGTACCAAATTCGGATGGAATACTCAATGTACTTTGAAATCAGTAACTTATGTATGAAAAAGTCACTACTCGTGAACCATCATACAAAAGTACCAAATTCGAATGAAATACTCAATGTACTTTGAAATCAGTAACTTTTGTATGAAAAAGTCACTACTCGTGAACCATCGTACAAAAGTACCAAATTCGGATGAAATTCTCAATGTACGTTGAAATCAGTAACTTATGTATGAAAAAGTCACTACTCGTGAACCATCGTACAAAAGTACCAAATTCGGATGGAATACTCAATGTACGTTGAAATCAGTAACTTATGTATGAAAAAGTCACTACTCGTGAACCATCGTACAAAAGTACCAAATTCGGATGGAATACTCAATGTACGTTGAAATCAGTAACTTATGTATGAAAAAGTCACTACTCGTGAACCATCGTACAAAAGTACCAAATTCGGATGGAATACTCAATGTACGTTGAAATCAGTAACTATTGTATGAAAAAGTCACTACTCGTGAACCATCATACAAAAGTACCAAATTCGGATGGAATACTCAATGTTCATTGAAATCAGTAACTTATGTATGAAAAAGTCACTACTCGTGAACCATCGTACAAAAGTACCAAATTCGGATGGAATACTCAATGTACGTTGAAATCAGTAACTTTTGTATGAAAAAGTCACTACTCGTGAACCATCGTACAAAAGTACCAAATTCGGATGGAATACTCAATGTACGTTGAAATCAGTAACTTATGTATGAAAAAGTCACTACTCGTGAACCATCGTACAAAAGTACCAAATTCGGATGGAATACTCAATGTACGTTGAAATCAGTAACTTATGTATGAAAAAGTCACTACTCGTGAACCATCGTACAAAAGTACCAAATTCGGATGGAATACTCAATGTACGTTGAAATCAGTAACTTATGTATGAAAAAGTCACTACTCGTGAACCATCATACAAAAGTACCAAATTCGGATGGAATACTCATTGTACGTTGAAATCAGTAACTTTTGTATGAAAAAGTCACTACTCGTGAACCATCGTACAAAAGTACCAAATTCGGATGGAATAATCAATGTACGTTGAAATCAGTAACTTATGTATGAAAAAGTCACTACTCGTGAACCATCGTACAAAAGTACCAAATTCGAATGGAATACTCAATGTACGTTGAAATCAGTAACTTATGTATGAAAAAGTCACTACTCGTGAACCATCGTACAAAAGTACCAAATTCGGATGGAATACTCAATGTACGTTGAAATCAGTAACTTATGTATGAAAAAGTCACTACTCGTGAACCATCGTACAAAAGTACCAAATTCGGATGGAATACTCAATGTACGTTGAAATCAGTAACTTATGTATGAAAAAGTCACTACTCGTGAACCATCATACAAAAGTACCAAATTCGGATGGAATACTCAATGTTCATTGAAATCAGTAACTTATGTATGAAAAAGTCACTACTCGTGAACCATCGTACAAAAGTACCAAATTCGGATGGAATAATCAATGTACGTTGAAATCAGTAACTTATGTATGAAAAAGTCACTACTCGTGAACCATCGTACAAAAGTACCAAATTCGAATGGAATACTCAATGTATGTTGAAATCAGTAACTTATGTATGAAAAAGTCACTACTCGTGAACCATTATACAAAAGTACCAAATTCGGATGGAATACTCAATGTACGTTGAAATCAGTAACTTATGTATGAAAAAGTCACTACTCGTGAACCATCGTACAAAAGTACCAAATTCGGATGGAATACTCAATGTACGTTGAAATCAGTAACTTATGTATGAAAAAGTCACTACTCGTGAACCATCATACAAAAGTACCAAATTCGGATGGAATACTCATTGTACGTTGAAATCAGTAACTTTTGTATGAAAAAGTCACTACTCGTGAACCATCGTACAAAAGTACCAAATTCGGATGGAATAATCAATGTACGTTGAAATCAGTAACTTATGTATGAAAAAGTCACTACTCGTGAACCATCGTACAAAAGTACCAAATTCGAATGGAATACTCAATGTACGTTGAAATCAGTAACTTATGTATGAAAAAGTCACTACTCGTGAACCATCGTACAAAAGTACCAAATTCGGATGGAATACTCAATGTACGTTGAAATCAGTAACTTATGTATGAAAAAGTCACTACTCGTGAACCATCGTACAAAAGTACCAAATTCGGATGGAATACTCAATGTACGTTGAAATCAGTAACTTATGTATGAAAAAGTCACTACTCGTGAACCATCATACAAAAGTACCAAATTCGGATGGAATACTCAATGTTCATTGAAATCAGTAACTTATGTATGAAAAAGTCACTACTCGTGAACCATCGTACAAAAGTACCAAATTCGGATGGAATAATCAATGTACGTTGAAATCAGTAACTTATGTATGAAAAAGTCACTACTCGTGAACCATCGTACAAAAGTACCAAATTCGAATGGAATACTCAATGTATGTTGAAATCAGTAACTTATGTATGAAAAAGTCACTACTCGTGAACCATTATACAAAAGTACCAAATTCGGATGGAATACTCAATGTACGTTGAAATCAGTAACTTATGTATGAAAAAGTCACTACTCGTGAACCATCGTACAAAAGTACCAAATTCGGATGGAATACTCATTGTACGTTGAAATCAGTAACTTTTGTATGAAAAAGTCACTACTCGTGAACCATCATACAAAAGTACCAAATTCGGATGGAATACTCAATGTTCATTGAAATCAGTAACTTATGTATGAAAAAGTCACTACTCGTGAACCATCGTACAAAAGTACCAAATTCGAATGAAATACTCAATGTACTTTGAAATTAGTAACTTATGTATGAAAAAGTCACTACTCGTGAACCATCATACAAAAGTACCAAATTCGGATGGAATACTCAATGTACTTTGAAATCAGTAACTTATGTATGAAAAAGTCACTACTCGTGAACCATCATACAAAAGTACCAAATTCGAATGGAATAATCAATGTACGTTGAAATCAGTAACTTATGTATGAAAAAGTCACTACTCGTGAACCATCGTACAAAAGTACCAAATTCGGATGGAATACTCATTGTACGTTGAAATCAGTAACTTTTGTATGAAAAAGTCACTACTCGTGAACCATCGTACAAAAGTACCAAATTCGAATGGAATAATCAATGTACGTTGAAATCAGTAACTTTTGTATGAAAAAGTCACTACTCGTGAACCATCATACAAAAGTACCAAATTCGGATGGAATACTCAATGTTCATTGAAATCAGTAACTTATGTATGAAAAAGTCACTACTCGTGAACCATCGTACAAAAGTACCAAATTCGGATGGAATACTCATTGTACGTTGAAATCAGTAACTTCTGTATGAAAAAGTCACTACTCGTGAACCATCGTACAAAAGTACCAAATTCGGATGGAATACTCAATGTACGTTGAAATCAGTAACTAATGTATGAAAAAGTCACTACTCGTGAACCATCGTACAAAAGTACCAAATTCGGATGGAATACTCAATGTACGTTGAAATCAGTAACTTATGTATGAAAAAGTCACTACTCGTGAACCATCGTACAAAAGTACCAAATTCGGATGGAATACTCAATGTTCATTGAAATCAGTAACTTATGTATGAAAAAGTCACTACTCGTAAACCATCGTACAAAAGTACCAAATTCGAATGAAATACTCAATGTACTTTGAAATCAGTAACTTATGTATGAAAAAGTCACTACTCGTGAACCATCATACAAAAGTACCAAATTCGGATGGAATACTCAATGTTCATTGAAATCAGTAACTTATGTATGAAAAAGTCACTACTCGTGAACCATCGTACAAAAGTACCAAATTCGAATGAAATACTCAATGTACTTTGAAATTAGTAACTTATGTATGAAAAAGTCACTACTCGTGAACCATCATACAAAAGTACCAAATTCGGATGGAATACTCAATGTACTTTGAAATCAGTAACTTATGTATGAAAAAGTCACTACTCGTGAACCATCATACAAAAGTACCAAATTCGAATGGAATAATCAATGTACGTTGAAATCAGTAACTTATGTATGAAAAAGTCACTACTCGTGAACCATCGTACAAAAGTACCAAATTCGGATGGAATACTCATTGTACGTTGAAATCAGTAACTTTTGTATGAAAAAGTCACTACTCGTGAACCATCGTACAAAAGTACCAAATTCGGATGGAATACTCAATGTACGTTGAAATCAGTAACTTATGTATGAAAAAGTCACTACTCGTGAACCATCGTACAAAAGTACCAAATTCGGATGGAATAATCAATGTACGTTGAAATCAGTAAATTTTGTATGAAAAAGTCACTACTCGTGAACCATCGTACAAAAGTACCAAATTCGAATGGAATACTCAATGTACGTTGAAATCAGTAACTTTTGTATGAAAAAGTCACTACTCGTGAACCATCGTACAAAAGTACCAAATTCGGATGGAATACTCAATGTTCATTGAAATCAGTAACTTATGTATGAAAAAGTCACTACTCGTGAACCATCGTACAAAAGTACCAAATTCGAATGAAATACTCAATGTACTTTGAAATTAGTAACTTATGTATGAAAAAGTCACTACTCGTGAACCATCATACAAAAGTACCAAATTCGGATGGAATACTCAATGTACTTTGAAATCAGTAACTTATGTATGAAAAAGTCACTACTCGTGAACCATCATACAAAAGTACCAAATTCGAATGGAATAATCAATGTACGTTGAAATCAGTAACTTATGTATGAAAAAGTCACTACTCGTGAACCATCGTACAAAAGTACCAAATTCGAATGGAATAATCAATGTACGTTGAAATCAGTAACTTTTGTATGAAAAAGTCACTACTCGTGAACCATCGTACAAAAGTACCAAATTCGGATGGAATACTCATTGTACGTTGAAAACAGTAACTTATGTATGAAAAAGTCACTACTCGTGAACCATCGTACAAAAGTACCAAATTCGGATGGAATAATCAATGTACGTTGAAATCAGTAAATTTTGTATGAAAAAGTCACTACTCGTGAACCATCGTACAAAAGTACCAAATTCGAATGGAATACTCAATGTACGTTGAAATCAGTAACTTTTGTATGAAAAAGTCACTACTCGTGAACCATCGTACAAAAGTACCAAATTCGAATGGAATACTCAATGTACGTTGAAATCAGTAACTTTTGTATGAAAAAGTCACTACTCGTGAACCATCGTACAAAAGTACCAAATTCGGATGGAATACTCATTGTACGTTGAAATCAGTAACTTTTGTATGAAAAAGTCACTACTCGTGAACCATCGTACAAAAGTACCAAATTCGGATGGAATAATCAATGTACGTTGAAATCAGTAAATTTTGTATGAAAAAGTCACTACTCGTGAACCATCGTACAAAAGTACCAAATTCGGATGGAATACTCATTGTACGTTGAAATCAGTAAATTTTGTATGAAAAAGTCACTACTCGTGAACCATCGTACAAAAGTACCAAATTCGAATGGAATACTCAATGTACGTTGAAATCAGTAACTTTTGTATGAAAAAGTCACTACTCGTGAACCATCGTACAAAAGTACCAAATTCGGATGGAATACTCATTGTACGTTGAAATCAGTAACTTTTGTATGAAAAAGTCACTACTCGTGAACCATCGTACAAAAGTACCAAATTCGGATGGAATACTCATTGTACGTTGAAATCAGTAACTTATGTATGAAAAAGTCACTACTCGTGAACCATCATACAAAAGTACCAAATTCGGATGGAATACTCAATGTACTTTGAAATCAGTAACTTATGTATGAAAAAGTCACTACTCGTGAACCATCATACAAAAGTACCAAATTCGAATGGAATACTCAATGTACGTTGAAATCAGTAACTTTTGTATGAAAAAGTCACTACTCGTGAACCATCGTACAAAAGTACCAAATTCGAATGGAATACTCAATGTACGTTGAAATCAGTAACTTTTGTATGAAAAAGTCACTACTCGTGAACCATCGTACAAAAGTACCAAATTCGGATGGAATACTCATTGTACGTTGAAAACAGTAACTTATGTATGAAAAAGTCACTACTCGTGAACCATCGTACAAAAGTACCAAATTCGGATGGAATAATCAATGTACGTTGAAATCAGTAAATTTTGTATGAAAAAGTCACTACTCGTGAACCATCGTACAAAAGTACCAAATTCGAATGGAATACTCAATGTACGTTGAAATCAGTAACTTTTGTATGAAAAAGTCACTACTCGTGAACCATCGTACAAAAGTACCAAATTCGGATGGAATACTCATTGTACGTTGAAATCAGTAACTTTTGTATGAAAAAGTCACTACTCGTGAACCATCGTACAAAAGTACCAAATTCGGATGGAATACTCATTGTACGTTGAAATCAGTAACTTATGTATGAAAAAGTCACTACTCGTGAACCATCATACAAAAGTACCAAATTCGGATGGAATACTCAATGTACTTTGAAATCAGTAACTTATGTATGAAAAAGTCACTACTCGTGAACCATCATACAAAAGTACCAAATTCGAATGGAATACTCAATGTACGTTGAAATCAGTAACTTTTGTATGAAAAAGTCACTACTCGTGAACCATCGTACAAAAGTACCAAATTCGAATGGAATACTCAATGTACGTTGAAATCAGTAACTTTTGTATGAAAAAGTCACTACTCGTGAACCATCGTACAAAAGTACCAAATTCGGATGGAATACTCATTGTACGTTGAAAACAGTAACTTATGTATGAAAAAGTCACTACTCGTGAACCATCGTACAAAAGTACCAAATTCGGATGGAATACTCAATGTACGTTGAAATCAGTAACTTTTGTATGAAAAAGTCACTACTCGTGAACCATCGTACAAAAGTACCAAATTCGGATGGAATACTCATTGTACGTTGAAATCAGTAACTTTTGTATGAAAAAGTCACTACTCGTGAACCATCGTACAAAAGTACCAAATTCGGATGGAATACTCATTGTACGTTGAAATCAGTAACTTTTGTATGAAAAAGTCACTACTCGTGAACCATCATACAAAAGTACCAAATTCGGATGGAATACTCAATGTACTTTGAAATCAGTAACTTATGTATGAAAAAGTCACTACTCGTGAACCATCATACAAAAGTACCAAATTCGAATGGAATACTCAATGTACGTTGAAATCAGTAACTTTTGTATGAAAAAGTCACTACTCGTGAACCATCGTACAAAAGTACCAAATTCGAATGGAATACTCAATGTACGTTGAAATCAGTAACTTTTGTATGAAAAAGTCACTACTCGTGAACCATCGTACAAAAGTACCAAATTCGGATGGAATACTCAATGTATGTTGAAATCAGTAACTTATGTATGAAAAAGTCACTACTCGTGAACCATCATACAAAAGTACCAAATTCGGATGGAATACTCAATGTATGTTGAAATCAGTAACTTATGTATGAAAAAGTCACTACTCGTGAACCATCATACAAAAGTACCAAATTCGGATGGAATACTCAATGTATGTTGAAATCAGTAACTTATGTATGAAAAAGTCACTACTCTTGAACCATCATACAAAAGTACCACATTCGGATGGAATACTCAATGTATGTTTAAATCAGTAACTTATGTATGAAAAAGTCACTACTCGTGAACCATCATACAAAAGTACCAAATTCGGATGGAATACTCAATGTATGTTGAAATCAGTAACTTATGTATGAAAAAGTCACTACTCGTGAACCATCATACAAAAGTACCACATTCGGATGGAATACTCAATGTATGTTGAAATCAGTAACTTATGTATGAAAAAGTCACTACTCGTGAACCATCATACAAAAGTACCAAATTCGGATGGAATACTCAATGTATGTTGAAATCAGTAACTTATGTATGAAAAAGTCACTACTCGTGAACCATCGTACAAAAGTACCAAATTCGGATGGAATACTCAATGTATGTTGAAATCAGTAACTTATGTATGAAAAAGTCACTACTCTTGAACCATCATACAAAAGTACCACATTCGGATGGAATACTCAATGTATGTTTAAATCAGTAACTTATGTATGAAAAAGTCACTACTCGTGAACCATCATACAAAAGTACCAAATTCGGATGGAATACTCAATGTATGTTGAAATCAGTAACTTATGTATGAAAAAGTCACTACTCGTGAACCATCATACAAAAGTACCAAATTCGGATGGAATACTCAATGTATGTTGAAATCAGTAACTTATGTATGAAAAAGTCACTACTCGTGAACCATCGTACAAAAGTACCACATTCGGATGGAATACTCAATGTACGTTGAAATCAGTAACTTATGTATGAAAAAGTCACTACTCGTGAACCATCATACAAAAGTACCAAATTCGGATGGAATACTCAATGTATGTTGAAATCAGTAACTTATGTATGAAAAAGTCACTACTCGTGAACCATCATACAAAAGTACCACATTCGGATGGAATACTCAATGTATGTTGAAATCAGTAACTTATGTATGAAAAAGTCACTACTCGTGAACCATCGTACAAAAGTACCAAATTCGGATGGAATACTCAATGTATGTTGAAATCAGTAACTTATGTATGAAAAAGTAACTACTCGTGAACCATCGTACAAAAGTACCACATTCGGATGGAATACTCAATGTACGTTGAAATCAGTAACTTTTGTATGAAAAAGTCACTACTCGTGAACCATCATACAAAAGTACCACATTCGGATGGAATACTCAATGTATGTTGAAATCAGTAACTTATGTATGAAAAAGTCACTACTCGTGAACCATCGTACAAAAGTACCAAATTCGGATGGAATACTCAATGTATGTTGAAATCAGTAACTTATGTATGAAAAAGTCACTACTCGTGAACCATCATACAAAAGTACCAAATTCGAATGGAATACTCAATGTATGTTGCAATCAGTAACTTATGTATGAAAAAGTCACTACTCGTGAACCATCGTACAAAAGTACCAAATTCGGATGGAATACTCAATGTATGTTGAAATCAGTAACTTATGTATGAAAAAGTCACTACTCGTGAACCATCGTACAAAAGTACCAAATTCGGATGGAATACTCAATGTTCATTGAAATCAGTAACTTATGTATGAAAAAGTCACTACTCGTGAACCATCATACAAAAGTACCAAATTCGGATGGAATACTCAATGTATGTTGCAATCAGTAACTTATGTATGAAAAAGTCACTACTCGTGAACCATCATACAAAAGTACCAAATTCGGATGGAATACTCAATGTATGTTGAAATCAGTAACTTATGTATGAAAAAGTCACTACTCGTGAACCATCATACAAAAGTACCACATTCGGATGGAATACTCAATGTACGTTGAAATCAGTAACTTATGTATGAAAAAGTCACTACTCGTGAACCATCATACAAAAGTACCAAATTCGGATGGAATACTCAATGTATGTTGAAATCAGTAACTTATGTATGAAAAAGTCACTACTCGTGAACCATCATACAAAAGTACCAAATTCGGATGGAATACTCAATGTGTGTTGAAATCAGTAACTTATGTATGAAAAAGTCACTACTCGTGAACCATCATACAAAAGTACCACATTCGGATGGAATACTCAATGTACGTTGAAATCAGTAACTTATGTATGAAAAAGTCACTACTCGTGAACCATCATACAAAAGTACCAAATTCGGATGGAATACTCAATGTATGTTGAAATCAGTAACTTATGTATGAAAAAGTCACTACTCGTGAACCATCATACAAAAGTACCAAATTCGGATGGAATACTCAATGTATGTTGAAATCAGTAACTTATGTATGAAAAAGTCACTACTCGTGAACCATCATACAAAAGTACCACATTCGGATGGAATACTCAATGTACGTTGAAATCAGTAACTTATGTATGAAAAAGTCACTACTCGTGAACCATCATACAAAAGTACCAAATTCGGATGGAATACTCAATGTATGTTGAAATCAGTAACTTATGTATGAAAAAGTCACTACTCGTGAACCATCATACAAAAGTACCACATTCGGATGGAATACTCAATGTACGTTGAAATCAGTAACTTATGTATGAAAAAGTCACTACTCGTGAACCATCATACAAAAGTACCAAATTCGGATGGAATACTCAATGTATGTTGAAATCAGTAACTTATGTATGAAAAAGTCACTACTCGTGAACCATCATACAAAAGTACCAAATTCGGATGGAATACTCAATGTATGTTGAAATCAGTAACTTATGTATGAAAAAGTCACTACTCGTGAACCATCATACAAAAGTACCAAATTCGGATGGAATACTCAATGTATGTTGAAATCAGTAACTTATGTATGAAAAAGTCACTACTCGTGAACCATCATACAAAAGTACCACATTCGGATGGAATACTCAATGTACGTTGAAATCAGTAACTTATGTATGAAAAAGTCACTACTCGTGAACCATCATACAAAAGTACCAAATTCGGATGGAATACTCAATGTATGTTGAAATCAGTAACTTATGTATGAAAAAGTCACTACTCGTGAACCATCATACAAAAGTACCAAATTCGGATGGAATACTCAATGTATGTTGAAATCAGTAACTTATGTATGAAAAAGTCACTACTCGTGAACCATCATACAAAAGTACCAAATTCGGATGGAATACTCAATGTATGTTGAAATCAGTAACTTATGTATGAAAAAGTCACTACTCGTGAACCATCATACAAAAGTACCAAATTCGGATGGAATACTCAATGTATGTTGAAATCAGTAACTTATGTATGAAAAAGTCACTACTCGTGAACCATCATACAAAAGTACCAAATTCGGATGGAATACTCAATGTATGTTGAAATCAGTAACTTATGTATGAAAAAGTCACTACTCGTGAACCATCATACAAAAGTACCAAATTCGGATGGAATACTCAATGTATGTTGAAATCAGTAACTTATGTATGAAAAAGTCACTACTCGTGAACCATCATACAAAAGTACCAAATTCGGATGGAATACTCAATGTATGTTGAAATCAGTAACTTATGTATGAAAAAGTCACTACTCGTGAACCATCATACAAAAGTACCACATTCGGATGGAATACTCAATGTACGTTGAAATCAGTAACTTATGTATGAAAAAGTCACTACTCGTGAACCATCATACAAAAGTACCAAATTCGGATGGAATACTCAATGTATGTTGAAATCAGTAACTTATGTATGAAAAAGTCACTACTCGTGAACCATCATACAAAAGTACCACATTCGGATGGAATACTCAATGTACGTTGAAATCAGTAACTTATGTATGAAAAAGTCACTACTCGTGAACCATCATACAAAAGTACCAAATTCGGATGGAATACTCAATGTATGTTGAAATCAGTAACTTATGTATGAAAAAGTCACTACTCGTGAACCATCATACAAAAGTACCAAATTCGGATGGAATACTCAATGTATGTTGAAATCAGTAACTTATGTATGAAAAAGTCACTACTCGTGAACCATCATACAAAAGTACCAAATTCGGATGGAATACTCAATGTATGTTGAAATCAGTAACTTATGTATGAAAAAGTCACTACTCGTGAACCATCATACAAAAGTACCACATTCGGATGGAATACTCAATGTACGTTGAAATCAGTAACTTATGTATGAAAAAGTCACTACTCGTGAACCATCATACAAAAGTACCAAATTCGGATGGAATACTCAATGTATGTTGAAATCAGTAACTTATGTATGAAAAAGTCACTACTCGTGAACCATCATACAAAAGTACCAAATTCGGATGGAATACTCAATGTATGTTGAAATCAGTAACTTATGTATGAAAAAGTCACTACTCGTGAACCATCATACAAAAGTACCAAATTCGGATGGAATACTCAATGTATGTTGAAATCAGTAACTTATGTATGAAAAAGTCACTACTCGTGAACCATCATACAAAAGTACCAAATTCGGATGGAATACTCAATGTACGTTGAAATCAGTAACTTATGTATGAAAAAGTCACTACTCGTGAACCATCATACAAAAGTACCAAATTCGGATGGAATACTCAATGTACGTTGAAATCAGTAACTTATGTATGAAAAAGTCACTACTCGTGAACCATCATACAAAAGTACCAAATTCGGATGGAATACTCAATGTATGTTGAAATCAGTAACTTATGTATGAAAAAGTCACTACTCGTGAACCATCATACAAAAGTACCACATTCGGATGGAATACTCAATGTACGTTGAAATCAGTAACTTATGTATGAAAAAGTCACTACTCGTGAACCATCATACAAAAGTACCAAATTCGGATGGAATACTCAATGTATGTTGAAATCAGTAACTTATGTATGAAAAAGTCACTACTCGTGAACCATCATACAAAAGTACCAAATTCGGATGGAATACTCAATGTATGTTGAAATCAGTAACTTATGTATGAAAAAGTCACTACTCGTGAACCATCATACAAAAGTACCACATTCGGATGGAATACTCAATGTACGTTGAAATCAGTAACTTATGTATGAAAAAGTCACTACTCGTGAACCATCATACAAAAGTACCAAATTCGGATGGAATACTCAATGTATGTTGAAATCAGTAACTTATGTATGAAAAAGTCACTACTCGTGAACCATCATACAAAAGTACCAAATTCGGATGGAATACTCAATGTATGTTGAAATCAGTAACTTATGTATGAAAAAGTCACTACTCGTGAACCATCATACAAAAGTACCACATTCGGATGGAATACTCAATGTACGTTGAAATCAGTAACTTATGTATGAAAAAGTCACTACTCGTGAACCATCATACAAAAGTACCAAATTCGGATGGAATACTCAATGTATGTTGAAATCAGTAACTTATGTATGAAAAAGTCACTACTCGTGAACCATCATACAAAAGTACCAAATTCGAATGGAATACTCCATGTATGTTGCAATCAGTAACTTATGTATGAAAAAGTAACTACTCGTGAACCATCGTACAAAAGTACCAAATTCGGATGGAATACTCAATGTTCATTGAAATCAGTAACTTATGTATGAAAAAGTCACTACTCGTGAACCATCATACAAAAGTACCAAATTCGGATGGAATACTCAATGTATGTTGAAATCAGTAACTTATGTATGAAAAAGTCACTACTCGTGAACCATCGTACAAAAGTACCAAATTCGGATGGAATACTCAATGTATGTTGAAATCAGTAACTTATGTATGAAAAAGTCACTACTCGTGAACCATCGTACAAAAGTACCAAATTCGGATGGAATACTCAATGTATGTTGAAATCAGTAACTTATGTATGAAAAAGTCACTACTCGTGAACCATCATACAAAAGTACCACATTCGGATGGAATACTCAATGTATGTTGAAATCAGTAACTTATGTATGAAAAAGTCACTACTCGTGAACCATCGTACAAAAGTACCAAATTCGGATGGAATACTCAATGTATGTTGAAATCAGTAACTTATGTATGAAAAAGTCACTACTCGTGAACCATCATACAAAAGTACCAAATTCGGATGGAATACTCAATGTATGTTGAAATCAGTAACTTATGTATGAAAAAGTCACTACTCGTGAACCATCGTACAAAAGTACCAAATTCGGATGGAATACTCAATGTATGTTGAAATCAGTAACTTATGTATGAAAAAGTCACTACTCGTGAACCATCGTACAAAAGTACCAAATTCGGATGGAATACTCAATGTATGTTGAAATCAGTAACTTATGTATGAAAAAGTCACTACTCGTGAACCATCATACAAAAGTACCAAATTCGAATGGAATACTCAATGTACGTTGAAATCAGTAACTTATGTATGAAAAAGTCACTACTCGTGAACCATCGTACAAAAGTACCAAATTCGGATGGAATACTCAATGTATGTTGAAATCAGTAACTTATGTATGAAAAAGTCACTACTCGTGAACCATCGTACAAAAGTACCAAATTCGAATGGAATACTCAATGTACGTTGAAATCAGTAACTTATGTATGAAAAAGTCACTACTCGTGAACCATCATACAAAAGTACCACATTCGGATGGAATACTCAATGTACTTTGAAATCAGTAACTTATGTATGAAAAAGTCACTACTCGTGAACCATCGTACAAAAGTACCAAATTCGGATGGAATACTCAATGTATGTTGAAATCAGTAACTTATGTATGAAAAAGTCACTACTCGTGAACCATCGTACAAAAGTACCAAATTCGAATGGAATACTCAATGTACGTTGAAATCAGTAACTTATGTATGAAAAAGTCACTACTCGTGAACCATCGTACAAAAGTACCAAATTCGGATGGAATACTCAATGTACGTTGAAATCAGTAACTTATGTATGAAAAAGTCACTACTCGTGAACCATCGTACAAAAGTACCAAATTCGGATGGAATACTCAATGTATGTTGAAATCAGTAACTTATGTATGAAAAAGTCACTACTCGTGAACCATCATACAAAAGTACCACATTCGGATGGAATACTCAATGTATGTTGAAATCAGTAACTTATGTATGAAAAAGTCACTACTCGTGAACCATCATACAAAAGTACCAAATTCGGATGGAATACTCAATGTTCATTGAAATCAGTAACTTATGTATGAAAAAGTCACTACTCTTGAACCATCATACAAAAGTACCAAATTCGGATGGAATACTCAATGTACGTTGAAATCAGTAACTTATGTATGAAAAAGTCACTACTCGTGAACCATCATACAAAAGTACCAAATTCGAATGGAATACTCAATGTATGTTGAAATCAGTAACTTATGTATGAAAAAGTCACTACTCGTGAACCATCATACAAAAGTACCAAATTCGAATGGAATACTCAATGTACGTTGAAATCAGTAACTTATGTATGAAAAAGTCACTACTCGTGAACCATCGTACAAAAGTACCAAATTCGGATGGAATACTCAATGTATGTTGAAATCAGTAACTTATGTATGAAAAAGTCACTACTCGTGAACCATCGTACAAAAGTACCAAATTCGAATGGAATACTCAATGTACGTTGAAATCAGTAACTTATGTATGAAAAAGTCACTACTCGTGAACCATCATACAAAAGTACCACATTCGGATGGAATACTCAATGTATGTTGAAATCAGTAACTTATGTATGAAAAAGTCACTACTCGTGAACCATCATACAAAAGTACCAAATTCGGATGGAATACTCAATGTTCATTGAAATCAGTAACTTATGTATGAAAAAGTCACTACTCTTGAACCATCATACAAAAGTACCAAATTCGGATGGAATACTCAATGTATGTTGAAATCAGTAACTTATGTATGAAAAAGTCACTACTCGTGAACCATCATACAAAAGTACCAAATTCGAATGGAATACTCAATGTATGTTGCAATCAGTAACTTATGTATGAAAAAGTCACTACTCGTGAACCATCATACAAAAGTACCAAATTCGAATGGAATACTCAATGTACGTTGAAATCAGTAACTTATGTATGAAAAAGTCACTACTCGTGAACCATCGTACAAAAGTACCAAATTCGGATGGAATACTCAATGTACGTTGAAATCAGTAACTTATGTATGAAAAAGTCACTACTCGTGAACCATCATACAAAAGTACCAAATTCGGATGGAATACTCAATGTACGTTGAAATCAGTAACTTATGTATGAAAAAGTCACTACTCGTGAACCATCATACAAAAGTACCAAATTCGGATGGAATACTCAATGTATGTTGAAATCAGTAACTTATGTATGAAAAAGTCACTACTCGTGAACCATCATACAAAAGTACCAAATTCGGATGGAATACTCAATGTACGTTGAAATCAGTAACTTATGTATGAAAAAGTCACTACTCGTGAACCATCATACAAAAGTACCAAATTCGGATGGAATACTCAATGTATGTTGAAATCAGTAACTTATGTATGAAAAAGTCACTACTCGTGAACCATCATACAAAAGTACCAAATTCGGATGGAATACTCAATGTACGTTGAAATCAGTAACTTATGTATGAAAAAGTCACTACTCGTGAACCATCATACAAAAGTACCAAATTCGGATGGAATACTCAATGTATGTTGAAATCAGTAACTTATGTATGAAAAAGTCACTACTCGTGAACCATCGTACAAAAGTACCAAATTCGGATGGAATACTCAATGTACGTTGAAATCAGTAACTTATGTATGAAAAAGTCACTACTCGTGAACCATCATACAAAAGTACCACATTCGGATGGAATACTCAATGTATGTTGAAATCAGTAACTTATGTATGAAAAAGTCACTACTCGTGAACCATCATACAAAAGTACCAAATTCGGATGGAATACTCAATGTATGTTGAAATCAGTAACTTATGTATGAAAAAGTCACTACTCGTGAACCATCATACAAAAGTACCACATTCGGATGGAATACTCAATGTATGTTGAAATCAGTAACTTATGTATGAAAAAGTCACTACTCGTGAACCATCATACAAAAGTACCAAATTCGGATGGAATACTCAATGTATGTTGAAATCAGTAACTTATGTATGAAAAAGTCACTACTCGTGAACCATCATACAAAAGTACCAAATTCGGATGGAATACTCAATGTATGTTGAAATCAGTAACTTATGTATGAAAAAGTCACTACTCGTGAACCATCATACAAAAGTACCAAATTCGGATGGAATACTCAATGTATGTTGAAATCAGTAACTTATGTATGAAAAAGTCACTACTCGTGAACCATCATACAAAAGTACCAAATTCGGATGGAATACTCAATGTTCATTGAAATCAGTAACTTATGTATGAAAAAGTCACTACTCGTGAACCATCATACAAAAGTACCAAATTCGGATGGAATACTCAATGTTCATTGAAATCAGTAACTTATGTATGAAAAAGTCACTACTCGTGAACCATCATACAAAAGTACCAAATTCGAATGGAATACTCAATGTACGTTGAAATCAGTAACTTATGTATGAAAAAGTCACTACTCGTGAACCATCATACAAAAGTACCAAATTCGGATGGAATACTCAATGTACGTTGAAATCAGTAACTTATGTATGAAAAAGTCACTACTCGTGAACCATCGTACAAAAGTACCAAATTCGGATGGAATACTCAATGTACGTTGAAATCAGTAACTTATGTATGAAAAAGTCACTACTCGTGAACCATCATACAAAAGTACCACATTCGGATGGAATACTCAATGTATGTTGAAATCAGTAACTTATGTATGAAAAAGTCACTACTCGTGAACCATCGTACAAAAGTACCAAATTCGGATGGAATACTCAATGTATGTTGCAATCAGTAACTTATGTATGAAAAAGTAACTACTCGTGAACCATCATACAAAAGTACCAAATTCGAATGGAATACTCAATGTATGTTGAAATCAGTAACTTATGTATGAAAAAGTCACTACTCGTGAACCATCATACAAAAGTACCAAATTCGAATGGAATACTCAATGTATGTTGAAATCAGTAACTTATGTATGAAAAAGTCACTACTCGTGAACCATCATACAAAAGTACCAAATTCGGATGGAATACTCAATGTATGTTGAAATCAGTAACTTATGTATGAAAAAGTCACTACTCGTGAACCATCGTACAAAAGTACCAAATTCGGATGGAATACTCAATGTTCATTGAAATCAGTAACTTATGTATGAAAAAGTCACTACTCGTGAACCATCATACAAAAGTACCACATTCGGATGGAATACTCAATGTATGTTGAAATCAGTAACTTATGTATGAAAAAGTAACTACTCGTGAACCATCATACAAAAGTACCAAATTCGGATGGAATACTCAATGTACGTTGAAATCAGTAACTTATGTATGAAAAAGTCACTACTCGTGAACCATCGTACAAAAGTACCAAATTCGAATGGAATACTCAATGTATGTTGAAATCAGTAACTTATGTATGAAAAAGTCACTACTCGTGAACCATCGTACAAAAGTACCAAATTCGGATGGAATACTCAATGTATGTTGCAATCAGTAACTTATGTATGAAAAAGTAACTACTCGTGAACCATCGTACAAAAGTACCAAATTCGGATGGAATACTCAATGTACGTTGAAATCAGTAACTTATGTATGAAAAAGTCACTACTCGTGAACCATCATACAAAAGTACCACATTCGGATGGAATACTCAATGTATGTTGAAATCAGTAACTTATGTATGAAAAAGTCACTACTCGTGAACCATCATACAAAAGTACCAAATTCGGATGGAATACTCAATGTATGTTGCAATCAGTAACTTATGTATGAAAAAGTAACTACTCGTGAACCATCGTACAAAAGTACCAAATTCGGATGGAATACTCAATGTACGTTGAAATCAGTAACTTATGTATGAAAAAGTCACTACTCGTGAACCATCATACAAAAGTACCAAATTCGGATGGAATACTCAATGTTCATTGAAATCAGTAACTTATTTATGAAAAAGTCACTACTCGTGAACCATCATACAAAAGTACCAAATTCGGATGGAATACTCAATGTATGTTGAAATCAGTAACTTATGTATGAAAAAGTCACTACTCGCGAACCATCGTACAAAAGTACCAAATTCGGATGGAATACTCAATGTATGTTGAAATCAGTAACTTATGTATGAAAAAGTCACTACTCGTGAACCATCATACAAAAGTACCAAATTCGGATGGAATACTCAATGTATGTTGAAATCAGTAACTTATGTATGAAAAAGTCACTACTCGTGAACCATCGTACAAAAGTACCAAATTCGGATGGAATACTCAATGTACGTTGAAATCAGTAACTTATGTATGAAAAAGTCACTACTCGTGAACCATCATACAAAAGTACCACATTCGGATGGAATACTCAATGTATGTTGAAATCAGTAACTTATGTATGAAAAAGTCACTACTCGTGAACCATCATACAAAAGTACCAAATTCGGATGGAATACTCAATGTATGTTGAAATCAGTAACTTATGTATGAAAAAGTCACTACTCGTGAACCATCGTACAAAAGTACCAAATTCGGATGGAATACTCAATGTTCATTGAAATCAGTAACTTATGTATGAAAAAGTCACTACTCGTAAACCATCATACAAAAGTACCAAATTCGGATGGAATAATCAATGTACGTTGAAATCAGTAACTTATGTATGAAAAAGTAACTACTCGTGAACCATCATACAAAAGTACCAAATTCGGATGGAATACTCAATGTACGTTGAAATCAGTAACTTATGTATGAAAAAGTCACTACTCGTGAACCATCATACAAAAGTACCAAATTCGGATGGAATACTCAATGTATGTTGAAATCAGTAACTTATGTATGAAAAAGTCACTACTCGTGAACCATCGTACAAAAGTACCAAATTCGGATGGAATACTCAATGTTCATTGAAATCAGTAACTTATGTATGAAAAAGTCACTACTCGTGAACCATCATACAAAAGTACCACATTCGGATGGAATACTCAATGTATGTTGAAATCAGTAACTTATGTATGAAAAAGTAACTACTCGTGAACCATCATACAAAAGTACCAAATTCGGATGGAATACTCAATGTTCATTGAAATCAGTAACTTATTTATGAAAAAGTCACTACTCGTGAACCATCATACAAAAGTACCAAATTCGGATGGAATACTCAATGTATGTTGAAATCAGTAACTTATGTATGAAAAAGTCACTACTCGCGAACCATCGTACAAAAGTACCAAATTCGGATGGAATACTCAATGTATGTTGAAATCAGTAACTTATGTATGAAAAAGTCACTACTCGTGAACCATCATACAAAAGTACCAAATTCGGATGGAATACTCAATGTATGTTGCAATCAGTAACTTATGTATGAAAAAGTAACTACTCGTGAACCATCATACAAAAGTACCAAATTCGAATGGAATACTCAATGTATGTTGAAATCAGTAACTTATGTATGAAAAAGTCACTACTCGTGAACCATCATACAAAAGTACCAAATTCGAATGGAATACTCAATGTATGTTGAAATCAGTAACTTATGTATGAAAAAGTCACTACTCGTGAACCATCATACAAAAGTACCAAATTCGGATGGAATACTCAATGTATGTTGAAATCAGTAACTTATGTATGAAAAAGTCACTACTCGTGAACCATCGTACAAAAGTACCAAATTCGGATGGAATACTCAATGTTCATTGAAATCAGTAACTTATGTATGAAAAAGTCACTACTCGTGAACCATCATACAAAAGTACCACATTCGGATGGAATACTCAATGTATGTTGAAATCAGTAACTTATGTATGAAAAAGTAACTACTCGTGAACCATCATACAAAAGTACCAAATTCGGATGGAATACTCAATGTACGTTGAAATCAGTAACTTATGTATGAAAAAGTCACTACTCGTGAACCATCGTACAAAAGTACCAAATTCGAATGGAATACTCAATGTATGTTGAAATCAGTAACTTATGTATGAAAAAGTCACTACTCGTGAACCATCGTACAAAAGTACCAAATTCGGATGGAATACTCAATGTACGTTGAAATCAGTAACTTATGTATGAAAAAGTCACTACTCGTGAACCATCATACAAAAGTACCAAATTCGGATGGAATACTCATTGTACGTTGAAATCAGTAACTTTTGTATGAAAAAGTCACTACTCGTGAACCATCGTACAAAAGTACCAAATTCGGATGGAATACTCATTGTACGTTGAAATCAGTAACTTTTGTATGAAAAAGTCACTACTCGTGAACCATCGTACAAAAGTACCAAATTCGGATGGAATACTCATTGTACGTTGAAATCAGTAACTTTTGTATGAAAAAGTCACTACTCGTGAACCATCGTACAAAAGTACCAAATTCGGATGGAATACTCAATGTTCATTGAAATCAGTAACTTATGTATGAAAAAGTCACTACTCGTGAACCATCATACAAAAGTACCAAATTCGGATGGAATACTCAATGTTCATTGAAATCAGTAACTTATGTATGAAAAAGTCACTACTCGTGAACCATCATACAAAAGTACCAAATTCGGATGGAATACTCAATGTATGTTGAAATCAGTAACTTATGTATGAAAAAGTAACTACTCGTGAACCATCGTACAAAAGTACCAAATTCGAATGGAATACTCAATGTATGTTGAAATCAGTAACTTATGTATGAAAAAGTCACTACTCGTGAACCATCGTACAAAAGTACCAAATTCGGATGGAATACTCAATGTACGTTGAAATCAGTAACTTATGTATGAAAAAGTCACTACTCGTGAACCATCATACAAAAGTACCAAATTCGGATGGAATACTCAATGTACGTTGAAATCAGTAACTTATGTATGAAAAAGTCACTACTCGTGAACCATCGTACAAAAGTACCAAATTCGGATGGAATACTCAATGTACGTTGAAATCAGTAACTTATGTATGAAAAAGTCACTACTCGTGAACCATCATACAAAAGTACCAAATTCGGATGGAATACTCAATGTATGTTGAAATCAGTAACTTATGTATGAAAAAGTAACTACTCGTGAACCATCGTACAAAAGTACCAAATTCGAATGGAATACTCAATGTATGTTGAAATCAGTAACTTATGTATGAAAAAGTAACTACTCGTGAACCATCGTACAAAAGTACCAAATTCGGATGGAATACTCAATGTATGTTGCAATCAGTAACTTATGTATGAAAAAGTAACTACTCGTGAACCATCGTACAAAAGTACCAAATTCGAATGGAATACTGAATGTATGTTGCTATCAGTAACTTATGTATGAAAAAGTCACTACTCGTGAACCATCGTACAAAAGTACCAAATTCGGATGGAATACTCAATGTATGTTGAAATCAGTAACTTATGTATGAAAAAGTCACTACTCGTGAACCATCGTACAAAAGTACCAAATTCGGATGGAATTCTCAATGTACGTTGAAATCAGTAACTTATGTATGAAAAAGTCACTACTCGTGAACCATCATACAAAAGTACCCAATGTACGTTGAAATCAGTAACTTATGTATGAAAAAGTCACTACTCGTGAACCATCATACAAAAGTACCAAATTCGGATGGAATACTCATTGTACGTTGAAATCAGTAACTTATGTATGAAAAAGTCACTACCCGTGAACCATCGTACAAAAGTACCAAATTTGAATGAAATACTCAATGTACTTTGAAATCAGTAACTTATGTATGAAAAAGTCACTACTCGTGAACCATCATACAAAAGTACCAAATTCGGATGGAATACTCAATGTATGTTGAAATCAGTAACTTATGTATGAAAAAGTCACTACTCGCGAACCATCGTACAAAAGTACCAAATTCGGATGGAATACTCAATGTATGTTGAAATCAGTAACTTATGTATGAAAAAGTCACTACTCTTGAACCATCATACAAAAGTACCACATTCGGATGGAATACTCAATGTATGTTTAAATCAGTAACTTATGTATGAAAAAGTCACTACTCGTGAACCATCATACAAAAGTACCAAATTCGGATGGAATACTCAATGTATGTTGAAATCAGTAACTTATGTATGAAAAAGTCACTACTCGTGAACCATCGTACAAAAGTACCAAATTCGGATGGAATACTCAATGTATGTTGAAATCAGTAACTTATGTATGAAAAAGTAACTACTCGTGAACCATCATACAAAAGTACCAAATTCGGATGGAATACTCAATGTATGTTGAAATCAGTAACTTATGTATGAAAAAGTCACTACTCGTGAACCATCATACAAAAGTACCAAATTCGGATGGAATACTCAATGTATGTTGCAATCAGTAACTTATGTATGAAAAAGTAACTACTCGTGAACCATCATACAAAAGTACCAAATTCGGATGGAATACTGAATGTTCATTGAAATCAGTAACTTATGTATGAAAAAGTCACTACTCGTGAACCATCATACAAAAGTACCAAATTCGAATGGAATACTCAATGTTCATTGAAATCAGTAACTTATGTATGAAAAAGTCACTACTCGTGAACCATCATACAAAAGTACCAAATTCGGATGGAATACTCATTGTACGTTGAAATCAGTAACTTTTGATTGAAAAAGTCACTACTCGTGAACCATCATACAAAAGTACCAAATTCGGATGGAATACTCAAGGTACGTTGAAATCAGTAACTTTTGAATGAAAAAGTCACTACTCGTGAACCATCGTACAAAAGTACCAAAGTCGGATAGAATACTCATTGTACGTTGAAATCAGTAACTTATGTATGAAAAAGTCACTACTCGTGAACCATCATACAAAAGTACCAAATTCGAATGGAATACTCAATGTACGTTGAAATCAGTAACTTATGTATGAAAAAGTCACTACTCGTGAACCATCATACAAAAGTACCAAATTCGAATGGAATACTCAATGTACGTTGAAATCAGTAACTTTTGTATGAAAAAGTCACTACTCGTGAACCATCGTACAAAAGTACCAAATTCGGATGAAATTCTCAATGTACGTTGAAATCAGTAACTTATGTATGAAAAAGTCACTACTCGTGAACCATCATACAAAAGTACCAAATTCGGATGGAATACTCAATGTACGTTGAAATCAGTAACTTTTGTATGAAAAAGTCACTACTCGTGAACCATCGTACAAAAGTACCAAATTCGGATGAAATTCTCAATGTACGTTGAAATCAGTAACTTATGTATGAAAAAGTCACTACTCGTGAACCATCATACAAAAGTACCAAATTCGGATGGAATACTCAATGTTCATTGAAATCAGTAACTTATGTATGAAAAAGTCACTACTCGTGAACCATCATACAAAAGTACCAAATTCGGATGGAATACTCAATGTATGTTGAAATCAGTAACTTATGTATGAAAAAGTCACTACTCGTGAACCATCATACAAAAGTACCAAATTCGGATGGAATACTCAATGTATGTTGAAATCAGTAACTTATGTATGAAAAAGTCACTACTCGTGAACCATCATACAAAAGTACCAAATTCGAATGGAATACTCAATGTACGTTGAAATCAGTAACTTTTGTATGAAAAAGTCACTACTCGTGAACCATCGTACAAAAGTACCAAATTCGGATGAAATTCTCAATGTACGTTGAAATCAGTAACTTATGTATGAAAAAGTCACTACTCGTGAACCATCATACAAAAGTACCAAATTCGGATGGAATACTCAATGTATGTTGAAATCAGTAACTTATGTATGAAAAAGTCACTACTCGTGAACCATCATACAAAAGTACCAAATTCGAATGGAATACTCAATGTACGTTGAAATCAGTAACTTTTGTATGAAAAAGTCACTACTCGTGAACCATCATACAAAAGTACCAAATTCGGATGGAATACTCAATGTTCATTGAAATCAGTAACTTATGTATGAAAAAGTCACTACTCGTGAACCATCATACAAAAGTACCAAATTCGGATGGAATACTCAATGTATGTTGAAATCAGTAACTTATGTATGAAAAAGTCACTACTCGTGAACCATCATACAAAAGTACCAAATTCGAATGGAATACTCAATGTACGTTGAAATCAGTAACTTTTGTATGAAAAAGTCACTACTCGTGAACCATCATACAAAAGTACCAAATTCGGATGGAATACTCAATGTTCATTGAAATCAGTAACTTATGTATGAAAAAGTCACTACTCGTGAACCATCATACAAAAGTACCAAATTCGGATGGAATACTCAATGTATGTTGAAATCAGTAACTTATGTATGAAAAAGTCACTACTCGTGAACCATCATACAAAAGTACCAAATTCGAATGGAATACTCAATGTACGTTGAAATCAGTAACTTATGTATGAAAAAGTCACTACTCGTGAACCATCATACAAAAGTACCAAATTCGAATGGAATACTCAATGTACGTTGAAATCAGTAACTTTTGTATGAAAAAGTCACTACTCGTGAACCATCGTACAAAAGTACCAAATTCGGATGAAATTCTCAATGTACGTTGAAATCAGTAACTTATGTATGAAAAAGTCACTACTCGTGAACCATCATACAAAAGTACCAAATTCGAATGGAATACTCAATGTACGTTGAAATCAGTAACTTTTGTATGAAAAAGTCACTACTCGTGAACCATCGTACAAAAGTACCAAATTCGGATGAAATTCTCAATGTACGTTGAAATCAGTAACTTATGTATGAAAAAGTCACTACTCGTGAACCATCATACAAAAGTACCAAATTCGGATGGAATACTCAATGTATGTTGAAATCAGTAACTTATGTATGAAAAAGTCACTACTCGTGAACCATCATACAAAAGTACCAAATTCGAATGGAATACTCAATGTACGTTGAAATCAGTAACTTTTGTATGAAAAAGTCACTACTCGTGAACCATCATACAAAAGTACCAAATTCGGATGGAATACTCAATGTTCATTGAAATCAGTAACTTATGTATGAAAAAGTCACTACTCGTGAACCATCATACAAAAGTACCAAATTCGGATGGAATACTCAATGTATGTTGAAATCAGTAACTTATGTATGAAAAAGTCACTACTCGTGAACCATCATACAAAAGTACCAAATTCGAATGGAATACTCAATGTACGTTGAAATCAGTAACTTTTGTATGAAAAAGTCACTACTCGTGAACCATCATACAAAAGTACCAAATTCGGATGGAATACTCAATGTTCATTGAAATCAGTAACTTATGTATGAAAAAGTCACTACTCGTGAACCATCATACAAAAGTACCAAATTCGGATGGAATACTCAATGTATGTTGAAATCAGTAACTTATGTATGAAAAAGTCACTACTCGTGAACCATCATACAAAAGTACCAAATTCGAATGGAATACTCAATGTACGTTGAAATCAGTAACTTATGTATGAAAAAGTCACTACTCGTGAACCATCATACAAAAGTACCAAATTCGAATGGAATACTCAATGTACGTTGAAATCAGTAACTTTTGTATGAAAAAGTCACTACTCGTGAACCATCGTACAAAAGTACCAAATTCGGATGAAATTCTCAATGTACGTTGAAATCAGTAACTTATGTATGAAAAAGTCACTACTCGTGAACCATCATACAAAAGTACCAAATTCGAATGGAATACTCAATGTACGTTGAAATCAGTAACTTTTGTATGAAAAAGTCACTACTCGTGAACCATCGTACAAAAGTACCAAATTCGGATGAAATTCTCAATGTACGTTGAAATCAGTAACTTATGTATGAAAAAGTCACTACTCGTGAACCATCATACAAAAGTACCAAATTCGGATGGAATACTCAATGTTCATTGAAATCAGTAACTTATGTATGAAAAAGTCACTACTCGTGAACCATCATACAAAAGTACCAAATTCGGATGGAATACTCAATGTATGTTGAAATCAGTAACTTATGTATGAAAAAGTCACTACTCGTGAACCATCATACAAAAGTACCAAATTCGGATGGAATACTCAATGTATGTTGAAATCAGTAACTTATGTATGAAAAAGTCACTACTCGCGAACCATCGTACAAAAGTACCAAATTCGGATGGAATACTCAATGTATGTTGAAATCAGTAACTTATGTATGAAAAAGTCACTACTCGTGAACCATCATACAAAAGTACCAAATTCGAATGGAATACTCAATGTATGTTGCAATCAGTAACTTATGTATGAAAAAGTCACTACTCGTGAACCATCATACAAAAGTACCAAATTCGAATGGAATACTCAATGTACGTTGAAATCAGTAACTTATGTATGAAAAAGTCACTACTCGTGAACCATCGTACAAAAGTACCAAATTCGGATGGAATACTCAATGTACGTTGAAATCAGTAACTTATGTATGAAAAAGTCACTACTCGTGAACCATCATACAAAAGTACCAAATTCGGATGGAATACTCAATGTACGTTGAAATCAGTAACTTATGTATGAAAAAGTCACTACTCGTGAACCATCGTACAAAAGTACCAAATTCGGATGGAATACTCAATGTATGTTGAAATCAGTAACTTATGTATGAAAAAGTCACTACTCGTGAACCATCATTTAAAAGTACCACATTCGGATGGAATACTCAATGTATGTTGAAATCAGTAACTTATGAATGAAAAAGTCACTACTCGTGAACCTTCGTACAAAAGTACCAAATTCGGATGGAATACTCAATGTACGTTGAAATCAGTAACTTATGTATGAAAAAGTCACTACTCGTGAACCATCGTACAAAAGTACCAAATTCGAATGAAATACTCAATGTACTTTGAAATCAGTAACTTATGTATGAAAAAGTCACTACTCGCGAACCATCGTACAAAAGTACCAAATTCGGATGGAATACTCAATGTATGTTGAAATCAGTAACTTATGTATGAAAAAGTCACTACTCGTGAACCATCATACAAAAGTACCAAATTCGAATGGAATACTCAATGTATGTTGCAATCAGTAACTTATGTATGAAAAAGTCACTACTCGTGAACCATCATACAAAAGTACCACATTCGGATGGAATACTCAATGTTCATTGAAATCAGTAACTTATGTATGAAAAAGTCACTACTCGTGAACCATCATACAAAAGTACCACATTCGGATGGAATACTCAATGTATGTTGCAATCAGTAACTTATGTATGAAAAAGTCACTACTCGTGAACCATCATACAAAAGTACCAAATTCGGATGGAATACTCAATGTATGTTGAAATCAGTAACTTATGTATGAAAAAGTCACTACTCGTGAACCATCATACAAAAGTACCAAATTCGGATGGAATACTCAATGTATGTTGAAATCAGTAACTTATGTATGAAAAAGTCACTACTCGTGAACCATCATACAAAAGTACCACATTCGGATGGAATACTCAATGTATGTTGAAATCAGTAACTTATGTATGAAAAAGTCACTACTCGTGAACCATCATTTAAAAGTACCAAATTCGGATGGAATACTCAATGTTCATTGAAATCAGTAACTTATGTATGAAAAAGTCACTACTCGTGAACCATCATACAAAAGTACCAAATTCGAATGGAATACTCAATGTATGTTGCAATCAGTAACTTATGTATGAAAAAGTCACTACTCGTGAACCATCATTTAAAAGTACCAAATTCGGATGGAATACTCAATGTTCATTGAAATCAGTAACTTATGTATGAAAAAGTCACTACTCGTGAACCATCATACAAAAGTACCACATTCGAATGGAATACTCAATGTATGTTGCAATCAGTAACTTATGTATGAAAAAGTCACTACTCGTGAACCATCATTTAAAAGTACCAAATTCGGATGGAATACTCAATGTTCATTGAAATCAGTAACTTATGTATGAAAAAGTCACTACTCGTGAACCATCATACAAAAGTACCAAATTCGAATGGAATACTCAATGTATGTTGCAATCAGTAACTTATGTATGAAAAAGTCACTACTCGTGAACCATCATACAAAAGTACCAAATTCGGATGGAATACTCAATGTATGTTGAAATCAGTAACTTATGTATGAAAAAGTCACTACTCGTGAACCATCATACAAAAGTACCACATTCGGATGGAATACTCAATGTATGTTGAAATCAGTAACTTATGTATGAAAAAGTCACTACTCGTGAACCATCGTACAAAAGTACCAAATTCGGATGGAATACTCAATGTATGTTGAAATCAGTAACTTATGTATGAAAAAGTCACTACTCGTGAACCATCATACAAAAGTACCACATTCGGATGGAATACTCAATGTATGTTGAAATCAGTAACTTATGTATGAAAAAGTCACTACTCGTGAACCTTCGTACAAAAGTACCAAATTCGGATGGAATACTCAATGTACGTTGAAATCAGTAACTTATGTATGAAAAAGTCACTACTCGTGAACCATCGTACAAAAGTACCAAATTCGAATGAAATACTCAATGTACTTTGAAATCAGTAACTTATGTATGAAAAAGTCACTACTCGTGAACCATCGTACAAAAGTACCAAATTCGAATGAAATACTCAATGTATGTTGAAATCAGTAACTTATGTATGAAAAAGTCACTACTCGTGAACCATCGTACAAAAGTACCAAATTCGGATGGAATACTCAATGTATGTTGAAATCAGTAACTTATGTATGAAAAAGTCACTACTCGTGAACCATCATACAAAAGTACCAAATTCGAATGGAATACTCAATGTATGTTGCAATCAGTAACTTATGTATGAAAAAGTCACTACTCGTGAACCATCATACAAAAGTACCAAATTCGGATGGAATACTCAATGTACGTTGAAATCAGTAACTTATGTATGAAAAAGTCACTACTCGTGAACCATCATACAAAAGTACCAAATTCGGATGGAATACTCAATGTATGTTGAAATCAGTAACTTATGTATGAAAAGTCACTACTCGTGAACCATCGTACAAAAGTACCAAATTCGGATGGAATACTCAATGTACGTTGAAATCAGTAACTTATGTATGAAAAAGTCACTACTCGTGAACCATCGTACAAAAGTACCAAATTCGAATGGAATACTCAATGTATGTTGAAATCAGTAACTTATGTATGAAAAAGTCACTACTCGTGAACCATCGTACAAAAGTACCAAATTCGGATGGAATACTCAATGTACGTTGAAATCAGTAACTGATGTATGAAAAAGTCACTACTCGTGAACCATCGTACAAAAGTACCAAATTCGGATGGAATACTCATTGTACGTTGAAATCAGTAACTTTTGTATGAAAAAGTCACTACTCGTGAACCATCGTACAAAAGTACCAAATTCGGATGGAATACTCATTGTACGCTGAAATCAGTAACTTATGTATGAAAAGTCACTACTCGTGAACCATCGTACAAAAGTACCAAATTCGGATGGAATACTCATTGTACGTTGAAATCAGTAACTTTTGTATGAAAAAGTCACTACTCGTGAACCATCGTACAAAAGTACCAAATTCGGATGGAATACTCATTGTACGTTGAAATCAGTAACTTTTGTATGAAAAAGTCACTACTCGTGAACCATCGTACAAAAGTACCAAATTCGGATGGAATACTCATTGTACGTTGAAATCAGTAACTTTTGTATGAAAAAGTCACTACTCGTGAACCATCATACAAAAGTACCAAATTCGGATGGAATACTCATTGTACGTTGAAATCAGTAACTTATGTATGAAAAAGTCACTACTCGTGAACCTTCGTACAAAAGTACCAAATTCGGATGGAATAATCAATGTACGTTGAAATCAGTAACTTATGTATGAAAAGTCACTACTCATGAACCATCGTACAAAAGTACCAAATTCGGATGGAATACTCATTGTACGTTGAAATCAGTAACTTTTGTATGAAAAAGTCACTACTCGTGAACCATCGTACAAAAGTACCAAATTCGGATGGAATACTCATTGTACGCTGAAATCAGTAACTTATGTATGAAAAGTCACTACTCGTGAACCATCATACAAAAGTACCAAATTCGGATGGAATACTCATTGTACGTTGAAATCAGTAACTTTTGTATGAAAAAGTCACTACTCGTGAACCATCGTACAAAAGTACCAAATTCGGATGGAATACTCAATGTACGTTGAAATCAGTAACTTTTGTATGAAAAAGTCACTACTCGTGAACCATCGTACAAAAGTACCAAATTCGGATGGAATACTCATTGTACGTTGAAATCAGTAACTTTTGTATGAAAAAGTCACTACTCGTGAACCATCGTACAAAAGTACCAAATTCGGATGGAATACTCATTGTACGTTGAAATCAGTAACTTTTGTATGAAAAAGTCACTACTCGTGAACCATCGTACAAAAGTACCAAATTCGGATGGAATACTCATTGTACGTTGAAATCAGTAACTTTTGTATGAAAAAGTCACTACTCGTGAACCATCGTACAAAAGTACCAAATTCGGATGGAATATTCATTGTACGTTGAAATCAGTAACTTTTGTATGAAAAAGTCACTACTCGTGAACCATCATACAAAAGTTCCAAATTCGGATGGAATACTCAATGTACGTTGAAATCAGTAACTTATGTATGAAAAAGTCACTACTCGTGAACCATCATACAAAAGTACCAAATTCGGATGGAATACTCAATGTACGTTGAAATCAGTAACTTATGTATGAAAAAGTCACTACTCGTGAACCATCATACAAAAGTACCAAATTCGGATGGAATACTCAATGTACGTTGAAATCAGTAACTTATGTATGAAAAAGTTACTACTCGTGAACCATCATACAAAAGTACCAAATTCGGATGGAATACTCAATGTACGTTGAAATCAGTAACTTATGTATGAAAAAGTCACTACTCGTGAACCATCATACAAAAGTACCAAATTCGGATGGAATACTCAATGTACGTTGAAATCAGTAACTGATGTATGAAAAAGTCACTACTCGTGAACCATCATACAAAAGTACCAAATTCGGATGGAATACTCAATGTACGTTGAAATCAGTAACTTATGTATGAAAAAGTCACTACTCGTGAACCATCATACAAAAGTACCAAATTCGGATGGAATACTCAATGTACGTTGAAATCAGTAACTTATGTATGAAAAAGTCACTACTCGTGAACCATCATACAAAAGTACCAAATTCGGATGGAATACTCAATGTACGTTGAAATCAGTAACTTATGTATGAAAAAGTCACTACTCGTGAACCATCGTACAAAAGTACCAAATTCGGATGGAATACTCATTGTACGTTGAAATCAGTAACTTTTGTATGAAAAAGTCACTACTCGTGAACCATCATACAAAAGTACCAAATTCGGATGGAATACTCAATGTACGTTGAAATCAGTAACTTTTGTATGAAAAAGTCACTACTCGTGAACCATCATACAAAAGTACCAAATTCGGATGGAATACTCAATGTACGTTGAAATCAGTAACTTATGTATGAAAAAGTCACTACTCGTGAACCATCGTACAAAAGTACCAAATTCGAATGGAATACTCAATGTACGTTGAAATCAGTAACTTATGTATGAAAAAGTCACTACTCGTGAACCATCGTACAAAAGTACCAAATTCGGATGGAATATTCATTGTACGTTGAAATCAGTAACTTTTGTATGAAAAAGTCACTACTCGTGAACCATCATACAAAAGTTCCAAATTCGGATGGAATACTCAATGTACGTTGAAATCAGTAACTTATGTATGAAAAAGTCACTACTCGTGAACCATCGTACAAAAGTACCAAATTCGGATGGAATACTCAATGTACGTTGAAATCAGTAACTTTTGTATGAAAAAGTCACTACTTGTGAACCATCGTACAAAAGTACCAAATTCGGATGGAATACTCAATGTTCATTGAAATCAGTAACTTATGTATGAAAAAGTCACTACTCATGAACCATCGTACAAAAGTACCAAATTCGAATGGAATACTCAATGTACGTTGAAATCAGTAACTTATGTATGAAAAAGTCACTACTCGTGAACCATCGTACAAAAGTACCAAATTCGGATGGAATACTCAATGTACGTTTAAATCAGTAACTTATGTATGAAAAAGTCACTACTTGTGAACCATCGTACAAAAGTACCAAATTCGGATGGAATACTCAATGTACGTTGAAATCAGTAACTTTTGTATGAAAAAGTCACTACTTGTGAACCATCGTACAAAAGTACCAAATTCGGATGGAATACTCAATGTTCATTGAAATCAGTAACTTTTGTATGAAAAAGTCACTACTCGTGAACCATCATACAAAAGTACCAAATTCGGATGGAATACTCAATGTACGTTGAAATCAGTAACTGATGTATGAAAAAGTCACTACTCGTGAACCATCGTACAAAAGTACCAAATTCGGATGGAATACTCAATGTACGTTGAAATCAGTAACTTATGTATGAAAAAGTCACTACTCATGAACCATCGTACAAAAGTACCAAATTCGAATGGAATACTCAATGTACGTTGAAATCAGTAACTTATGTATGAAAAAGTCACTACTCGTGAACCATCGTACAAAAGTACCAAATTCGGATGGAATACTCAATGTACGTTTAAATCAGTAACTTATGTATGAAAAAGTCACTACTTGTGAACCATCGTACAAAAGTACCAAATTCGGATGGAATACTCAATGTACGTTGAAATCAGTAACTTTTGTATGAAAAAGTCACTACTTGTGAACCATCGTACAAAAGTACCAAATTCGGATGGAATACTCAATGTTCATTGAAATCAGTAACTTTTGTATGAAAAAGTCACTACTCGTGAACCATCATACAAAAGTACCAAATTCGGATGGAATACTCATTGTACGTTGAAATCAGTAACTTATGTATGAAAAAGTCACTACTCGTGAACCTTCGTACAAAAGTACCAAATTCGGATGGAATACTCATTGTACGTTGAAATCAGTAACTTATGTATGAAAAAGTCACTACTCGTGAACCATCGTACAAAAGTACCAAATTCGAATGGAATACTCAATGTACGTTGAAATCAGTAACTTATGTATGAAAAAGTCACTACTCGTGAACCATCGTACAAAAGTACCAAATTCGAATGGAATACTCAATGTACGTTGAAATCAGTAACTTATGTATGAAAAAGTCACTACTTGTGAACCATCGTACAAAAGTACCAAATTCGGATGGAATACTCAATGTTCATTGAAATCAGTAACTTATGTATGAAAAAGTCACTACTCGTGAACCATCGTACAAAAGTACCAAATTCGGATGGAATACTCAATGTACGTTGAAATCAGTAACTTATGTATGAAAAAGTCACTACTCGTGAACCATCGTACAAAAGTACCAAATTCGGATGGAATACTCAATGTACGTTGAAATCAGTAACTTATGTATGAAAAAGTCACTACTCGTGAACCATCGTACAAAAGTACCAAATTCGGATGGAATACTCAATGTTCATTGAAATCAGTAACTTATGTATGAAAAAGTCACTACTCGTGAACCATCGTACAAAAGTACCAAATTCGAATGGAATACTCAATGTACGTTGAAATCAGTAACTTATGTATGAAAAAGTCACTACTCGTGAACCATCGTACAAAAGTACCAAATTCGGATGGAATACTCAATGTTCATTGAAATCAGTAACTTATGTATGAAAAAGTCACTACTCGTGAACCATCGTACAAAAGTACCAAATTCGGATGGAATACTCAATGTACGTTGAAATCAGTAACTTATGTATGAAAAAGTCACTACTCGTGAACCATCGTACAAAAGTACCAAATTCGGATGGAATACTCAATGTACGTTGAAATCAGTAACTTATGTATGAAAAAGTCACTACTCGTGAACCATCGTACAAAAGTACCAAATTCGAATGGAATACTCAATGTACGTTGAAATCAGTAACTTATGTATGAAAAAGTCACTACTCGTGAACCATCGTACAAAAGTACCAAATTCGAATGGAATACTCAATGTACGTTGAAATCAGTAACTTATGTATGAAAAAGTCACTACTCGTGAACCATCGTACAAAAGTACCAAATTCGGATGGAATACTCAATGTACGTTGAAATCAGTAACTTATGTATGAAAAAGTCACTACTCGTGAACCATCGTACAAAAGTACCAAATTCGGATGGAATACTCAATGTACGTTTAAATCAGTAACTTATGTATGAAAAAGTCACTACTTGTGAACCATCGTACAAAAGTACCAAATTCGGATGGAATACTCAATGTACGTTGAAATCAGTAACTTTTGTATGAAAAAGTCACTACTTGTGAACCATCGTACAAAAGTACCAAATTCGGATGGAATACTCAATGTTCATTGAAATCAGTAACTTTTGTATGAAAAAGTCACTACTCGTGAACCATCATACAAAAGTACCAAATTCGGATGGAATACTCATTGTACGTTGAAATCAGTAACTTATGTATGAAAAAGTCACTACTCGTGAACCTTCGTACAAAAGTACCAAATTCGGATGGAATACTCATTGTACGTTGAAATCAGTAACTTATGTATGAAAAAGTCACTACTCGTGAACCATCGTACAAAAGTATCAAATTCGGATGGAATACTCATTGTACGTTGAAATCAGTAACTTATGTATGAAAAAGTCACTACTCGTGAACCATCGTACAAAAGTACCAAATTCGGATGGAATACTCAATGTACGTTGAAATCAGTAACTTATGTATGAAAAAGTCACTACTCGTGAACCATCGTACAAAAGTACCAAATTCGGATGGAATACTCAATGTTCATTGAAATCAGTAACTTATGTATGAAAAAGTCACTACTCGTGAACCTTCGTACAAAAGTACCAAATTCGGATGGAATACTCATTGTACGTTGAAATCAGTAACTTATGTATGAAAAAGTCACTACTCGTGAACCATCGTACAAAAGTACCAAATTCGGATGGAATACTCAATGTACGTTGAAATCAGTAACTTATGTATGAAAAAGTCACTACTCGTGAACCATCGTACAAAAGTACCAAATTCGGATGGAATACTCAATGTACGTTGAAATCAGTAACTTATGTATGAAAAAGTCACTACTCGTGAACCATCGTACAAAAGTACCAAATTCGGATGGAATACTCAATGTTCATTGAAATCAGTAACTTATGTATGAAAAAGTCACTACTCGTGAACCATCGTACAAAAGTACCAAATTCGGATGGAATACTCAATGTACGTTGAAATCAGTAACTTATGTATGAAAAAGTCACTACTCGTGAACCATCGTACAAAAGTACCAAATTCGGATGGAATACTCAATGTTCATTGAAATCAGTAACTTATGTATGAAAAAGTCACTACTCGTGAACCTTCGTACAAAAGTACCAAATTCGGATGGAATACTCATTGTACGTTGAAATCAGTAACTTATGTATGAAAAAGTCACTACTCGTGAACCATCGTACAAAAGTATCAAATTCGGATGGAATACTCATTGTACGTTGAAATCAGTAACTTATGTATGAAAAAGTCACTACTCGTGAACCATCGTACAAAAGTACCAAATTCGGATGGAATACTCAATGTTCATTGAAATCAGTAACTTATGTATGAAAAAGTCACTACTCGTGAACCATCGTACAAAAGTACCAAATTCGAATGGAATACTCAATGTACGTTGAAATCAGTAACTTATGTATGAAAAAGTCACTACTCGTGAACCATCGTACAAAAGTACCAAATTCGGATGGAATACTCAATGTACGTTGAAATCAGTAACTTATGTATGAAAAAGTCACTACTCGTGAACCATCGTACAAAAGTACCAAATTCGGATGGAATACTCAATGTTCATTGAAATCAGTAACTTATGTATGAAAAAGTCACTACTCGTGAACCTTCGTACAAAAGTACCAAATTCGGATGGAATACTCATTGTACGTTGAAATCAGTAACTTATGTATGAAAAAGTCACTACTCGTGAACCATCGTACAAAAGTACCAAATTCGGATGGAATACTCAATGTACGTTGAAATCAGTAACTTATGTATGAAAAAGTCACTACTCGTGAACCATCGTACAAAAGTACCAAATTCGGATGGAATACTCATTGTACGTTGAAATCAGTAACTTATGTATGAAAAAGTCACTACTCGTGAACCATCGTACAAAAGTACCAAATTCGGATGGAATACTCAATGTTCATTGAAATCAGTAACTTATGTATGAAAAAGTCACTACTCGTGAACCATCGTACAAAAGTACCAAATTCGAATGGAATACTCAATGTACGTTGAAATCAGTAACTTATGTATGAAAAAGTCACTACTCGTGAACCATCGTACAAAAGTACCAAATTCGGATGGAATACTCAATGTACGTTGAAATCAGTAACTTATGTATGAAAAAGTCACTACTCGTGAACCATCGTACAAAAGTACCAAATTCGGATGGAATACTCAATGTACGTTGAAATCAGTAACTTATGTATGAAAAAGTCACTACTCGTGAACCATCGTACAAAAGTACCAAATTCGAATGGAATACTCAATGTACGTTGAAATCAGTAACTTATGTATGAAAAAGTCACTACTCGTGAACCATCGTACAAAAGTACCAAATTCGGATGGAATACTCAATGTTCATTGAAATCAGTAACTTATGTATGAAAAAGTCACTACTCGTGAACCATCGTACAAAAGTACCAAATTCGAATGGAATACTCAATGTACGTTGAAATCAGTAACTTATGTATGAAAAAGTCACTACTCGTGAACCATCGTACAAAAGTACCAAATTCGGATGGAATACTCAATGTACGTTGAAATCAGTAACTTATGTATGAAAAAGTCACTACTCGTGAACCATCGTACAAAAGTACCAAATTCGGATGGAATACTCAATGTTCATTGAAATCAGTAACTTATGTATGAAAAAGTCACTACTCGTGAACCTTCGTACAAAAGTACCAAATTCGGATGGAATACTCATTGTACGTTGAAATCAGTAACTTATGTATGAAAAAGTCACTACTCGTGAACCATCATACAAAAGTACCAAATTCGGATGGAATACTCAATGTAAGTTGAAATCAGTAACTTATGTATGAAAAAGTTACTACTCGTGAACCATCGTACAAAAGTACCAAATTCGAATGGAATACTCATTGTACGTTGAAATCAGTAACTTATGTATGAAAAAGTCACTACTCGTGAACCATCGTACAAAAGTACCAAATTCGGATGGAATACTCAATGTTCATTGAAATCAGTAACTTATGTATGAAAAAGTCACTACTCGTGAACCATCGTACAAAAGTACCAAATTCGAATGGAATACTCAATGTACGTTGAAATCAGTAACTTATGTATGAAAAAGTCACTACTCGTGAACCATCGTACAAAAGTACCAAATTCGGATGGAATACTCAATGTACGTTGAAATCAGTAACTTATGTATGAAAAAGTCACTACTCGTGAACCATCGTACAAAAGTACCAAATTCGAATGGAATACTCAATGTACGTTGAAATCAGTAACTTATGTATGAAAAAGTCACTACTCGTGAACCATCGTACAAAAGTACCAAATTCGGATGGAATACTCAATGTTCATTGAAATCAGTAACTTATGTATGAAAAAGTCACTACTCGTGAACCATCGTACAAAAGTACCAAATTCGAATGGAATACTCAATGTACGTTGAAATCAGTAACTTATGTATGAAAAAGTCACTACTCGTGAACCATCGTACAAAAGTACCAAATTCGGATGGAATACTCAATGTACGTTTAAATCAGTAACTTATGTATGAAAAAGTCACTACTTGTGAACCATCGTACAAAAGTACCAAATTCGGATGGAATACTCAATGTACGTTGAAATCAGTAACTTTTGTATGAAAAAGTCACTACTTGTGAACCATCGTACAAAAGTACCAAATTCGGATGGAATACTCAATGTTCATTGAAATCAGTAACTTTTGTATGAAAAAGTCACTACTCGTGAACCATCATACAAAAGTACCAAATTCGGATGGAATACTCATTGTACGTTGAAATCAGTAACTTATGTATGAAAAAGTCACTACTCGTGAACCATCGTACAAAAGTACCAAATTCGGATGGAATACTCATTGTACGTTGAAATCAGTAACTTATGTATGAAAAAGTCACTACTCGTGAACCATCGTACAAAAGTATCAAATTCGGATGGAATACTCATTGTACGTTGAAATCAGTAACTTATGTATGAAAAAGTCACTACTCGTGAACCATCGTACAAAAGTACCAAATTCGGATGGAATACTCAATGTACGTTGAAATCAGTAACTTATGTATGAAAAAGTCACTACTCGTGAACCATCGTACAAAAGTACCAAATTCGGATGGAATACTCAATGTACGTTGAAATCAGTAACTTATGTATGAAAAAGTCACTACTCGTGAACCATCGTACAAAAGTACCAAATTCGGATGGAATACTCAATGTTCATTGAAATCAGTAACTTATGTATGAAAAAGTCACTACTCGTGAACCATCGTACAAAAGTACCAAATTCGGATGGAATACTCATTGTACGTTGAAATCAGTAACTTATGTATGAAAAAGTCACTACTCGTGAACCTTCGTACAAAAGTACCAAATTCGGATGGAATACTCATTGTACGTTGAAATCAGTAACTTATGTATGAAAAAGTCACTACTCGTGAACCATCATACAAAAGTACCAAATTCGGATGGAATACTCAATGTACGTTGAAATCAGTAACTTTTGTATGAAAAAGTCACTACTCGTGAACCATCGTACAAAAGTACCAAATTCGGATGGAATACTCAATGTACGTTGAAATCAGTAACTTATGTATGAAAAAGTCACTACTCGTGAACCTTCGTACAAAAGTACCAAATTCGGATGGAATACTCATTGTACGTTGAAATCAGTAACTTATGTATGAAAAAGTCACTACTCGTGAACCATCATACAAAAGTACCAAATTCGGATGGAATACTCAATGTACGTTGAAATCAGTAACTTATGTATGAAAAAGTCACTACTCGTGAACCATCATACAAAAGTACCAAATTCGGATGTAATACTCAATGTACGTTGAAATCAGTAACTTATGTATGAAAAAGTCACTACTCGTGAACCATCGTACAAAAGTACCAAATTCGGATGGAATACTCAATGTACGTTGAAATCAGTAACTTATGTATGAAAAAGTCACTACTCGTGAACCTTCGTACAAAAGTACCAAATTCGGATGGAATACTCATTGTACGTTGAAATCAGTAACTTATGTATGAAAAAGTCACTACTCGTGAACCATCATACAAAAGTACCAAATTCGGATGGAATACTCAATGTACGTTGAAATCAGTAACTTTTGTATGAAAAAGTCACTACTTGTGAACCATCGTACAAAAGTACCAAATTCGGATGGAATACTCAATGTTCATTGAAATCAGTAACTTTTGTATGAAAAAGTCACTACTCGTGAACCATCGTACAAAAGTACCAAATTCGGATGGAATACTCATTGTACGTTGAAATCAGTAACTTATGTATGAAAAAGTCACTACTCGTGAACCTTCGTACAAAAGTACCAAATTCGGATGGAATACTCATTGTACGTTGAAATCAGTAACTTATGTATGAAAAAGTCACTACTCGTGAACCATCATACAAAAGTACCAAATTCGGATGGAATACTCAATGTACGTTGAAATCAGTAACTTTTGTATGAAAAAGTCACTACTTGTGAACCATCGTACAAAAGTACCAAATTCGGATGGAATACTCAATGTTCATTGAAATCAGTAACTTTTGTATGAAAAAGTCACTACTCGTGAACCATCATACAAAAGTACCAAATTCGGATGGAATACTCATTGTACGTTGAAATCAGTAACTTATGTATGAAAAAGTCACTACTCGTGAACCATCATACAAAAGTACCAAATTCGAATGGAATACTCAATGTACGTTGAAATCAGTAACTTATGTATGAAAAAGTCACTACTCGTGAACCATCATACAAAAGTACCAAATTCGAATGGAATACTCATTGTACGTTGAAATCAGTAACTTATGTATGAAAAAGTCACTACTCGTGAACCATCATACAAAAGTACCAAATTCGGATGGAATACTCATTGTACGTTGAAATCAGTAACTTATGTATGAAAAAGTCACTACTCGTGAACCATCATACAAAAGTACCAAATTCGGATGGAATACTCAATGTACGTTGAAATCAGTAACTTATGTATGAAAAAGTCACTACTCGTGAACCTTCGTACAAAAGTACCAAATTCGGATGGAATACTCATTGTACGTTGAAATCAGTAACTTATGTATGAAAAAGTCACTACTCGTGAACCATCATACAAAAGTACCAAATTCGGATGGAATACTCAATGTACGTTGAAATCAGTAACTTATGTATGAAAAAGTCACTACTCGTGAACCATCATACAAAAGTACCAAATTCGGATGTAATACTCAATGTACGTTGAAATCAGTAACTTATGTATGAAAAAGTCACTACTCGTGAACCATCGTACAAAAGTACCAAATTCGGATGGAATACTCAATGTACGTTGAAATCAGTAACTTATGTATGAAAAAGTCACTACTCGTGAACCTTCGTACAAAAGTACCAAATTCGGATGGAATACTCATTGTACGTTGAAATCAGTAACTTATGTATGAAAAAGTCACTACTCGTGAACCATCATACAAAAGTACCAAATTCGGATGGAATACTCAATGTACGTTGAAATCAGTAACTTTTGTATGAAAAAGTCACTACTTGTGAACCATCGTACAAAAGTACCAAATTCGGATGGAATACTCAATGTTCATTGAAATCAGTAACTTTTGTATGAAAAAGTCACTACTCGTGAACCATCGTACAAAAGTACCAAATTCGGATGGAATACTCATTGTACGTTGAAATCAGTAACTTATGTATGAAAAAGTCACTACTCGTGAACCTTCGTACAAAAGTACCAAATTCGGATGGAATACTCATTGTACGTTGAAATCAGTAACTTATGTATGAAAAAGTCACTACTCGTGAACCTTCGTACAAAAGTACCAAATTCGGATGGAATACTCAATGTACGTTGAAATCAGTAACTTATGTATGAAAAAGTCACTACTTGTGAACCATCGTACAAAAGTACCAAATTCGGATGGAATACTCAATGTACGTTGAAATCAGTAACTTATGTATGAAAAAGTCACTACTCGTGAACCATCGTACAAAAGTACCAAATTCGGATGGAATACTCAATGTACGTTGAAATCAGTAACTTATGTATGAAAAAGTCACTACTCGTGAACCATCGTACAAAAGTACCAAATTCGGATGGAATACTCATTGTACGTTGAAATCAGTAACTTATGTATGAAAAAGTCACTACTCGTGAACCTTCGTACAAAAGTACCAAATTCGGATGGAATACTCATTGTACGTTGAAATCAGTAACTTATGTATGAAAAAGTCACTACTCGTGAACCATCATACAAAAGTACCAAATTCGGATGGAATACTCAATGTACGTTGAAATCAGTAACTTTTGTATGAAAAAGTCACTACTCGTGAACCATCGTACAAAAGTACCAAATTCGGATGGAATACTCAATGTACGTTGAAATCAGTAACTTATGTATGAAAAAGTCACTACTCGTGAACCATCGTACAAAAGTACCAAATTCGGATGGAATACTCATTGTACGTTGAAATCAGTAACTTATGTATGAAAAAGTCACTACTCGTGAACCATCATACAAAAGTACCAAATTCGGATGGAATACTCAATGTACGTTGAAATCAGTAACTTATGTATGAAAAAGTCACTACTCGTGAACCATCATACAAAAGTACCAAATTCGGATGTAATACTCAATGTACGTTGAAATCAGTAACTTATGTATGAAAAAGTCACTACTCGTGAACCATCGTACAAAAGTACCAAATTCGGATGGAATACTCAATGTACGTTGAAATCAGTAACTTATGTATGAAAAAGTCACTACTCGTGAACCTTCGTACAAAAGTACCAAATTCGGATGGAATACTCATTGTACGTTGAAATCAGTAACTTATGTATGAAAAAGTCACTACTCGTGAACCATCATACAAAAGTACCAAATTCGGATGGAATACTCAATGTACGTTGAAATCAGTAACTTATGTATGAAAAAGTCACTACTCGTGAACCATCGTACAAAAGTACCAAATTCGGATGGAATACTCAATGTACGTTGAAATCAGTAACTTATGTATGAAAAAGTCACTACTCGTGAACCATCGTACAAAAGTACCAAATTCGGATGGAATACTCAATGTTCATTGAAATCAGTAACTTATGTATGAAAAAGTCACTACTCGTGAACCATCGTACAAAAGTACCAAATTCGAATGGAATACTCATTGTACGTTGAAATCAGTAACTTATGTATGAAAAAGTCACTACTCGTGAACCATCATACAAAAGTACAAAATTCGGATAGAATACTCATTATACGTTGAAATCAGTAACTTATGTATGAAAAAGTCACTACTCGTGAACCATCGTACAAAAGTACCAAATTCGGATGGAATACTCAATGTACGTTGAAATCAGTAACTTATGTATGAAAAAGTCACTACTCGTGAACCATCATACAAAAGTACCAAATTCGAATGGAATACTCAATGTACGTTGAAATCAGTAACTTATGTATGAAAAAGTCACTACTCGTGAACCATCATACAAAAGTACCAAATTCGAATGGAATACTCATTGTACGTTGAAATCAGTAACTTATGTATGAAAAAGTCACTACTCGTGAACCATCATACAAAAGTACCAAATTCGAATGGAATACTCATTGTACGTTGAAATCAGTAACTTATGTATGAAAAAGTCACTACTCGTGAACCATCATACAAAAGTACCAAATTCGAATGGAATACTCATTGTACGTTGAAATCAGTAACTTATGTATGAAAAAGTCACTACTCGTGAACCATCATACAAAAGTACCAAATTCGGATGGAATACTCAATGTACGTTGAAATCAGTAACTGATGTATGAAAAAGTCACTACTCGTGAACCATCATACAAAAGTACCAAATTCGGATGGAATACTCAATGTACGTTGAAATCAGTAACTTATGTATGAAAAAGTCACTACTCGTGAACCATCATACAAAAGTTCCAAATTCGGATGGAATACTCAATGTACGTTGAAATCAGTAACTTATGTATGAAAAAGTCACTACTCGTGAACCATCATACAAAAGTACCAAATTCGGATGGAATACTCAATGTACGTTGAAATCAGTAACTTATGTATGAAAAAGTCACTACTCGTGAACCATCATACAAAAGTACCAAATTCGAATGGAATACTCATTGTACGTTGAAATCAGTAACTTATGTATGAAAAAGTCACTACTCGTGAACCATCATACAAAAGTACCAAATTCGGATGGAATACTCAATGTACGTTGAAATCAGTAACTTATGTATGAAAAAGTCACTACTCGTGAACCATCATACAAAAGTACCAAATTCGGATGAAATTCTCAATGTACGTTGAAATCAGTAACTGATGTATGAAAAAGTCACTACTCGTGAACCATCATACAAAAGTACCAAATTCGGATGGAATACTCAATGTACGTTGAAATCAGTAACTTATGTATGAAAAAGTCACTACTCGTGAACCATCATACAAAAGTACCAAATTCGGATGGAATACTCAATGTACGTTGAAATCAGTAACTTATGTATGAAAAAAGTCACTACTCGTGAACCATCATACAAAAGTTCCAAATTCGGATGGAATACTCAATGTACGTTGAAATCAGTAACTTATGTATGAAAAAGTCACTACTCGTGAACCATCATACAAAAGTACCAAATTCGGATGGAATACTCAATGTACGTTGAAATCAGTAACTTATGTATGAAAAAGTCACTACTCGTGAACCATCATACAAAAGTACCAAATTCGGATGGAATACTCAATGTACGTTGAAATCAGTAACTGATGTATGAAAAAGTCACTACTCGTGAACCATCGTACAAAAGTACCAAATTCGAATGGAATACTCATTGTACGTTGAAATCAGTAACTTATGTATGAAAAAGTCACTACTCGTGAACCATCGTACAAAAGTACCAAATTCGGATGGAATACTCAATGTACGTTGAAATCAGTAACTTATGTATGAAAAAGTCACTACTCATGAACCATCGTACAAAAGTACCAAATTCGAATGGAATACTCAATGTACGTTGAAATCAGTAACTTATGTATGAAAAAGTCACTACTTGTGAACCATCGTACAAAAGTACCAAATTCGGATGGAATACTCAATGTACGTTGAAATCAGTAACTTTTGTATGAAAAAGTCACTACTTGTGAACCATCGTACAAAAGTACCAAATTCGGATGGAATACTCAATGTTCATTGAAATCAGTAACTTTTGTATGAAAAAGTCACTACTCGTGAACCATCATACAAAAGTACCAAATTCGGATGGAATACTCATTGTACGTTGAAATCAGTAACTTATGTATGAAAAAGTCACTACTCGTGAACCATCGTACAAAAGTACCAAATTCGAATGGAATACTCATTGTACGTTGAAATCAGTAACTTATGTATGAAAAAGTCACTACTCGTGAACCATCGTACAAAAGTACCAAATTCGAATGGAATACTCAATGTACGTTGAAATCAGTAACTTATGTATGAAAAAGTCTCTACTCGTGAACCATCGTACAAAGTACCAAATTCGGATGGATTACTCAATGTTCATTGAAATCAGTAACTTATGTATGAAAAAAGTCACTACTCGTGAACCATCGTACAAAAAGTACCAAATTCGGATGGATTACTCAATGTTCATTGAAATCAGTAACTTTTGTATGAAAAAGTCACTACTCGTGAACCATCGTACAAAAGTACCAAATTCGAATGGAATACTCAATGGTCATTGAAATCAGTAACTTATGTATGAAAAAGTCACTACTCGTGAACCATCGTACAAAAGTACCAAATTCGGATGGATTACTCAATGTTCATTGAAATCAGTAACTTATGTATGAAAAAGTCACTACTCGTGAACCATCGTACAAAAGTACCAAATTCGGATGGATTACTCAATGTTCATTGAAATCAGTAACTTTTGTATGAAAAAGTCACTACTCGTGAACCATCGTACAAAAGTACCAAATTCGAATGGAATACTCAATGGTCATTGAAATCAGTAACTTTTGTATGAAAAAGTGACTACTCGTGAACCATCGTACAAAAGTACCTAATTCGAATGGAATACTCAATGTACGTTGAAATCAGTAACTTTTGTATGAAAAAGTCACTACTCGTGAACCATCGTACAAAAGTACCAAATTCGAATGGAATACTCAATGTACGTTGAAATCAGTAACTTATGTATGAAAAAGTCACTACTCGTGAACCATCGTACAAAAGTACCAAATTGGAATGGAATACTCAATGTACGTTGAAATCAGTAACTTTTGTATGAAAAAGTGACTACTCGTGAACCATCGTACAAAAGTACCAAATTCGAATGGAATACTCAATGTACGTTGAAATCAGTAACTTATGTATGAAAAAGTCACTACTCGTGAACCATCGTACAAAAGTACCAAATTCGAATGGAATACTCAATGGTCATTGAAATCAGTAACTTATGTATGAAAAAAGTCACTACTCGTGAACCATCGTACAAAAGTACCTAATTCGAATGGAATACTCAATGTACGTTGAAATCAGTAACTTTTGTATGAAAAAGTCACTACTCGTGAACCATCGTACAAAAGTACCAAATTCGAATGAATACTCAATGTACGTTGAAATCAGTAACTTATGTATGAAAAAGTCACTACTCGTGAACCATCGTACAAAAGTACCAAATTGGAATGGAATACTCAATGTACGTTGAAATCAGTAACTTTTGTATGAAAAAGTCACTACTCGTGAACCATCGTACAAAAGTACCAAATTCGAATGGAATACTCAATGGTCATTGAAATCAGTAACTTATGTATGAAAAAGTCACTACTCGTGAACCATCGTACAAAAGTACCAAATTCGAATGGAATACTCAATGGTCATTGAAATCAGTAACTTATGTATGAAAAAGTCACTACTCGTGAACCATCGTACAAAAGTACCAAATTCGAATGGAATACTCAATGGTCATTGAAATCAGTAACTTATGTATGAAAAAGTGACTACTCGTGAACCATCGTACAAAAGTACCTAATTCGAATGGAATACTCAATGTACGTTGAAATCAGTAACTTATGTATGAAAAAGTCACTACTCGTGAACCATCGTACAAAAGTACCAAATTCGGATGTAATACTCAATGTTCATTGAAATCAGTAACTTTTGTATGAAAAAGTCACTACTCGTGAACCATCGTACAAAAGTACCAAATTCGGATGGATTACTCAATGTTCATTGAAATCAGTAACTTATGTATGAAAAAGTCACTACTCGTGAACCATCGTACAAAAGTACCAAATTCGGATGGATTACTCAATGTTCATTGAAATCAGTAACTTTTGTATGAAAAAGTCACTACTCGTGAACCATCGTACAAAAGTACCAAATTCGGATGGATTACTCAATGTACGTTGAAATCAGTAACTTATGTATGAAAAAGTGACTACTCGTGAACCATCGTACAAAAGTACCTAATTCGAATGGAATACTCAATGTACGTTGAAATCAGTAACTTTTGTATGAAAAAGTCACTACTCGTGAACCATCGTACAAAAGTACCAAATTCGAATGGAATACTCAATGTACGTTGAAATCAGTAACTTATGTATGAAAAAGTCACTACTCGTGAACCATCGTACAAAAGTACCAAATTGGAATGGAATACTCAATGTACGTTGAAATCAGTAACTTTTGTATGAAAAAGTGACTACTCGTGAACCATCGTACAAAAGTACCAAATTCGAATGGAATACTCAATGTACGTTGAAATCAGTAACTTATGTATGAAAAAGTCACTACTCGTGAACCATCGTACAAAAGTACCAAATTGGAATGGAATACTCAATGTACGTTGAAATCAGTAACTTATGTATGAAAAAGTGACTACTCGTGAACCATCGTACAAAAGTACCAAATTCGAATGGAATACTCAATGTACGTTGAAATCAGTAACTTATGTATGGAAAAGTCACTACTCGTGAACCATCGTACAAAAGTACCAAATTGGAATGGAATACTCAATGTACGTTGAAATCAGTACTTTTGTATGAAAAAGTCACTACTCGTGAACCATCGTACAAAAGTACCAAATTGGAATGGAATACTCATTGTACGTTGAAATCAGTAACTTATGTATGAAAAAGTCACTACTCGTGAACCATCGTACAAAAGTACCAAATTGGAATGGAATTTTCAATGTACGTTGAAATCAGTAACTTTTGTATGAAAAAGTCCACTACTCGTGAACCATCGTACAAAAGTACCAAATTGGAATGGAATACTCAATGTACGTTGAAATCAGTAACTTTTGTATGAAAAAGTGACTACTCGTGAACCATCGTACAAAAGTACCAAATTCGAATGGAATACTCAATGGTCATTGAAATCAGTAACTTATGTATGAAAAAGTCACTACTCGTGAACCATCGTACAAAAGTACCAAATTGAATGGAATTTTCAATGTACGTTGAAATCAGTAACTTTTGTATGAAAAAGTCACTACTCGTGAACCATCGTACAAAAGTACCAAATTGGAATGGAATACTCAATGTACGTTGAAATCAGTAACTTATGTATGGAAAAGTCACTACTCGTGAACCATCGTACAAAAGTACCAAATTGGAAAGGAATTTTCAATGTACGTTGAAATCAGTAACTTTTGTAAGAAAAAAGTCACTACTCGTCGAAACCATCGTACAAAAGTACCTAATTCGAATGGAATACTCAATGTACGTTGAAATCAGTAACTTATGTATGAAAAAGTCACTACTCGTGAACCATCGTACAAAAGTATCAAATTCGAATGGATTACTCAATGTTCATTGAAATCAGTAACTTTTGTATGAAAAAGTCACTACTCGCGAACCATCCTACAAAAGTACCAAATTCGAATGGAATACTCAATGTACGTTGAAATCAGTAACTTATGTATGAAAAAGTCACTACTCGTGAACCATCGTACAAAAGTACCAAATTCGAATGGAATACTCAATGTACGTTGAAATCAGTAACTTTTGTATGAAAAAGTCACTACTCGTGAACCATCGTACAAAAGTACCCAAATTCGGATGGAATACTCATTGTACGTTGAAATCAGTAACTTTTGTATGAAAAAGTCACTACTCGTGAACCATCATACAAAAGTACCAAATTGGAATGGAATACTCAATGTACGTTGAAATCAGTAACTTATGTATGAAAAAGTCACTACTCGTGAACCATCGTACAAAAGTACCAAATTGGAATGGAATTTTCAATGTACGTTGAAATCAGTAACTTTTGTATGAAAAAGTCACTACTCGTGAACCATCGTACAAAAGTACCAAATTGGAATGGAATACTCAATGTACGTTGAAATCAGTAACTTTTGTATGAAAAAGTCACTACTCGTGAACCATCGTACAAAAGTATCAAATTCGAATGGAATACTCAATGTACGTTGAAATCAGTAACTTATGTATGAAAAAGTCACTACTCGTGAACCATCGTACAAAAGTACCAAATTGGAATGGAATTTTCAATGTACGTTGAAATCAGTAACTTTGTATGAAAAAGTCACTACTCGTGAACCATCGTACAAAAGTACCAAATTGGAATGGAATACTCAATGTACGTTGAAATCAGTAACTTTTGTATGAAAAAGTCACTACTCGTGAACCATCGTACAAAAGTACCAAATTCGAATGGAATACTCAATGTACGTTGAAATCAGTAACTTATGTATGAAAAAGTCACTACTCGTGAACCATCGTACAAAAGTACCAAATTCGAATGGAATACTCAATGGTCATTGAAATCAGTAACTTTTGTATGAAAAAGTCACTACTCGTGAACCATCGTACAAAAGTACCTAATTCGAATGGAATACTCAATGTACGTTGAAATCAGTAACTTATGTATGAAAAAGTCACTACTCGTGAACCATCGTACAAAAGTATCAAATTCGAATGGAATACTCAATGTACGTTGAAATCAGTAACTTATGTATGAAAAAGTCACTACTCGTGAACCATCGTACAAAAGTACCAAATTGGAATGGAATACTCAATGTACGTTGAAATCAGTAACTTTTGTATGAAAAAGTCACTACTCGTGAACCATCGTACAAAAGTACCAAATTGGAATGGAATACTCAATGTACGTTGAAATCAGTAACTTTTGTATGAAAAAGTCACTACTCGTGAACCATCGTACAAAAGTACCAAATTGGAATGGAATACTCAATGTACGTTGAAATCAGTAACTTTTGTATGAAAAAAGTCACTACTCGTGAACCATCGTACAAAAGTA